>NC_092871.1:26212866-26365689 GCF_032062135.1 Pyxicephalus adspersus
GTCCGGTCGTTCATTTCCAACGACTATCCTCGTTCGTCGGCGTCGTTGGTTACTTTTTTTACAAACGATTTTTGGCCAATCGGTCGTTCGTCGTTCGTTCGTCGTTCATTTCCAACGATAAAAATTGGACGTGTGTACGCAGCTTAAGAGACAAATCATCTAGCTCCAAAAACTTTCTTTTAAAGAAGTGGAGGGAGGCGGGCACAGACTTGTTCATGGCAGCCAAGTGATCACAGCAGGTAGACTCCTCTCTATTGTAAGACATAACGTAATAAACTGGATTTAATTATCCTAACAGAACCTCATTATGAATTAGCAGTAACCATACCACAATCTCGCTGCTTGTCTAAACATTGCTTGTCTGAGAAAAACGTTTATCTGTCCTAATTGCATTTATTAAAATAATGCACCTGTTCCGACTTACATACAAATTCAACTTAAGAACAATCCTACAGTCCCTATCTCGTATGTAACCCAGGGACTCCCTGTAGATGAAAATTGTCTGGTCTATGTCGAGAAGTCACCAAGTTAGACTTTATTGTGCAGCCTAATGTGACTTTAACAAAGACTGTCCCCAACATGACCTCCTAATAGAATAATAATACAGAATAATAGAGAAAAATAATTAGAATCTTTAAAGAATTCAATGAAAAATTAAATTGGACAGAAAAATCTTTACTGCTGTGTCCTTTTTATATGGAAAGATATTTACTGCTGTGTCCAACTGAGTAATTAGTCTATGAAAACCCTAAAGTCTAAAAAAAACTAAGAAAGTGACAATGCTGCTTTTTTAGGTTTTTGTTTTTTTGGCATCTAGCACAAACAAATAGTTTCCAGCATCAGATTTGATCATATGCAAATAAAATACATATATGAATGGCTGAACCATTAATTAATCGCTGCTTTTTTATTACCATTATATTGTTTATTATAAAAAAACATTCAAACTAGATACAGCAATGTCCAATTAGATATGGCTTGCTATATATGAAACATAAAAAATGAATTTTGCCCATATCTATAAACACATTATGGATTATCCATATGCTATTGAAAGCCATAAACAAATAGCTTTGTATGCAAACACAGTTTCAAAAGCCAACATGAAAATTAATTTCCAAGGTGAAATACTGGCTCAATCTAAAAAAATAAAATACTGCCTAAACTCCCCATGAAAAGCAATTGGGTGGTCTTCATGAATGCTTCATTTCCAGCACAGCATGGCATGTTAGAACTGAAGCAAAGCACCCTGAAGCATCCATAGATAATGTATTGAGTGCATTGGGTTAACACATTTCTAACGCATGTTACAACGCATGCTACTTTTTCAGTGTTTTGCTGCATTTGGAGACTTGGCCTATAAGTAATGCAGTTTTTTAAATTGTTGATCTCTTTTTGAAATTCCTAACATAAAAGCTGATTCTCTTCTGAGCAACTTTAGAAATCAGGAAAGTCAGAGAAAGTCTAGTCTTCATCAGCTTTTATGCCCTAGGTTCCCTGACTATGAGCATTGAAAAATTAATCTGCATAACAGCCAGACAGCTTGCATTTACAGATACCTGAGCAATGGTAGCCTTCATTTTACTCCCAGGCAAGGATGAATGTAACTCTAGAGAGAAGGTCACTTGGGGTAACAAAAGGATATGTTTGCCAAGCCTATTAGTTACATGAAATTGAAAAAGAAAGAAAGGAAGCTGTCACAGATCCCTGCCAGGGCATCTGTGCCTTCTGCTAGCTCACCCACCTTGCACTCCCCTGCTGCCAGCACCAACTCTCTGCAACTTTCCTGGTCCAGGTCAGGTAACTCTGGATCAGCTGCTCTCTTGCCTCAGAGGACTAAAGTGTTATGCAGATGCACTCCATCTACTGGCAGGCATGTGCACAACACCTGAGACTCATCACCAGCACTCCCTCTGCTGGTGGGTTTGGCTTCTGTGTCTCACATGACCCATATTCATCACATGACATTCCCTTTTTAAGGAAGTGGCTGGCAACATGAAGTTGCCTGGACAAGGAGTACCTTGTGGTTCTACAGGTTTCTACTGCTCCAGTTTCTGCGTTCTGCGTTCCGACCCTGGCTTGCTTTCTGTCGACTCCTGATTGCTGCCTGCCCTGACCTTTGGCTTGTTCAACTATTCTTTGGATTTCGCTCTGGCACTACATTTCTGTTTCTGCTAGTTAGCAGTCACCTGCCTTGGCGGGCACAGGGGCCACAACCTGGCATGAGCTTGCCACACAACAACCTCACCTCTAGAGGCTATGGAGAAAATTGAGCTACTGCTTAGACCCTGCACCCCATTCACATTTCCACCCACACTGGGTTGGTGACAAAGAGGGTCCACCACTTTGCTCTGTGAAGCCGTGACAGAAGCGGCTTTTTGTGGCAAAGACAGTTGAATGTATTGGTAAACTGAAGTTATGAATAAAACTATTCTAACCATTAACATAGATCAACTATGCTAATTGTACTAGACATGGTTCTTCTAAGCAGTACAATAATGCGGCCGCATTCTTTGAGAAGATCCCCGGCACTAGAGGCTAAATGGAGACAAGTCTCCCCATTCATTCACCTCTAGTGCTCTGTAAATGGCTGGGGAAAGGAAAATCGTGATGATGCTTGAGCTGTCATCAAGGTTTACCTTTCCTCAGCCAATCACAGAGCATCCTTAGTGCCATCCTTTCTACCCCATGGCACTACAAAATGCATACAAAAATGCATAATGTCTACTTTTTTCACATTCCCTAACACAAAAAGCCCATAAAATCAGCCTCCAAATTTGTGTAAGGCACAAAAATATTTGGATGTGTCCGCTATTTTCTACTATTTTTAACTTTTCTGCTTCTGTAAGAGCCATTTTTCAGATTTATCCTTTGATTATTTCAAAGCGTAAGCGAAAATCAATACCTTTAAAAATTCACATTACTGTAAAAATGTAATACATAAATCATTTTTAGACCTTACTGCACTTTTAACTTAATGAAACAAGTGGAAGATTTCAATTCATTTGGAGCTATGCATGACCTTTAGCCAAAAATAGAATATTTGCATTACTTGTTAAGGAATAAAATACCTTCCTATAAAATACCTATAGCTTTCTGATGAACTGAGAATACCTCACAAAAAACAGATATTTATGGAGGACTCAGGAACTATGCGTAGGGGTCTATAAAAACGATTAGAATGAAGCATCGTCATAACCTAAGGAATTTCATTTTCCAACGTGCAATTTTATACCTAAACCTTTAGTGTAACATTTTTTTATGGAAATGGATACGCATAAAAGTTGACACTGCATTTTATTGACAGCAAGAGAGCTATATAGCATAGGGATTGGTGTAATTGTTTGCACTAATGAGCCATTAATTTAATTGCCTGGGCTATTTTTGGCTGCAGCTGCCAATACTTAATTTAGGTTGGTTACTTCATATATACTGTCTGGAAGGGGTTAGCGTCGTGTTACAGACCATAAAAAGATTTTAAAAAGTATTTTAATGCTCAAATTATAATTGGAAAGGAACGATCTAAAACTAAAGACTTGCACACTTACAGTGCAGCAGCTGTACCTTCAAATGTTTGGAGCCCTGTAATACTTAAAATAGGGTCCCAGTTTACACCATTCTTCATTCTATAGACTATGGTATATTACAGGCAATCCTGTATTAATTAGTATATGTAAAATGGATTCTAGAAACAGCTCGATAAACCTGGCCCTGTTCTTTTAATTAGTATATAGTAATACACAAAATGAATATTGATTTTTAATAAACAAAGATGAGTCAAGTTTGAAAAGTAATAGTATGAAAGCACAGACCATTCTAAGGAGAAGCATATACTGCACAGTACATTTTTGTAGCAAAGCACATTTATTCAGGCTTTGACTCCTTAACATAGACCTTGCAATATAATACCTAATATATCAGACCTTGCTTTTAAATTCATGCTAATAGATACAGTAATGAAAGTTAAAAAGGTAGTAAAAATATGCACCTTAATCTCAAAAAAAAAAATTTTTTTTTGCAAGGGCTAAGCATTCTTTCTAGACAGTGTAGGGGGGTTTCTTGGAATTTGAGATACTCATTGAGATACTCATTATAAAGTATGGTGATGATAACCTAACTTACATGTTATGGGCAGAAGCCCGGGGTAAAGTAAGTACATATATTAACTTCTTTCTACGGGTATTTTTTTATGCTTTTTAGTTTTGTCGAATTTTTGTATTTAGCATGGTGACAATTTTGGGCTTTTATGGTAGAAAATTTGGAGGACGGCTATTCCAAAAAAATGTAATTTTCTGATGACTTTTTAAAAGGTACTAGTGTGTGATATGTATAGCAATTTATCTCCTTTATGATACATGCGGTGTATTTCTTATTCTGCATTATTAATGCCCAGGTTCTGCAGCCTACTTTATTTGTATTGGAGTCTAATTATATGTATGTAGATTGTAGATTTTGAGTTGTGCATTATTTATCACCCATATTGGTGAAACATTGAATCATTTGTACTAATGCATGTTTTAATTTTCTTCTTCATGTAAAACATTTTTTATAGATTGTCATGCTAAAGACCCAGACCTCCAAATGTAGGTGATCACATAGAAATTCCCTGATAGAATAAAAATATTTTAATAGAAATACATATCCACCAGAAGTTTAATGTGACATGTGATATGGGGAGGATTTTCTGCTGCATGTGGTATGCTTTTATATATTCCTACAGGTTAGAAAGTGGGATGTTACATTTCATGTGAGTTTTTGCCCATTGTGGTTTGGGTTACTTTGCTCCTTCTATGTAAGTACTTAGTTCTTTTAGTTTGCTTAAATTGCAGACCAAGCTATCCAGCAAAATGATGGTTTAGGGCAAGCAATAATATTGACCTGGGTGCATTCAATAGTCATCTTTTTATTAACTATTTTAGTTAGGTATCTTTTTATTGAGAGAGAGATTGGCGGACCTTAGTCCCTAAGTTTCAGCCCACCTCCATTTGAGTGATGGGCACCTCCTGCATGTCCAACGTCCCATAAGAGACGTGCTTCTCTTGAAGCGGCGCCTGCCCGTCATGGATTCCCTCTTCAAGACGGACAGGTTTGACTAGAGAGACTTGTTGCGGTCAGCAGTAGCAGGTAAGGCATTAAGAGATTCTATTTGAATTTGGCTCGAATTTGAATTAGTTGAAATTTTCAAAAATTTATGATTAATAATTTCTTCTGTACTTTATTTAATGGTAGGCATTCTGACTTTTCCCTGCATCTAGGGCGTTAGCTAGGTTTGTTGTGGGAACATGGGTATGCCATTTTCACTTTTTCTCCAAACACCAAGAGTTTGTATACACTTTTTGGCATAAGGCTTTCTTATAATGCAATTATCTATTTAAGAAATACCTGCATTGATTCTATTCAAAGACAAACTACGGATAGAACTTTATTGGACAAGTTAATACATTTGGATTCCTTTGATAAACAAACCATATAAAAACATTCTTTATGAGTGGTAAGTTAGTTTTTATTTCATTTTTACCTATCACATCTTTAATCAATTAACTATTTAATTAGTCTTCAAAAATGTATATTTATTATTATATGCACAACAGTTATCACCTTAAACTCATCACAGCAGTATATTCAAATAATTTCACTTTTTTATATGCATCTCTTTCTCACATTTATTTCATATATATTTTTCATTAAAATAATTACACAATAAATAGTTTTATATTTTGTTAACTAATTCATCAATTAAGAGTTATGCTTAACTCATCAATGATAATCAAATCAGTTTAAACAATAACATTTAAATCAAATTAATTTACCCAATATACCCCCTTTTTTTTCCTTTTCCTCTGTATTTATCAAAAAAATGGTGATTATATAAAGGATTTTCATTGAGTGGCCCTTGTCTCTGCTGTCCATTTGTATTCGTTAATTGTAACTAAAAGAGATGTATGGACCATTATGAGCCTCCCATAATTATGTAAGTTGTAGATCAATTTTTAATTATGGACTTTATAATGGAAATTGATATAACTGTAAATACTTATGAAATGATTTAGTGTTAACACCACAGATCACCCTGCCTGTCCTGAAGAAGCAGACATAGTTTCCGCGAAACACGTCGACAGTGGGAATATCTTAGTAGGTGTCCATGCAGGAGATACTTAACAGTGTGGTGTATGTTTGTATGTAATTACTTATTGTTATTTTGTACTTGAATAAAAGTTTTTATGAAATTTATATCAGAAAATTTGGCTTTTAAAGTCCCAAATTGCTTTTTCTATTTTTTGCTATGACTTTAATCAGGGATGTGGCCTTGAAAAGATGATATATAGAGAAACTCCAACACTTTCTCTACCATCTTTTTATTGATTTAAATAAGTTTTGCCTTCATCAAATTGTTATCCAAATTAGCCTTAAGTTATATCCAGTGGAATACCTAGGTATTTATTTAAAAAAAAATCATATGGGTTGGTTATCTAATAAAGCCTTGCGGTCACCTTTTTAGTAGTGATGCTAACTCTGACACTAACCCTATGTTTTCTAAGAACGTATGTGCAGTGGTAATCAAAGCCATGTCAGTAACAGCTGATACTGTATTTCTTATTATGCCCCTAGAAATTAGTAATTTTGTAAAAATATTGTAAAAATACATTTTATCAGATTCTAAAAACTTAAAGGTGCTTTGTAACTCCCTAGTGCCATTTAATGTAAAAAAAAACACAATCCCTATGCTATCTTACCTATTTCTAATATATTTGGTTTGAAGTGGCTAATGAACATTTTTTCCAAACTATCAACAAAGCAAAAATGCTGAAATTTACTCATCTCAGATTGTACATATTGTTGTACACATAATATCCAGCAAAGCTACTTACTAGGAATTCTCTTACTTGAAGTATGTGTATGTAGATAGTGACAATGAATTTCAATCTCTTCTGGGTCCTTCTTAAACCCTGGATGGAAGAAAGATTCACTTGCTCTGTTTAATGTGTAAGCTATGTTTTCATCAAGCATGAGAAGTGTATTAGGTTAACATGGACATAAACTTTTCCCTTTAGAGCAGCAATCAATACGAAGGGGTAGGAGGAGGGGGCACTACTATAGGCCAGTCAGGCATCCTTAAAGCAGAACTAAATTAAGTTTAAGCATGGGATGTTCCTTCTGTAATAAAACTTACCTGCCTGATCGCTATCTTCTTCTGAAAAAAACAAAAAAAAGTTGAGCTGTTTAACTTAGCATAGGATACCTGAAGAATCCTGGAATCCCTGTGGGCTGTCAAAACTCCCACTGGCCTGCGCGGGAGTTAGGTCATCTAAGCCCAGCCAATCAAGATGGCCAAAGACTGAAACCAGGAAGAGAAGAAGAAAGAGGGGACAGGTGAGATTATTTAAAAAAATGCAATTGGCAGGTAAGGTTATTTTTTTGCAAAAGGGACATCACCTGTCCCCTCTGCATTAAGGGATCTGCCTAATTGTTTATTTCTAGAGTTTAGTTCTGCTTTAAGTGACATGGGCTGCCAAAAAAACTGTATACAGAATTTCATCTTACACCACCAAACCGATACTGTGTGCTTGCACTGAAAACATACACTGAATACCAAATATGGAACCCGCATAGGGCATAGATCAGTGCGGACCAATTAGCACTGCTCCTCTCTGCAGAGATCATGATAAACAGGTGCTGATGGCACTCTATTGATCCTGAAAATGAATTTAGGAAATGTACCACCAGCCAAGGATCCCTTAATGAGCTAGTGACACCAGAGATAATAATGATATTGGTGAAAATAATACATGGTGTCTTTATAAGTGAGGAATTGTACACCGGCAGATTCTTTACCGATCAAGGGAAAGTAATTTCACAGCAAAGATGCAAACAGTCAGCATCGTTCATAAATATTGCTAGCTATCGACGTTTTCTGTTATTGGACGAGCCGCGTGAGCTTGGTGCAATAGATATCCGCCAAACACTAAAGCAATAAGTCTTTTTGAAGACAAATAACACTACGTCAGTTATACCATATTTCCACTTTTACAGGAAACGCACATTAACAACTAATTTACACTGCAACTGCCGACCAGAAATAGGAATTAACGTAGAACCTGATACGACTAGGAAGAAAAGAATTCTATAAGCTTAAGCAGAAATTAAATTCGCAGCTGGAGATATGACAGCCAATGCCAGGAAAAACCAACCTAATAGATCATTAATTAACTTATACAGTGCAGCAAATGGTAGCTTGAATAATTTAAGACGGGAAGATCGGTGCTGGCTTCGGAAACCAAACCTTTACACAACTTGTCCAGTAATTGAATGGCAGATTAATGAAACCTTAAAAGTCATCAGTATATGACGATCGTAATGCAGGATAATAAAAAAGTAAGTCATTCCCCTGAACATTACATTTATCTCCCGGTTTAAAGAAAGGGGGGAAATGATGTTCTCCCTAGTTTATCATTAGAAGGTAATGACCACTTTACATACAATACATCAGCTTTACATAACCTTGTAGATCATTGCTTAGAAAATTACTTGTGTATAGGAATAGTGCTCATTGCTTAGCAAATTACTCTTGTATAGGAATAACACACACAGAAAATAATAGTCTAATTATTCTTGCAGGCATATATCCAAAGCTCTAGTGGATATAGATACTTGATTATATTTTGTCTAGGCCACAGCAAGTTAATAGAAAACTATATGGATTAAAAACACAATTTATCGAAAACTGATTTTAGAAAGAAAATTCATTATATTTGTTTACTATGTCGGTATTGATGCTCAAGAACTCTGGTCATCATGGTGGCTCAGTGGTTAGCACTCCCAGTTTTGAATCTTGGCCAGGGCACTATCTGCATGGAGTTTTAAGGTTCTCCCTGTGTTTGGGTTGGTTTCCTCAGTGTACTCAGGTTTCCTCCCACATCCCAAAAACATGCAGTTAGGATAATTGGCTTCCCTCTTGACCTAAGACATATAACTATGGTAGGGACATTAGAGGGACTTTGAGGGACAGATAGTGACATGACTAAGGACTTTGCAAAGCGCTGCGTAAAATGTTGGTGCTATAAAAATACTGTGTAATAATGAAGAGAGGCCTGGAGAGGGAGAACGTAAAAAGGATGGTGGAAGGCCTCCATGACTGGGAATGAGTAGAGAGCAGGCAGGGCTAGGGTTAACTAATTTCCTGCCCACCCTCCCTAGTATTTGGGTGATGGTGAGGATTTGGTTAGGTTGGAGTTTGTGGCTGTGGTGTGGTCCTCGAAGGAATGTGGTTTTCTGGTCTATTACAGTGGGGGTGAGAGGCTCATCTTCGGTATGGGTCTCTCTTGAATTTTGGTTATTGGTAGTTGATGGGTTGAAATGGGCTGCGAGTGCTGCTGATATCGTTCCCGAACTTGTGGTGTGGCTGGGAGCATATATATCACAGCGGTGCAGACCCAAATAAGTATGGGGTATAGTAGAGAGGGCCTTCGAGGACCAGTAACCAGGAAAGTGGGTTCATTGAGTCAAGGTTATAAGAAAATGTGTTATTTATGTATTTGTATTGTTCTGTGACTTGTTATTTATGTTAATTATTTGCTATTTGGTTATGTATGGTTATTTATTTGTTTTGGTTATTTATGGAAAATGTTTATCTATTTGTAATTGTTTTGAGAAATTTTGGTAATAAAAGGCCTTTTCGGCCATCATTTGAGTGGGGTTTCATTTGAGGGGTTTTTGTTAAGGGGGGAAGGGCACTGTATGAGGGGTCTCTGCCTTGTCACAGTCATGAAAATAATAATGCTGGTTGAGCCCTACTGATTTACAACAGAGAGGTCTTATTATTATTATTATTATTATTATTATTATTAATAATAATAATAATAATAATAATAAACAGAATTTATATAGAGCCAACATATTACGCAGCGCTGTTAGCCCTGTTAGCACCTAAACAGGAATTTATAAACAACATTTATTTAAAATGTTTAAACTGAGTTCTTTAAAATCTCAAAGCAGAACCTAACTTACTTTCCCTCTCTCTTTTGTAAGTGTCTCAACCAGGTCCTCTTATGGGCTTGGGTTTTTTGGCCATGACATGTTGATTGGCCAGGCCAGAAAGACATAACTCCCAAGCATGCGCACAGGAGTTCATTGATTCCCAGCAGCCAGCTATTCTGAGATTGTACACTGCCCTGTGCATGCCCAACTCATTGTATTTTATAAATAGGATTGCAAAGAGGCAGGAAGGTTTGTTTCATTGCAGAAGAGACATAGCATATCCCTTTTGCAAAAAGGAGCTGCTCGCTCACAAGTTTTGTATTCTTAGGTTCTGCTTTATGTTCCATCTGTCCCTGACATGTTCACATTTACATCTATAAATGCAGCATATGCTATTTGAAAGCCTTTTAAAATTTTGAAATGACCTTACCCAGAAGAAAATAAATATTATAATGCAACGGAAAAACAAAGTAATAAATGGAATCAAATGTTTGCTATTAGCTAAAAAAATATCCTTCAGTCAACTTTTGTACACTAAGTCCTTATTAGAGATGTTTCCGGGCACGTATTTGCAAGGCTTTTGTCCCCGCACAGAAGGCAATCAGCTGTGTATTGTGAAAAAGGAATATGAACAAGTAAATCCAAAAGGCATCTTTTCAGTGAAGGCTAAAAAAAATAAAAATTAAATTTCATTTACTACTCTTTTTCAATTTGCATTTTGCAATTTTTCACTTTACAAATATATTATTGATTTTTTTGTGTGAGGACTCATTCCTACTTTGTTTTTTTATAGCTTCGAAAAATATTTACTGAGCTTTACAAAGTCTATAGTCACATCAATAACTGTCCATCAAGGGTGCTCACAGTCTAATGCCCCTACCACAGAAATTAACACATTCTAAGGGCAGTTAAGCTACCTGCCTGTTTTTGGGATGTGAAAGGAAACTGGAATACCTAGAAAAAACCCACACAGGCAGAGGGCGAACCTGCAAATCTGAAACTATGCTGACATTTTTGTACTACAGCCTCAGAGCTCAATCACACCACCTTATCAGCTAAAATAGAAGAACAATGTTTACTGTGTACCAAGTTCAAGGGACATAAGACTGAAGAGAAGATCATAGGGTGCCTGGTTTTAGAAGCTCGTATTAGTTGGTACAAAATGTGGTAAGTCCTAGACACAATGTTCAGGAATAAATATGGAATGTGAAATCCTGTTTACATGCCTCAGCCTTTTTGTTTCTGAAAATGTTCCATAAAATATTTAGCTTGTGCCAGGAAATGAAGCCCGTCTTCCACATGATGCTGCTTCCATCTAGTAATAAATGCAATTAGCCATTATATGAAATCCACCCTGTTTGCTCAAGTCATCCCATTCATATTGTCAACAAACTGCTGTTCATCTGAGAGTTTCCTTTTAGAGCAAGTACACATATCATGAGATCATTCTATGCATTAGTTCAGAAACATAAACAAACAATACCCTCATGGGTTCAGTAGTCTTTAAATATTGTAACAACTCTTAAACCCGACAGTAAAAGACATTTTCCCATCCGACACAATTTCTGGATGATATTTCTGCGTACGTACAAGCGTATGTATTCAGATGTAAAAATCTAAAAACAGAACTGTCAGGGTTCAAAGCGATTCCCTTACTTTGGAAATTTGGACATAACATGCACTTTAATGGCTCAATGTCTCTATTTTCAAACAAATATGCTTTGATAAACTATGCAATGTAATGAGTTACCTAAACAGAGAAGAAAGAGTGGGAAGATTTCTGAAATAACTGTTAGAAGCTGCAGAGAGCCATCGATTTACAGTTTATGCACAGTTCTTGCCTCTGGTCATGACTACTTAGGTCAAGAGCAGCCTTTCATTGAGAACCCCAGGGCCCCTAATGATCCTTCACTGTGACACATGACGTATCAGACATGTCTCAAGGAGAAAGACAAAGTGTGACCGCACATGACAAGACCTCTGAAAGTGTACATTCTGGTAAGGCTGACCTGCTACTAGTTACAGGGCACAGTACGGTGGAAATGTAAAAGAATATCCACTAGACATCTAAAGTTACATAAAAAGGTTTACAAAAAAAACAAAAAACAACTGTGCTAGTATAAAGGAGTTACGTATACCATATGATTTTGGCTATTAATGACCTTGACCTCCTACAAGCAGTATTCACAACATTTTATTTTAAAGTATGGAGTTATAAGTTACATATCCAACCCCCCAAACTGGAAATCCAGAGTTCCACCTTTCTTCTTTGTTGCAACAAGTGACAGAAGGGAGCCCGGCTTCCACCAAAGGCAAAGTAGTATTACCTTTTAAGTAGCATGAAAGATACAGAGAAGTTAAATATAGGTAATAATAGAATTAATGGGAATTTATTGTTTACTCAACAGACATGCTTTTAGACATATTAACCCTCATCTGAATCAAATCCACCTAGTAGTCCTAATAACCCCATATCATGTATAGAAAACCCTGCAAGTACTCAAATATAAACCGATCAAAATATAAACAGACTATACCTATTTTTACCAGAAAAAAACAGCAAAAAATAATTAAACCCAGGGCACAAAATGTGGTCATTCAAAACAGTAATTAATATAAATGTTAAGAAAAGTAATGTGAATAAATATATCCATGGTGTACTATTTTTAGAAAATAGTTAAAATTACATAGGCTCAGTCTGTGTATAATTTGGTTGTAATAGGTCATTTCCTCTTAGATGATTTTTTGTACATGATTATTGGCCACCAGTGAATGAAGCTGTGTAGTCATGTAAAGTTTGTTACAAACAGCTTGTCTCTGATCTGTCAAACCAAAGACAAATCCAGTTCCAGGACCGACCACTGGATGTTTCATGTGTATAAACCAACATTTTTCTTCTAGTGGCATTTTGTAGGCAAAAAAACTCAGTTTATGCTCCAGTATATACTGTAGTTGTCCTTTTACGTCCCAATTCAAATAGTAGTACCATAATACACATCTGTGCAAAGAAAACATTTTCTAAATACAACATCAGGACTGTTAAAAACATAGATGGATTTTCTGAAATAGCCCTTAACCCAGTTTTGTTTCTGGTTCAAATCAAATTCAATTTTCATATGATCTTCTATTTTATATACAAATATATCCTCCTTTATCTACCTTGGTAGACCAAACATTTCAATACATGCAAAATAAAACTGATATCTGGCTGATCATTTTAATTAAATAATGTAGCCGATGCTAGTTAATTTCCTGAGGAGAAGCAAGGATCTTTTAAAGCCTATTTTTACTGTCATTGAAAGCTCATGAAATTAACGCAGTAGCCGCCACTGATGTCTCAGAAGGGCTGGCGTGAAGGGTTAAGAACTGAATGACAGAATGACCCAGTGTTGGTGTACAACGGTGCCAAAACAAATCTAAAGCACTGCGCAGATGCGCAAATGATTATTTCATTATCTGATCAGTGCTGAAACGACAGATACAAATCGTTCCAATCATATAGTGATGAAAGAGTAATGAACAATGGATTCTTGAATGAGCACAGGAAGAAAATAATGAATTGCAGTTTAAATGAAATCAGGAGTCAATGGAGTGGATCAGAGACTGTCCTTCACATGCAAAAATCTACATTACTTCAATAACGTTACTTGAAGAAACGTCCTTTACAGAAGACAAGGGAACAAAAAAAAATCACAGCTTTATTTAAACTAAACATATAATAAGATCTTAGTTTTACAAATATTGTACAATATGTGTTTGTTCAGAAGTTGATGTTCTGCAAGTATTCTGCTTGAATGCTCAGGGTGTCAGTGGGTGTAAGCTGGATGACCTGATGTGTTGTCTATCTCCATATATAATGGGTAATAAATTTATACCCACAGTTCTGGCATTTACAAGACACTTAGCTACGCATATAATGGATGCAAATGTTCAATTTATTAACAGCAGCTTACTTGACCAGGTCGGGAGATCGCAATTAAAACAAAATTAAAGAAATGCTTGAGAGGGCTTGGAAGGTGCTTGTTTTTTTTATGAGGGAATTTGGATTAAGCGATGTTGGTGTTTTTTATGCATTGCCCACTGCTCGTGGCAGAGAAAAATGGTAATACTGTATTTGTATTAGATTTTATCCCTCTCTAAAGGGATAATGAAAATGGATAGAGAAAAGAGTGGGGGGACAGGATGGCAAATATAAACAATCAGATTTCAGTTGTAAGTTTTAGATTACAATGTTAAAAAGAAAACTAATCAGATGTTATTTTACAGCCCTGTATTTCTGTACTATATACGAGGGGTTGCTGAGAAGTTCCTGGCTTTGCCCAGAAAGAAGAGAGCCAGAGATATGAAATAACACATTTATTCAACATATTCCACCCTGAGACTGATGAACTTGGTACAGCGTAGTTGCAGCTATTCTAGACCATTCAAATAAAAGTCCTTTGGTAGGGCCACAAACCAGCTTCAAATCAGGGAACAGATAATAGTCCGAAGGGGCCAGGTAAGGTGAGTAGGGGGGATGGTGGACCAATTGGAAACCCAGGGTGTTCAATTTGGCAGCCACAACATTGGAGGTGTGCGCAGGTGCATTTTCCTGCAAAAAAAGGATCCCTTTGGTCAACTTTCCATGGTGTTTCATCTTAATTGCCTCCTTCAGCTAGTCCAGGAGGTTAGCATAATACTGTCTGGTGATACTAGAGCCCTGAGGTAGGTAGTCCACCAACATAATATCGTCTTTGTCCCAGAAAACCCTCGCCATGACTTTTTTGGCTGATTTCTGGGTTCGGAACCTCTTTGGCCGCGGGGACCAGCGGTGCCGCCATACCTTTGACTGTTCCTTGGTCTCAGGATCATAGATGTTGAGCCAGGTTTCATCCTCAGTCTCTAACCTGGCCAAAAAGTCCTGTGCAGCTTCAAAATGGGCCAAAACAGCTTTGAATGCTTAAACTTGTGCCTTCTTCTGATCACTGTTCAAACATTTCGACACCCATTTCGCTGAAAGCTTGCGCATGCCTAGGATAGTGGTGATAACAAACCCAGTACGCTCCCGTGAGATGTCAAGTATCTGGGCTATCTTTTTTGCGGATATTTGCCGGTCCTCAATAATCAGCTCATGGACAGCATCGCAGGTTGCCGGATCAGTTGATGTTGGGGGGCGCCCACTGCGGGGCTCATCTTCAATGGTGAAATGCCCAGTCTTGAAACAAGATATCCAGGTTTTGACAGTGCTGTAGGAAAGACACTTCTCCCTCAGTATTTGTGACATCTCCTTGTTTGTGAATGTCCTTTGCTGACTTTCCCTGGAGCAACAAAAACTTCATGACAGCCCGTAACTCCGACAACATGAAACATGCTTTTGCCTCTGCCATCACAGCTTCTCACTAAAAGAAAAAACAGTTTTAAGAATCGCAAAGACCTGATATTTGCACAGTTACATACTAAGATTTTAGTCTGCCATATGCCCCCACACTCATTCTTCTATTTCACCCGGAAGGGGGCAAAGCAAGGAACTTCTCAGCATTCTTCTTGAATTTTGTAAATTTTGGTATTTGGACTCCAGCTATTATTTTCTAACTATTTCAGGACAAAAACAACCCAGTAGGCCAAATCTGAGAATTGTTCAACGAAGAGATTCTGGGATTCTTATTAACCATTGATACAAGATATGAAATGATAATTGGCCAACCAACTAGACATATGGCTGTTTCACATATATACAAATTTGGGCAAGTTGCCTCAATTTTGGGTCTATAATTTGACTCCCAACCCACAGATAAAACTGCACTGTTATAGACCATTCTTTGATATATTGAAAGTGGAATTCTATTTTTATTTTTTTTTATAGTCTATATTATTGCTGTGAAAGGTTTTTGGATCATCTAGGTGGATCAAAAAACATTGGTTAATTTTAACCAACATTTAGATCATGGATTAATAATACATTTATGAGCTTTGTTGATTTCGAGATTTTGGATAAATGATATTCAGCATTGCCAGTCAGTGTCAGTTCTTCCTTCATCAGCGATCACATTGTCACAACCTTGGCTTTGGTGACAAACCTGGGCAGAAAAGGGTTAGGATTCTAGTTACAAGAAAAATATATGTTTTGGGTTATTTTTTTTTATTGTAGGATATGAGGTGAGCTTAAAAGTAAAAGTCTGCTATCTGATAATATAAGTTCCGTTAAAGAAACTTTAAAGAGAATATAATTGATCACGCAACCTATTGGATACTAACTGCATTCTATAAATTACAGCTTAAACTGAACTGCCTGCTTTCTGCAAACCATGAGTAGCACTACCCTCGCCTATCACTACCCTGTGCCTATTGTGTAGTGTACTTGGTATACCATTAAACAACTAAAACAAGAAAGAAGGAAAACTTTGTATGGAAAAGTTTGTAGGAAAAGACACACTCCTGCCATGACTCAGTTTCGTGGATCAGGGAGATGAATAGCTGGTTAAATCGTTTAGTGTTTTTTCTATACTTTTACTTTATAACTTACATTTTTAGATGCAAAATGTCAGACAATAAACACTGCGCAGTATTGTATATTGTTTTTTGTAAATCTTTGATTGACAAATAGTACATGTTTTATAGTGCTCTATGCAGTAGAACACAAAGGATAACAGAAATTGTCTTACATAATTTTGGTCTGATAAAGCAGAGAAGACTTTGTGAAAGCGTTACCAAATGAAACCACTTAATTTGTGATAATTATGTAGAACAAATACTATGTACTTACCTGCCTCAATTGTATTCAGATTTTAACCTTTCACATGTTTAAATTGTTTGATTTTTTTATGTGTAATTTGATAATTGTTTGAATATTATCTGTATTTTATTGTGGTATATACAAAAAAAAACAATCTTTGGTGCTATTTTCTTTGTATTTGATTTTTGAGGGGTGTATACCACAATCAATATTATTAGGATTTTGTTTTGGTCCCAGGCACCTTATCATTGTGTAACCAGGAAATTGGACAGGGATTGTAAAATAGGGAAAGTGTCCTAGTTGGAATTTATAGTCTAGGACACGATGGTTTCACATGGAATAAAACCCTTACCTCTAAAAATTGCGATCAGGCAGGTCCTTTATTGCAGAAGGGACAGATGATACCCCCTATGCAATAAAATACCTTACCTGCCTGTATGCAGTTAATAAATACACTTACATATCTCTTTTTTTGTCACTGGCGCCAGTGTCTTCTTTTGTCTTCTTTTTGTCTCCCTGGTTTCGATCTTCGGCCTTCTTGTTTGGCTAGGCCAGATGACCCACATGCGTGCGCAAGTTCATACAGTAAACCTGGCTTAATGTTTCATTGAACAAGAAACATCAACCTTTTCTTTCTGCAATAATGAAACTGCTAGATCGCAGATTATTTTGTTCCTCTAGTTCCTCTTTCAGCATCTGAGGATGGCTTAGAGATATCAGGGCCATAACAAATTTAGGCATGTAGTTGGTTTCTCTTGGCTGGACTGGCTTCCAGTGGTAGAACAGAGAATACATACTTTGGGAAAAACTTCTATAGTTAAACTTATATATATGTCACAAGTGATACTGCGAACATTTGCATTGTAAGCAGAAAGTCGCCCACGGGATGAATCTCTCAGCAGGTTTAGTAGGATGCTGGATGGTTCATTATTTTTTTTTACAATAAAATGAGTACAAAGACTCGTACAAAGAATGTAGGAGACCATAACAAAATACAGAATCTGGCATGTAATGTTCCATAGTGTTCAGTGGAATCAGAGCAAGCATTTTCAGTACAGAAGAGTAAGCATTACAGCTGTGCAAGACTGAGGGTAAGGTTAAGGTAAGGTGAAGTTAAGAAGTTCATCTTCAAATGTATGTTGGTCGATTTATTTTTATTGTCTCATGAAATATACTATTCTATTTGGCATATGAAGCACAGCATGTCAGTAGGTGTGGCAGAAGTAAATCCAACACGACCTATAGAAATTCTAAAAATATCCAAAGATGTAGGAAGAGTATGTAGGCTCACACTAATTGGAACATTGTTCTTCCCCCTCCCAACTGCTTTATTGTTATATCCAGCAGTACCTGAGTAATGACCTATGCCAAATTGTCATAGAAATGTGTCATCCCTGGTTGGGATAAATAATTTCTCCAGCACACACGGAAATAGATATTGCACAGATTGCACAAATTTTGCTAATGTGTAATTACAGAGCTTTTGGATGAGTTTTTTTAATATATAAAGGTCCTTGATTCCTTGTTTATTATGTGAATTAACTAGATGACACTGCAGGCTGCTGTCTGTTCTGTGGGTCAGGATGCGTGAAAAGAAGCAGGAGAGAGAGGAGGTGTTGTGAAATGCGTGGGAAGCCAGCATATTGGATTTTAAATGTATTGCAGGGAAATAATCCTGAAAAATAACCGGTTTTGGAATATTCATGTCTTGATGCTTGTCAGGCAAGAAACAAATTATTGGAACTCAGCAGTCTTTTGTCATGGGCCAGAAACTTTAGCAGCACATAATCTGTTTTAATGTTTGTGTCCGCCTGTGTGTAGTTCTTAAAACAAAGTATCTGCAGCTGGTCAGTCATTATAAGGCTACAAAAAGAGGTGAACAATGAGAGAGGTAAATCAAAGCACAAACTTACCCAACTAACTCCTGCAAAGAGGACTTGTTCAACTACTCGGGGCCTAATTACATGATGAGAGAAGAGAGTAAGAAAAATACCCCTCATATTAGAGGTCAGTTTGAAGAAACATTCCCCATATAGTCGTGGTTTGAATGTCACTTCTACACACAGATAAAATGATCTCCTACAGATCATGAAACCCCTAGCAATAGAGCTTGATCCCCAATCATAGAGCTTGATGGAGCCTTGGTTGAGAATGGCTGGTCTACATTATGCTGGTTTCCACCCTGTACAACAGGGGTGTCAAACTCAAATACACAGAGGGCCAAAATTAAAAACTTACACCAAGTCGCTGGCCAAACTTGAAATTTATTGAAAAAATTGAGGAAGTTTTTCCTTCTCCTTAGATTTTTAAACATTTTCATATGGAAACAAAGAGTTTTTCCTTAACATTCAATCTGAAACAAGCCTATAATAGGGAACGAGGCCTAAGAATTTTCCTGGAGTGTGACAAAACTTTCATTTTGGTGTAATCTTCATGGTTGTCAGTAGTACAGTAGGGTAAGTAGTCTTGTTTCTTCTTATTGTTTTTTCTAATAGTTTTACTTTGCCAGAGAATGCAATGTGAAACCAAAAAAATTGCTTCATTTATTTGGTTTCGCATTGCATTCTCTGGCACAATTCTCTGGCTTACCTGTCAGTATAAACTGTGCAGCGGCCACGCATAGGCTACTGTTCAATAGAGTGATGCCGCTACTACAATTCCCTGCATTACTTGCGTCTATAAAATAGAGGGCCTTGGATAGGCAGAGAGGCCGCTGGTCTATAGACGCGAATCGTAGTAGCAGCATCACTCGCGTCTATTGAACAGCTGCTAAATATGAATTGCAGCTGGCACGCCATTACTACGGATTGCAGTAGTGGCAGACCAGCTGCAATTCAAATGATGAAATCTTTTGGGGGCCAAAAAAAAAAAAGATGTTGCGGCCAGATTTGGCCTTCAGGCCAGAGCTTGATACTACTGCTGTAAAGTTTGAGCGAGAGAGAACACGCTTAAGAAAATGGCTTGATGAGAATGAAATTTTCACGCATGCAGAGCGCAATAGCTTGATTACATTGACACCTCAGCCACTTCACCAACTGAACAAAAATAAGCAGGGGGACCACCAGCATAATGTAGAGCAGCCATTCTCAACCAAGGCTACATGAAATCCTAGGATTCCTCTAGAGGTTGCTAGGGATTTCCTTGGGTTGTGGATTGTTAACCATGGTGCCTGCATAGATCCTGAGCCAATACTACTTGGCAAAACCTACAGCATGACACTAGAAATTATTTTAGCTGTGTTTAGGGGTGGCATTAAACCACCACTATAAGTTGAACACTCTTCCAACTGAAGTATAATTAAAGGGGCATTCTTCATACTGCCAATGCATTTATTTTGACAGCTGTTCGCCAAGACTTGGACATTTTAGTGGTTTCCTTAAGGTAAAAAAAAATTGAGTTCGGCCAATGCTGAAGATATAACAATAGATTAGAGCACTGATCAACAAAACCGCAAATCAGAGAACCTGAACCTGAAAGCATAGTCAGGGTATAGCACAGTAAAAAAAAATTAATGAAAAGGAATGTCAACATTTACTGGAAAGCCAACATTCATTAAAAGGATAAACAGCTCCTGATTAGTCCGTGCCATCCACTAACACATTTCATAGGTGGAGCTCCTGTCTTCAGAGCCTGCCTGATTATTAAAGATTCAAATATGACCTGCTCATGTGCCTTAGGAATGGAAGGGATTTGTATCTTCCATTACCAATCCTGTTCCTGTGCTTTGACCAACTATGCCTGGAAATGGTTTCCAAAAGCTATAAATGATCATTTCTACATTTGCCTTTGAAAATTTGTATGCAGTGGTTAATTAATAGCATTTTCAGACCCGGATCTTTATTATCAAAATGTGTCCAAAAAATAAAAATATTCAAAAAATTACCTTTCTTCCAGGATCACCTCCTCCACACAGGTATTTTTTAATTTATTTTATTTGGATTAGTGATATGTAACTTCGCTAATTGCATACAAATTACTGATGGAAAAAAGCGTAGCTGATACATTGTAAAGTCATCTCAGTGTCTCTGTCACAGGTCTATGATGCCTAACAATAAATCCAACATAATTATAGTTACTACATCATGACAGTTATTAAAAAATCATTAATGTGGATATCATTCTATGTCACATTCAGCTTGTTAGTCTCGCGGAATTCCTTTGGTTTTATATGAATACTGTAGTCACCATTAGCTGAGTGTTTAACAAGCCTAAATAGCTTGATGAAAGAACCTAACAATCAGCAAGTTGAAAGTACATTCAAGTATCTCTCCAGCTCCTTTAAGATCAGCCAAGGTAACCAAGTGGCATAAAACTTGATAAAATTGCTTTTTAAATTGGCCTTTAATCCTTCCACTTATCATAATCCTTTTGATTTTAAATCTTTGTTTTCAACTTTGTTACTGTTAAAGGAGGAGGAAACCCCATCCAACTGTCCCTAATTTGGAGGGATTGTCCCTCTTTCAGATCCACGTCTCCCTATTATACATATAGTACATATTCCCTGGATAAAAACACCTCTATAAAATGATTTAATATTACACGTTTAGTAACCCAATTACTTCAACCTCAGCAATCACATGTCATTTCAAAGGGTATTTTTAATATTTTTAAATTTTCAGCTTTTATTAAATTTATACTTGATGCTGTCCAATTAGGCTTTGCATTTAGTTTAAATCTAATTTTATTTAGTAATTTTTTTATAGATCTGCAGTTAGAAAATGTGCTAAAGAGAGAATTTCCCTTCATTCTACAGTTTCCTTGCTTTACTAGGTTTAGATGGTTCCCTCAACTCTTATGATGCTGTATTGTGCTCCCTTTATGCAGAAATGTCAAATGCATTTATGTAAAAAGAGGTGATAAACTGGTGGTAATAACCTACTGGAGTGAAGCTATAATCCCTTCCATGTGACTGTAATCTCTTGTGATCTGTATTCAATACAGAAAAAAATTCCATATACTGCAAAACAATGTATTAATCCTTTGTCTGCCAGAAGATTCCCATATAGAATTGCACATTTATAGTAGCCAGCTATAATATGCTCTCATTGCATGGAAAAGCACAATGATTTATTTTATTTCAAAAATTATTTATTATTATTGAACAGTATTTATATAACACCAGCATATTACGCAGCACTGTATATTAAATAGGGGTTGGAAATGACAGACCAATACAGTGACACAGGAGGAGGAGAGCCCTGCCCAGAAGAGCTAAGAACTTTATACACCCCCTTTATTCAAGTACCACATCCCAAAGGCATACATGGAAGGAAAAGAAAAAGTGGTACAAAAATAGGAAAAATCCAAATTACACAAACACTAGGAGGAGGATGTTAACTTTGGAAATTTTTAAAGAACCCCCTATACATTGGGTTTTTTCAGATTAATACATATTGATATATTTACATGTCTGTTTATTTGACTCGTTTCGCAATAGATTCCTCAGGAGACTGAACGTTAAGGAATTCCCAGCAAATACAAAATAACCACTATATGGTACTTTTTAGACATCAGTAGAATAAAGAACTCATCTTTTGTATTGCATATAAAAAAGATAATAATTTATTGGATATGATTTAATTTTTATATGCAATGCATTCTATGGGCTCTTTATACTACTGATGCCTTAAAAGGTCCCACACAGGTTTTATCTCCTAAAAATATCAAATATGCTCTTGGGATGTGACATCCATATCTCTAAACTGCTGTTCAGGATTATAACTATAGACACCCACAATTGTTATATACAGTACATATATATTTCCTAATAGTATATGAGCAACCCTGACAATAGATGGGGAGCAAGTGGGCAATGTCTACAATATGAGGTTATTTGTTACGATATATAAGAAATAACAATAATAGTTACAATACTGGAGCATTTCTTGAACTTTTCTTCATTCTAGCAGCAGGGTGGAACTCTCTCTTCCTTCTAGCCATACCCATTCCTAATGGCCAATAGAGCACAGCCCACAGTTCAACTACAGTAAATCCTCTTCTTCATTATTAGCAATCACACCACTAATCCAACAAGCAATTCATTGCCAAAACCACAAGGAACTACCTATAGCCCAGATACTCAGGTATCTTTAATTAGCTGGATTTTCTGGCAGGTATAAGAGGATATAGACATGAAAAAGATGGAGTTAGACTTTAAAACATATTGTCGTCTTTTACATGAATTATGAATTAAGTTCCTAAAAAGCTACTTTTGTATGACAAACTAAGTGTTTTACTGTTTTCTTTTTTTAGGCATTGCATACATGAATTTAGTAAGATGATTTGCAGGACTCATTCTCTGGTAAAGAATCTTCCAAGTGCATGTGTTTTTAATGGCATTAATTGATTCTCCACAAGAGACTAGGTGTTGAATACCAGATTCATTTCAGTTTAGAGTTCAAATAACATTCATATCAAGAAAGTCCAGGATCCAAAGTTCAGCTCCATTCTAATTTCAGCTTTGCTCTAGTTCCAAAAACATGGCTCTACTCTGGATCCAGATCTTATCCAAAAAAAAAAATGGAACCAGTTCTGCCTTATTTCCAGGCAGTGGAAATACTATATAAGTACAAGTAGTCCCAAAGTTAAGGACATCCAACATATGAATGACTCCTAGATACGAACAGGGCTTCCCTGCTTGTTTGTGTGCAGGACAGAGGCTTAATGACGGGGAGGGAACTTTTTGCATGACTTCTGTAAACCTCTTGTAACTCTTTCATGATTAAGGCAAACTCTGCAATTGTTTCTTTTTTGTCAAAGCACAGCTTGCTGCAGAAGTTAATGAATGTCTAAGCTCCATAAAGTTTTTTTTGCTTTTTTGCTTTGTTTGAACTAACACCATGCTGCCTAAAATTTATGTTGAGACAAACATCTGTCCTAATTGCATTTATTAAAATAATATACCTGTTCCAACTTACATACAAACGTTACTTAAGAACAAACCTACAGTGCCTATCTTGTATGTAACCCGGGTACTACCTGTATATGCTGTTTGGGAAAGAGAAGCTAGGTCTATGTGTAGCAGCCCGTAGAAATTGAACAAGGGTGGCAGTGGTTCAGTCCCACCACTGTAAAATGTGCAAATGTTGGTTCAGCCTAGCTGTGCACATGGCAGAGTGGCTGGCAGTTGCCAATAGCCGGGAGCCACACTGCGGCCAGCAAGTCTGACCCAGGCCTAAACCTTTTAGTTTGCCCAAAATGGGCAAAGGTAAGGTTCAGATTAAATATAATACTTTATTGGTGTATGTCTTTATAACATCAGATATATGCCAAGTAACTGTTGAATTACAAGAACACCCATTTATTTATAATACTTTATAGTACAATTCTTAATATTCCTAGACTCTAATGAGCTGAATAACCTGCACAATTATTAAAGACCCTGGGAATGCATGAGTCATTTTCCCAGCCAGAGATTGCAGCCTCAATAATCTCTTCATGATAATAGCCCAGAAGGATTGGATATCACTTCTGGTTTGGAATCGTTTTTCACTGTTATTGCCACTAGGTCCCACTTTGTAAGAAAATGGTTTGTACTTGTAGTGTGTACCATACCTACATGCTCATTAGCTTGGCTGCTTACAGCTATTACAACATTCTATGTATGCAGTGTTATAGTGATTAGCACAACAACATCCTACTGGTGAGGTTCTGAGATCAAATACCTCAAGCATTGTTTTTACACATGTACCAGTTTTTCAATGGCTAATTAAAAAATGTAATTATTGTAAATAAATTATATTGCACTCTCCTTTTTGCAGACAGAAGGATGTGAGTAATGGTTACAAATTACACTGAATACTTTGTATGGTCTAACAGTGATTTCAATTCCTTTTATATTCTCTCCTTACTCTTTATTGGTTTGTAAAGGAAAAAATATGCAGATAAATGTGTGGATTACCACCATTGAATTTTCCTTCTGAAAGCACTAATTGCCTGGATGTCGTCATGATCCTCTTGTAGATGAGGAGTTCTCTTTTAGTGTATTTGTTCTAGGCAAAACTAAACTAAAACTAAATACATAAAATACATAAATACTGATAGAGGAGTAAGGTAGTCCAATATTAAGCCAGTGGAATAAATAACCAATTTGGCATCTTTCAGTGCAGCTGGGATGGTTTTTGGTGTGGAACATTCTGGTTCAGAAAAGGTAAGTATGCAAAAAAGGTACAGTTAGGTCCATAAATATTTGGACAGAGACTATTTTTTTTTCTAATTTTGGTTCTGTACATTACCACAATTATTTTAAATGAAACAACTCCTTCAGTTTCAGCTTTAATTCAGTGGGTTGAAGAAAAAGATTGCATAAAAATGTGAGGAACTAAAGACTTTTTTTACACAATCACTTCATTTTAGGGGCTCAAATGTAATTGGACAAATTAAAAAGCTGAAAATAAAATGTTCATTTCCAATACTTGGTTGAAAACCCTTTGCTGGCAATGACAGCCTGTAGTCCTGAACTCATGGACATCACCAGAAGCTGGGTTTCCTCCTTTTTAATGCTCTGCCAGGCCTTTACTGCAGCGGCTTTCAGTTGCTGTTTGTTTGTGGCCCTTTCTGTCCGAAGTTTAGGCTTCAACAAGTGAAATGCATGCTCAATCGGGTTCAGATCAGGTGACTGACTTGGCCATTCAAGAATTTTCCACGTTTTGCTTTAATAAACTCCTGGTTTGCTTTGGCTGTATGTTTTAGGTCATTGTCCATCTGTATTATGAAACGCCTCCCAATCAATGTGACTGCATTTAGCTGGATTTGAGCAGACAGTATGTCTCTGAACACCTCAGAATTCATTTGACTGCTTCTGCCCTGTGTCACATGTCTGACCAATTCTTTGTACAGGGGCAGGATTATGTCTCCATCTCTGCAGTCTATTCCTCTTTTAATACAAGAAAGTACTTTACTAGCTTTAGATATTCCAGCTTGGCATTGCATGCTGTTATTAGGTCTATGATCTACCAGAACCCCCAGATCCTTTTCCATTTCTGCCCGCCCAAATGTATTCCCCCTAGAAAATTTGAAGCATGCATGTTGCTTGCTCCCAACTGTATAATTTTATATTTATCTATATTAAATATCATTTGCCACTTGGCTGTCCAATCAAACAGTACATCCAGAAATAATGGAGGCTGCCATTGCTGAATTCCTTCTAAATTACTTATGTCTTGGGTGTAAAGCCGATCTTTTGCTTTCAATAATCTCAGTCACACCTGAGACAAGCATACAGGCACCTGATACAGCATACATTGACCAATTGGAACAGTTTACCGAACCCCTGAACTGCATACTCCTTCAGGGTCAGGGATTCAGAAAGTATTAAATACCAACCACGTTTTCATAGACACCTTGTTTATATTTACTGATTGCTTGCTTGGTATTACTTATTGCTACTCTAGTAAATATGTATACTATTCTATGCCAAAAAAAACCCTCTTATGATGATTGTCATAAATACTGGCTAATATTAATAATAAAAGTGAGGCTGATGCAGTTTATGGCTCAGACTAAGAGAAGCACCTAATGCACTTTGTGAGTGAGCAACACAATGACATTAAGCATTGCTGACATATTTAAACATGTTTTCACACAATATTTACACAACTTTCACCCAGGATTCACACATTTTTTTCAATTGAATTCAATTAGGAAAAAAAAAGGATGAATCATGAGTATACATTTTCAAAAAAGAAAATTATGAATAGACTTAAAATGTGTAATAGTTCCAATACACTCAAAGCAAAAAAAGTGATAGCTAGTGGAATTAGGAGATAGGGATTAGGTCTCATGGTAAAAAACTTGCAGATGGGCTAAAGGAATGGAAAAAAAGGCACGGAAAGGAATTAACTGTCACAAGTGCCTAAACATGACACAAATTAGTGGCCTGCTATAGGTATTAAAGATCTAAATCAGAGGTCAGTAAACTTTTTTTGGCCACTAGGCCATTTCTGGGGTAGGCAGGAGCACACTAGGCCGGACTCTCTCTCGAGTCCCGCTCTAATGGCTCCGCCCCCACCAGAAATGCCCCTGAAGGGAAATCCCTCTCCTCTGCAATGCATACGGAGGAAAGGTAAAGTTCCTTATTTACCCTGGGGGCGGAAGTATTAACTCCGGCCACGGTAAATAGGGATGAAAGCCACAACACGGAGGCTCAAGAGCCGCACACGGCTCTGGCGGCTCTGGTTGTTTGTTCCAGCTCCACCACGGGTTGCCAGCTGGGATTAGGTCGGATCAGCCAGGGGGTTGTTAGGCTGGAACAAACTACCGGCTAGGCCGTATCTGGCCAAGGAGCCGGAGTGGGCTGACCTCTGGTCTAAATCAATCTAAATAAATAATCTAAAACCTGGGCGTTGTGGTCAGTTTCTTGATTACTTGTAGCAGCTCTTTTATCTCTAATAGTGAATACCAGCAAAGCTGCGGACTTAAAAAGAACTTTCTGTGCAAGTACAAATATAAGTAAAAATACAGTATAAATATAAGTAAGAATGCGGCATCTGTCGTTTCCATCCAAACGAGCTGATGAGATGAGGAGGCAGACTGTAAATCATGTGTGTGCATCCAGTTGACACTCCTGGCTTATTTCAGGAAGATTACAGCTAGAGCTGGTAATACAGCATTCTTGTCCCATCAATATATTTCTAATGATGTATTTAGCTGTGCTCTCTATATTCCCAACATGAATCCTCCTCTTGTCACCTCACATGTTTAAAATCAGAAGATATTTTACAAAACTAGTCCAGTCTTGCTAAAGACTATTTTTAAAGGGCAACCATTGTTGGCAGCAAATCATTGCCAGCAGTTGTATGGTAATATTTTTATTTTTGCAAAATAATCTTAGTATATTTAAATATTTTTTTCAGAGGAGCATTGGTAGCAATGTAGAATCTAAAGTATACAGTGTAAAAGGAGTATATTTGCTTGTCTACCGTGTGGTTTAATTGAGCTTCTTTTGCCTTTTCACCTCTCCCCAAGACAGATGTTTGATTAGTTGACTGTGGCCTCATCTAGTGGTTGGTCACCCGTAGTAATCAGAAAAAATGCTCAGTATTTCCTTGGCCCATTCTTGCCATTCACAATTCCAGTATCAGGATTAAAGTATTTGTGACTGTTGAAACTGTTTCATCTATTTTATATAGTCCTCATTGAAAATATCTTCGTTGGGTTAAAAGAAACTCAACAGATTTAAATGTGAGATTTCATCACATCTTGTTTCTTATGCCTTCACTTAGAGCAGGGGTCAGCAAACTTTATTGGCTACTAGGCTATTTTAGGACATTAAAAAGGCACACTAGGCCGGACTCTCTCTCTCGAGAGTCCCGAACTGATGGCTCCGCGCCCCAACAGGAACGCCCCTGAAGGAAAATCCCTCTCCTTCGCAATGCATACAGAGGAGGAGGAAATGTCCCCTTACCCCGGAGGCAGAAGTGTTAACACTGGCCTTGGTAAATAGGGAAGGGAGGCATAACAAGGGGGCTCAAGAGCCGCATGCGGGCCGTGGGTTGCCAACCCTTGCCAGCCTGGATTAGGGGGGGCGTTAGGCCAGAACGGACTACTGGCTAGGCCGTATCTGACCTAAAGGCTGGAATTTGCCTACCCCTGACTTAGGGTTTTAATGATCATGAGAAAAAGTATCAATGTTCAATTCTAAGGTTTTATATTTCAAGACATAAAATCACCTGGCCCCTAGCAGGTTCTAAAATTATTTCAAACTAACTTCAGATAGAAAACACACAACAGATTCCACCATGTCATTATTTAACAAAAATGGAAAAGATATGTATGTAAAACTAAGTACACCCTGTAATCCAATAGCTTGTAGGAACCACTTTTAGCTAAACTTGAAGTAATGGTTTTCTGTATGACGTTATCAGTCTTTCACATTGTTGTGGAGGACTTTGGGGCCACTCTTTACAACATTGCTTCAGTTCAGTTTGCAGGCATTTGTTTATGCACAGCTCTCCTTTGGTCCCACCAAAGTATTTTGATCACATTGAGGTATGGACTTTAAGTGGGCTATTGCAACTTCCTTTTTTTGCAACCATTCTGTTGTAGATTTGCTGATGTGCTTGGTACTCTTTATGGCCAAACATCTTCTCTTTGGTTTCATTTGTTCAAAGGATATTGTTCCAGAAGTCCTTTAGTTTGTTCACCTATGACCTAAACTGTGCTGCCATGTTCTTTTTAAAGAAGAGATTTTCACACATTTTTCTCAACTGAATACTAATGAGAAAAAAAGACAAATGCTGGGTGAAGTTTTCTAAAACAAAATTATGAAAGTACCCCAAAATGTGTAGTTCCAATACACTCAAAACAGTGATAGGTGGTAAGAATTAGCAAATTGGCAGCTTTGGCAATCTTTACAAACAAGCCATACTTGTCTTTTTTCTAATTGTACGGTCATGAATGCTAACATAATAACTGAAGCCAGTAGAGTCTGGGATATAGTTCTTGGTTTCCTTGCAATTTCTTTGAGCATTGCACAGTCTGACCTTGGGGTGAATTTGCCATGACATCCACTCCCGAGAAGACTGACAGCTGTAATAAATGTTATCCACTTGTGAATAATATTTTTCACTGTAGAATGATGGAATTCAGATTGTTTGTAATGGCCTTATAACCCTTCCAAGATTGATGGCAGCAACAATTGCCTCTCTAAGATCATTGATGGTCTATCCTATTTGGCATTGTGGTAATACACACCCAATTACTCCAGACCAGCAAACTGCCAAAACTTTTTGTTTTTATAGTGATCATTACACTTGCTGATGATTAATTAATCAAGCCCATTTTGTTTACTCTCTTAATTTCTATGGAAGTGGTAAAGGTGTACTTAATTTTTCACACCTATTCTGCATTTTGACTTTGTCTTTGTTAAATAAATGATGACACTGTGTATTATGTGTTGTTGTTTATCAAGGTTGCATTTACCTAATTTTAGACTCTTCTAAGGAGTTTTTAAGGTGCACAATATTTTTCTCATGATTGTGTTTTCAATTGAGAGTCAGGGAAAGGCCAAAGAAATTCAAGGAATGTGGGAATTCCACCACTGGTGTTCGAAGATTATTTTAGTTTTCAAAACCCTGTATTTGAAATACCATTGTTTTATGAAATAAGCTTTTATTCAGGGTAAAACACTCATACTGTGTATTTATCAAGCACATTTAAATTAAAATGTCTCTATATACACCTATTAATAGATAGGGTTAAGCCTAACTGCATTCAATATTTTATTCAAATGACAGGATATCTGACAAAAAAAGTGAAAAAGACCCCATTCCAGCATCCATGCTCACCAGATGCCAATACCCCAATCTAACTCTACACGTATAGAAGCACCCCACTTAGCCTTAGGTACATTGTACATTGTTTCCCCGGGATTTCAGTATTCAAAGGATGGCACTAGGGAAAGAACTCATGGAGAAAGAGCAGCTCACAAGAGTAGGACAGGGACACAATGGAAAGTCATAGAGTCCAAAGCCAGAAACCAGGTGATCCACAGATAAAGCTGTACACGAGAGTCCAGCATGTCCAGGCAGAGTTAAGGGTCATACATAGGTAGTAAGTCCACCAAACAAGGTATCCAAAGGTAAAGACAAAGCAGTCGGGAGTCACAGTCAAATGTCCCTCAATGGCTGCAGCACATACCCTAAAATCCCATTCAGCTGTGCACAGCCTTAGTGTATGCTGGGGATGCTAAGAAAGGTACATCTCAGAAGGAATCTGCATAGCTAAAGGGAAACTGGGGATGCTGCAAAATGTTGAGCAGAGGGCAGACAGCTAACTCCTTGATCTCCTTTGCTGCTGCTATCAACGCCACCAGAAGGAATAAATAGGGCGTGCTAGAGATGTGATGTGGAAAAGGCGTCTAACACAGGGTTCTCCAATCCCCGGCCCACTAGTGTCTGAAAGGTGGGCAGCGTCTCTGGCCAGTGCACCCCCAAGCGGAGTCAAGAGAAGGATCCCGTTTGGGGGGGGCGCACCGGCCAAATACACAGACCATGTCTCCCGCATGCATCTCAGGGCGGTGGGCGGGTTGTGTCTCTGGAGAGTGGGCTGCTTCTGGCATCATGACGTCACTTTGGAGGAAGTTTCTTGCCCTTTTAGTGACACACGGCTCCCTATGGATGTGCAGTCCGGAGTCTGTGCATTTAGTGGTCTTCGATCTCCAAAATGTTGGAGACCACTGGTCTAACACACACGCGCAATATTCTTTGACATACAAGAACCTCACCAAGACCAAGTTGCTATTATGCCATTTTAGGCTTGACTAGAAAGAAACTACTTTGTTTACTACTTCCTCTAATTTCTGTTTGTACTTTTATGTTGGAAGAGTCTATAACTGAAATGAATTTAGATTTCCAAACTCACATTTGTCTCATTTCATAATTATAACAAATGTTGGGTAGACGTCTGTTTTAAAAATGTGTCTGTTCCAATTAGATTGATTCTGATCAATTGCCGCTGTCGCTCTTCTTGTTCCTGCAGAATCCCTTATTGTTTCTCCTATGTGTAAGCATATCCTTACTGATTATTTATACAATGGCAAAAGCCTTGCCTTTATTCCTGCATTGATTGCTGTACTTAGTGCACCTGATGCTGCAGAGACTGAGTGGGAAGCCTAGATCTGTTTATCTATTGTTTCCATCAAAGGTCCTGCTGTTTCAAGTGATTTCCATTTATGAAATGCTGCCTGGGAATAACATTTTTATTTGATGAAGTGAGGCGCACTAGCATTCAAAATATGAACAAATCACTTACAGGCACAGTAACACTGCAAGTGAAAGTGACCCATTTTCCCTTTATTGTGTGACAGCAGATTCATCATCCTTAAATCATTGACTTTTATTGAAGTCTAACCTCTATGTGGCCCCAGTATTCAGTTTGTAACAGGTCCTGATAATTGCACTGCAGAATAGAGACAGCAGACGAGTGATCGGTGAATGCAGTCTGAAGCACTTGTTTTTCCTCCGCTAGGTGTAACAACACAAACCCTCAAAACAAAAGCGGCACTATAGAACTCAAATATAACAAAGAGGAATAAGAAGCAAGGTCACAGTAGCTAAAAACAATTCATATACTGGAGCTACATTTTCTAATTGTATTCCACAGGGGCCACTAAGGCAGACTTTCTTTTAATAATATGTTGTTCAGCCAATTCAACACAAAATATTAGATTTTTAGTAGCTAGGCGACATTAAATTCCATAGAAGAAGTCATATTACCATCAGTCCTTGCACACAACATTCAAGGCTAGCCAGTATAAACTCCTATCAGCATGGTTTTGATTAGGGGAAAAGTTAAAGTACGTCGTCCAAATTTGAAACTCCATGTAGGCATTGTTTCCAGTAGGCTGTAAACCAATACCTTAATCAAAGCTGTTACTGGGGTCAACCAGGGAAACTAAAAGGACACAAAAGCCTACCTTGTACATGCCACTTCTTTTACATGTGTAAAGGATTGTCACTTGAGATAAATGATCATAATCATCTTGAGCAAAAATATAGAATGTGTTCAACATCATTTAGTAACTGCTGTAAAATTAGCTGAAGTTGGCCTTTTATTCATTGCATCAAAGCAGACATTTGACCTTAAATTTTATAATAACAAAAAAAAGTTCTTCCCACCCTCATGTTTTAAAAACACTTCTAATTTTTCAAACTGATTTTATTACTAATATAATTTAAAATTAATTATTGGACCGCCTGTCCAAAAAGTCCCTAGGCCAGTAGCGCAGTGTTATGATCTGCGGTTGGTTCAGTCGGTCAGGTCTAGGTTCAGCAATGTAATGTGTTCAAAATTTGAGTTCAGCTGACTACCTGAATATATTTTTTCCTCCCTGATTGCTCAGGCATATTCCAGGATGACAATGCCAGGATTTGGACTCAAATGTGAAAGAGTGATTCAGGGAGACATCATTTTCACACTCAGAGACCTAAACGCCACTGAGAATTTTTGAAATGTGCTGGAGAAGGCTTTATGCAGCGATCCAACTCTCCATCATCAAGATCCAGGTGAAAAATGATAGCACATTTGGGCCGAAATAAAGATTGTAACATTTCATAAACCTATTGAGATGGTACCATAGCAAACGCTTGCCATAATGAAATTTAAATGTGGTTCAAAGGAAAAAAAGTGTAAGACTTTTTTGGCTAGGTAGTGTATATCACAATTTAGGTTTCCTTGTGTCCCCGGATACTTGCTTGGTACTTGCTCTAAAGACAGCAGCTTGCAAAAACCTTAAAATTGAACATCATGTCATCGGAGGGCTAGCTGAAGAAAACCAGAGGAGATGGTGGGCTTCAATGAATGTGGTTAGAGCTTCCTCATGCCAGTTCTGATGCTTTGAGGGAGACACTTACTCTACCTAACACTACGTAACTTCTACCTGCAGCAGCCTCATACAGAATGAACGCTGGTAAATCTGCAGATGCTGGTTCTTTAGGACATGGTGTGGTGCAAGTGGCTAAGCTGCTGGCAAGGTGCTAGCTACTGGAAGCCATGCAGGATCCAAGTCATAGGGAAGCAAGCAAAACACCAAAAAGAAAAAAAAATGATGAGGGGGATTAATTAGGTTGAAGAAGCCAGTGTGCTAAGTCTGTTGTAGAATTTTACTGCAGAACGTTTTGTCACCCTATTATACATATTACACTTGTCACCCTATTATAAAACCATAGGTGGTATCAACAGATGATAAAATTGTTACAGTGAGGACTCAAAAACACAAAAACTGCTTTGCTAATGTTGGTGACTGTATCATTTTTGACTTGATTGCTTTTGGTCAGAGCTCCACTAAACCACATAGATATAAATTGTGAATGCCTTTCACTGGTACATTGTGTTAATTAGGTGGACACAAACACAATCATTTATTCATCTTTGCTCTGAAAATCAGTGAAGGATTTATTAACATATGACGGTGGTATTATAGACTTTGTAAAGCACTGCGTAAAATGTTGCCGCTATGTAAATACTGTGTAATAATAATAATAATAATATTGTTAAACATTATTCTTAATCAGGCATAGTCAAACTACAGCCCCAGGTCATGTTGGGCTTTTTAATCCGACCTGTCAAATATTGCTCCAAAATTGTCCACTGGCATAAAAGGGTGACCAACAACACGGTTCTCACTGAAATGAAATGTAATTTGAATTTAAGTTTTCTTTAACTTTTTCTATCACGCCACACTTCGCATCCATCTGATGCTGGCTTGGCCTGTCTGTCAAATTTTAAAACTCATTGTGGCCCCTGAGCCAAAAATATTTCCTACCATTGTTCTAAATGATTGTGAGGGTAAAATGCAGCTACTGGCGGAGGTATGAAATCTAATGTACAAGAAACAAAAATATATCAAAGTTAGAAGTCAGCAAACATATAATATGTAAACATACAGGGTTAGGCTACATACACACGTTAGATGATTCTCGTCTAATTATCCCCTCGGAGCTAGCATTGGATAAAATTTTTGGCATGTGTACAGCGCATGTCCAACGACGTTCATAGATCCATCCTGGCGGGTCCACGAGCGATCGTAATGGAAGTGAAGAGAAGAAAGCGCAGCGGGGGTGCCACTCCAACGTTCTCCCCCTTCCCCTCTCCATAGAGCAGAACGGCGCTGTATGTACGTTGAATTATTAAACATGTATACGTAGCCTTATTCTTGTGATTCCATAAATACTGCAGGGGATGTGGGGTACTCAGTAGAAACATCCTCCAAACACCACATTATAGAAATGTCACTGACACTAGAACGCAAAGATGCTAAATATCTAATACAAGTTTTAATGTCACTCATTACTGAAAATGACAAAACTGATTCATATAATTACATATTCATTCAACAAAACAGTCAGAGTTTTTATACTTCAATAGTCTCCATAGATGGGACAGTGAACATTTTAACGTAGGCAATTCTAAAACTTTTAGTTTACAAAAAAACAGTGTTTTTGCCCAATTTTCATTCTGATTTAATTATGTGTACAGCCATCAACCAATTCATTCACAAGTCAGATTTAAAGTACACCTGTCATGAAAGAAATATTCTGATGTTGCTCTGAGTTGACTTGACACTGACATACATAGAACAGTCATGCTGCAAGCCAAGCCACTAGCATTTCATATGAAGTCAGATCTGCAACCAAATGGGTATGGAAGCCATTCCAAAAACACCAACCACCTGTTACCTGATACCCCCCCCCCCCCCCCCCCCACCCGGGTGGTCATTAGTGGCCTCGATCTTCCTGAGAAATGTAATACTTGGGCTAAGTGAGTTGAAGAGAGGTGAACCCTAACAAGCCTGATTCACCCTATGCAAAGTTGCCCAGACAGACACCGAAGTGGGACCACCTGAACCATTGGCTCCCTAAACTGGTCATTACGGGGAGGGCTTTGGATTTCAGGTTAAAATATTTTTAGGAGCCAGATACTATATGTTGATTTTGCCAAAAAATGCTTGTCACTTCCTGTGAGCTGAAATCACAACGACCTAAATAATGGAGATGAACATCGGCAGATCGCCAGTTATACAAGTCTATGACCATCGTAGCTGCCCCCATAGTTACATTGAAGAAATAAGTGGGGAATAAGGAGACAAGAATTGTATTATTCACAGGATTCCTAGAGGAAAATAAAATAAAAGCCCATGAGAAGCTCAGTATTTGCACATCTCATCATCCCACCTTTGAACGAGTAGTACCCAAAAATCCCAAGGTCATTTAGAAAAGCTAACCTTAAAAATTTAAAGTGAACTAAATGTAAAACAAATTAAAATTGTAACAGACAGGTTCTTTATTGCAGAAGGCACAAGTAATGCCCCTTCTGTAATAAAATAAACATACCTGCCTGATCACAGTTTTTTTTTAAGTACATTCACCTGTCATGATTCCAACATTGTCATCTTCTCTTCCTGGTTTCCTGATCTTTGGCCACCTTAATTAGCTATGTACATAAACGCAGTTTATTCAGTACAGGTAGTCCCCATGTTACATACGAGATTAGGACTGCAGGCTTGTTCTTAAATTGAATTTGTATGTAGGTCAGAACAGGTACGTTATTTTAATAAATGCAATTAGGACAAATGTTTGTCCCAACATATTATTAGGCAGTGTGGTGTCAGTTACAGTATTAAATCCTCACTGTGATTTAATCACAAACAAAGGAAAAAAAGCCTAGACATTCATTCTGGAGCAAGCTGTGCTTTGATATGCAAAAATAAACAGCTGCAAAGTTTGTCTTAGTCATTAAAGAGTTACAGAACAGATTTCTTCTGCAAGTCATGCAAACTGCCCCCTCCCCCCATCAAGCCTCTGTCCTGCACACAAGCGCGCAGGAAAGCCCAGTTCGTATCTAGGAGTCTTCCATATGTCAGATGTCCTTAACTCTCGGACTACCTGTAGCTGGCATCATACACTAAGTTGGCATACACAGCTCATTTCTTTTTTAAAAGAAGATTGTAAACTGGCAGGTAGGTATGTTTTATTGCAGAAGGGATATCGTCTGTCTCTTTCTGCCAGAAGACCTGTCTGACAAGCAGGACAATTGTTTCACTTTAAATCTAACAAGCATATATACTATATACCCTGTTTCCCCGAAAATAAGACCTACCCCGAAAGTAAGACCTAGTACTATTTTGTAAACCTGCCCTAATATAAGACCTACCCCGAAATCAGGAATCAGTATATTATAGTAATTATTTTTTTTTTATTTCTTTTGAATACGCTTTCACATATATGACATTATATACTACAGCTATCACGTATGCAGCTCTACATGCCCATCATTAACAACCATAGCTTATCTATGAATCCTGTCTGGAAAACAAATGCTACTTCCGAGGCCTCCATACAAGAGATTGGTATACTCTTCTGTTTCTCAGTGGGTAGGAAAGTAATACCCATTAGCGCATCATTATAACGGCTATTTGCATTAAAGTCATTTCATCCTTCGTGCTATCCGGCTCGCTCAGTGCAGATGATCACCAAATCTGTAAGACGTGATTTAAAGGTTACTGGATGGATTACGTTGGGCAGGACTCTGCCATTTTGCTGGCGGTGGCATATTTAGCAAGGATCTCCCCTGCAGTGTATGTAACATCCTTAATGAATGTGGTTTGATGTAATCTAAGGCTGTTAGATGGCTAAATTCTCTCTATTCTGCATCCCCTGCTATTACAATAGTTACAGTGTAACCATTTTATTCTATTTACTTCTTGTTACTGAAGACACCTGCAGATAAAGCAGCACAGTAATACATGTGCAATATGCCACTTCAACTTCAAATTCAAGAAATGAATCACCAAATAGACTTTTTCAGCATTGTCCATTGATTGGACTCGATTGCCCTCTAGTGGATAAAGTGAGTAACAGCATGGATCAAAGCAACTGCACCAAAGCACTTAAATTGTTCCTAAGCAAAAAAAAAAAAAACACAATCAACACATTTTTATTTTACATAGCAAATTAAAAGAAAAAGAACAAAAACAAATTAACAAAACAGAATTATGTATGTGTTAAGGATGTTACCAGTTCAAAGTAAGCATGACAAACACATTGCCTTTTAATACGATGCAATAAATTGGGAATAGAGATTTATACATTGAGGAAGAAATAGACAGAGAGACACTTCAAAAAGGTACCTCTCTCATTATTAAAGGTTCCTGCGGTGCGGCAATCCCCACAGGGAGTTGCACAATAATGCAAAAATGCTTTTAAATGCTTCAAATGATAACCTCGCACAAATAAAAATAAGATGCTGTGAAAAGCTGACCATAAAAGAAAAACATAACACAGAGTAATATGTGCCTACAGCTGTGATATGCAAATTTACTGAAGAGGTTTAAATACAAAACAAATTAATATATTGTTATCTCAGCCTTTGGTAATACTTGTTCCCATTCAGCAATGGTTTACAAAGTTTTTGTAATAATTCCTGGTTGCAGAAGTACAAATGAGAAAATAAAAAATAATTATATTTGCAAGCATCAAAATGTATATTTTGGTGAGGTCTGGAGGTATTTTGGAACGATTGTTATTAAAAGTACACATGAAACCAAATCTGGAAAAGATCTGGTCCAGATCTATTTTATTCTAAGTTTGTTGGATAACTCAGGTTCTCCTATATTATTAAATCAGGCCCATTATTACCTTCTAGGCTTATTATTGGGTGATGGTGATTGTGTATCCCTCGCTTCTAATGCGAGGTTATCAGTATGCTCAGATTAAAGTCATCATATCTAGTATGGCTTATTTTATATAGGTAGTTCCTGAGTTACATACGACATAGGGACTGTAGTGTTTGTTCTTAAGATGAATGTGTATGTAAGTCGAAACAGGTACATTATTTTAATAAATCCAATTAGGACAGATCTTTGTCTCAACATATTATTAGGCAGCGTGGTGTCAGTTACTGCATAAAATCCTCACTGTGAGTTAAACACAACCAAAGCAAAAAACAAAATTATGGAGCCTAGACATTTATTAACTTCTGGAGCAAGCTGTGCTTTGATATGCAAAAAGAAACAACTGCAGAGTTTCTCCTGGTCAATAAAGAGTTACAGAACAGCAAAATATTTCTTGTGCAAGTCATGGGAACTGCCCCCCATCAAGCCTTCATCCTGCACACAAGCGAGCAGGAAAGCCCTGTTCATATCAAGGACTCGTCTGTATGTTGGATGTCCCTAACTCGGGGACTACGTGTACCTGGCATCACTGGTCATGAAAGAGTTACAAGATGTTGTAGAAGAGCTCAGTCCTTAAGATGACCCACAACCTCAGCTGAGATTTCTTTTGCAAGTCATGCAAACTGTCCCCTCCCCTCGTCAAGCCTCCGTTCTGCACTTGAGGGAGCAGGGAAGCCCCGTTCGTATTTAGGAGTCGTCCATATGTTGGATGTCCTTAACAAGGAGACTACCTGTATAAAATTCATGGGAATTTTGGGTGATAAGGCATTTAAAAGATAACTGTATTATTCTTTAAAGATTAGTAATCTATAGAAACAAAAATAAGTTATAGAATAGCATAGGGAACAGTTAAAATAAAAGCATTGTAAATCTGGGACGCCAAGTAATGCTGTTAATCCACCTGTACTGGAAATTTTCCACTAAGTTAGAGATGCCCTTATATCTTTGTATGCTTCATGCCTATGCACAGCTAAAAAAGGTTTAGTAATGAGGTATGACGAGATTTAATGACTTAGGAAACTATAAGCATCAGACGGCTGATATACGCAGATATGTCGTCTTTTGCACTTCACGACATTAGCTTTTTAATCTGCCTTCCATCAAGTGTGATATTAGTTACTGGAGAAACCACAGAAACTTCTAAGAAGAGCAATACATGGCTGACTGACTCTGAGGACAGGATAATGGAACTGAAACAAATATTGACTTAAACAATTAGGTTCAAATATTCAGCTTTTTATTTCTACATTTCTAAAGTCACCTCTGGCAGAAATGGAAATTAAAGTTTCAGAAATCTCTGCAAAGATTGTAACAGTATTTTCCCAGTGGCAGGTCCGAACAATTTTACTGAAAAATATGTGACATTCTTTGCCTTGTTACGGAACAGGGGTCGACAAACTTTTTGGACTACTAGGCCAATTTAGGAGGTCAAGAAGGCACACTAGGCCAGAAGAAACAAGGTGTCCAAGGAAAGTTTTTTTCCAAGCGTGACTGCAAGCGAGCAGCCCCAGTCTTCCGCCCATCCGCAGTGTAGTCTCTGTATGTGTGCGCATGCTTGGCATCGAAATGCCCTTGAGATTCGATCACTTGAAAGTGCTGTTGGTGTCGTTGCACACTAAACACAGGGCTTTGTTGCCGGGTTGGACGAAGATTAATTTGTCAGTCCATTCGGGGTTGAAGACACGACGTTCGAGGTCAACCTTCCGGAGACTGGTAGCCGACCATTGCTTCTGCTCTTTAGGCATAGTAATTGGGGTTACTGTGCTTGAACTCGCGATAATGCGACAATTCAATTAGGCCAGATCCAAAATAAATAACCAGGGGGGCGTTAGGCCAGACTTGAATACTGGCTAGGCCATATCCGGCCTAAAGGCCACAGTTTCCCTACCCCTGGTGTAGAACAACTCCAGCAAAAATATGGATGGGTGTACTTCCCAACTTTCGGAAATAGGAAGGAGGTACACTTTTTAGGTCAAAGTATGTAGGCAATTACCACAGTCCGGCCATGTCCCTAGTAGTGGAGCATAGTTGCAAAAACGGACTACATTGCCTTTATATTAGCTTTTCAGAATGACAAAATGAGTAATTTAGAGTCTGGATGAAGTTGTTGGGGTAATTTCATATGTCCAGTAAACCACAGCGGTTTCCTAGATAGTCAACTGCATTACCAACTGTTCAACCCATTCAACCATATGGAACTATTTTGTGCAGGTGCATATGGTTGCATTCACATCATGCTTGCTGTGGATTGTGGGGTGGCTTCTGGACAGCCTTGCATGGCCAGCCACTTCTATTGACTTGTATGTCGTCCAACTACAGTGAGGCACTTGGTATGCAGTTGTTGCTGGAGGATTAGAAATCGCCCGCAATCCCTTGAAGTGCATAGAAAAAGCACAGCAAACACACAACAAAATGTTTGTTAAATGCTCTGGTTGGCTTTAAAAGCTGCAACCATGATAGGGGCCATACAGGGCACCCAGGGGTGACTATCCATACGGTTTTTAGATTGCACATATTAAAGAGGCCTTAGTGCAAAATACCACTTTTTTTATAGTAAATAACACATTTTTATAAACATCTACAGATCCACCCAACAACAAGGACAACTGAGGAGAAAAAAAGGGGCGGAGGCAATTGGTTCTAGAAGAAGGCCCCTTCATATTTGGGAGGTATGGGTCCAGTGTAGAACAGGTAGAACCTCCAAGATTTTACTGCTGTCTATGAGCACATTGGGGAGATATCTTCTCATTTTCTTATCCTGATGAAAGAGGGGTCAGCAGAACAGAAAATCGCTCTAATAGGGATATTAAACTCCAACAGAAACATTTTAGTACAGAAGATTATGATGGTCTGTTGTCACCAGGGTTGTAGTGGGGCATGTACGGGTGGGAACGTCGTGCCTTCACTTTTTTCGGGAATGGGCACTCTTATTTTGCAAAGATCTCTTTGATGGTCTGCGGCTCTGGCTGGTTCCCCCCCCCACCTGTGGGGTAAGGAGAAGGGCCCCACTGGGGGGCGCACTGGCCAGACCCATGGACCATGTCTACCTTATGCAATTGCGGACTCAGGGTGGTGGAGAGGTTGTCCCTCTGAACTCAAACCGCCCACTCTTCCGCCACAGGCTTAGACCTAGGAACACCAATAAAATCATTATGAAATTCCTTCCTATAACAAATACTTGGGCTCTACATTACAGAATCTGCAAATTTGACATTAAAAGGGATCCCGTCACCAAGCAAAATAGCATGTTGTACACCTTTAGAACTGCAATACTGTTGTAGTGGCTGGCAGGTGGATCCAGGAGATGTCGAGTTAATCTTAGCTCTCCTAAACGTATTTGGAGAGTGCTGAATACTATTCCTAATGGGGGTGCTGTCTAGCATGTAGCATCCAGCATTTAGATAGCTGCAGCAGGAATTTAGCAGTTTTCTATGAGATTAGAATATTTTACTTTTTCTGATGGCTCTTTGCAGTGACTATAACAATCGTGCTTGACGTGTTTATTTTGCTATGTGTCTTGTTAAATATAGTTTTGACATCAAGCCTAAAAAATGGTCATTGGAGATATCACCGTACTTCATTGTTTGTACTTTGTAGAAACATGAGATTGCAGCATTTATATTTCAAGGGTTGGAAAGAAAAAGATAACAGAGCAATTGAGTCTCGAGTTTGTTAGGCCTATGAACACTTAAGTAGTCACCAATTCATCAAGCAGCAGTTCTTCAATGTATATCATATGGAAGAGTGTGCATATAGGCAGATGGCACGGTGTATCCTATAGGCAGAAACAGGGAGATTGTACACAATAGTCAATGCAGGTGTCCCGTGAATGAAAGATTATCTTTCTAGTTGAAATGATGTTCCACATGAACAGTCAGTTTTCTTCCAAATCTCCCCTGTATGGTTTTCCTGTCCCATCCTTCTTTCTTTATCTGTAAGCATATGTGGATGACTGAAATACCTTCTGGTTCTATAAATTCTGAAGCATTGGGTTTGCACGGACCAGTATTTTCTCTGAGACCTTTAGAAAAGCCAGTGCTGAGCCAGAACTCCAAGCACATGGATATTTAGATGGATTACATGTACGGGAACTGGCAAGTACTTTGGCCGGGGAGACCTTCAATGTGGAACCCTGAAGGCTATACTTTGTCTAAAAAGGTGAGAGTTGCTCACAACTATAAAGGATCGAAAACCTTGACAATATCATTTGGTTCAAAAGTTATATCCTCAGCCAGCTTGTTCAAGCTACATTCTGTAGGACTTAGTTGGTTCTCTGGGCATTGGGAATGGGATATGGATGAGCGAAAATGCCTCTGGCATTCTTGCGAAAATTTACCCCCCTCCAAAGGGTCTGTGAAATCTGCGAAATCCAGGGTGCAGGTTCCCGCACTCCCCGGGTTGATAACTACATCCCGGGGAGCGTGGGAACCTGCGCTCACAGCTGATTGGAGGCACGCGAGTGCTTCCAATCAACTGTGACTGCAGGCAAACTCCTAATGGAGTTTCTCCATTGAGAGTTCATCTGAGTTCAGTTCCCACGGTCACCAGGCTGTACTTATCATTGCTAAGTACAGCCCGGGGAGCGTGGGAGCCTGCGGTCGCAACTGATTGGAGGCACGCAATTTTTAGAATACCAATCCACAGCCTATAGGAGGTTATTGTGATTGCTATGTTTATCTACTAGATCTACTTTAAGTATTAAAGCAGAACAAGTTCACAGTCATCCTCTAGTTGATAAAAGCTACAATTCCCTGTGTAACTTCTCAACTTAGTATTTTGTAAATGTATTAAGGTTCCATTTTGTTTAAGTTCCACTCACTACTATAATGCAAAAACAGCATTAAATTTTTCTATAAATTACTGTAAGTAGGTTTTGTCCTCAGTAGACATAATGTGGTCCCTTAAAGATTAAGTCTACTTAACTCAGACCACTGTTTCATTAGCTTTTGACAAGCCTGTTATAGTATTATCTCCCTCTAACAATGCTATGCACTAGCTCCCTCGTGGCACTTCAGTAAGAGAGACCATTTCCATCTCCTCAGTTAAAAGTAATTTTGGTAGCTGAGTCTACAGCAGCTTGATAAGAGCAATCCTTTGATGCTGTACATGCAATACATAGCATGAGGTCAACATTTCCACTTTTTTAGGGGATAACTGAGTATTAAAGTAAATGGAAAAAAAATAAAACCACCATACCCTTTTAAGGTGATGTTGGCATCATCGGTACATTGGGTAGAGACATACCCAGTTTAGGTGATGCTGTATGGACAACACAATTGTAAGATCAACTTTTCCATTAAACTCTAGCCTCCTAATTCTTTTGGAAATGGCAAAAGCCTTGGCAAGGGGTCTATTGGTGTTTGTGTCTATGTTGGGGCTGGTATCCTTCAAACCTTCCAATGGTGTCCCAGGTAAAGCAGAAGAACGAAGAGTTTGAAGTGTTTAGTAGAGGAACAAAGGGTTAGAAGCTCTTACAATGTTTAAATTAGAATATATACTTTCCACACTTACTGTTTCTTGTGGTCATTACAAGGGCAATAAGGGATATGACAAGGTGGCCCCTTTAGTCCCTGTGCTCTTGCTCAGTTTACTGCTAGGTCTGAAGGTCATTAGAAGTCCTCATGGAGGCTAGTGATGTGCATAAACAACAATGCCATAAAGTCACGCCTATGAAAACAAAATTAGGGTTTATCTATGTATTTGATAGACTTTACAAGACTTCCTATCAATTTAAACTTCAGCTTGATAAACATTCAAAGTCATAGTCCACCTTTTTAAAATAGGAGATCCTTCCCATTTCGAAATACAAGCTAGGAAAGAATTGTATCATTTTCATTCCTGGCATTATGCATGCACATTAGATGGAGGCTGCACTAGACATGGTTTGAAGTATCCATCTGTAAAGGATGAATTATACGGTGTATCAATCCTTTTTGACAAATACTACTTGAAAATGTTATAGGAAACAAAAAAGGAAGCAAGGTGAAGTATGTCATTACCAATAAAAATACCTAAGTGAAGTGATATTGAATACTGAATCATATATAACTTTTGAATAAGGTGCACTTTGTATTGAAGTATGTATGTGCTTCTACAAGGAAATAAAAGTGTCAAGCATTTATTAGGTAGAGTAACAACTGCAGTGTAGAAAATGAGTATCTCATCCTTAGTCAAATACCAACTGATTTCCACTGACCTTTCTGCTTATTCAGCTAATGGTTCTGTATTGCCAGTTCAATCACTCTTTTATGTGTTGTTACAGTAAAAATCAAAATCAATCTATATGCTCAGGATGTGTCAGTTTAGGTGAACTATAAAAACATATTGGTGTTTGGATGAAGTTCAGATAAAAATAAAAAATATATAGATACTTGACTCAGAAAGTGAAAAATTGCAGTATTTTCTCTGCAAATTACCAATTACAAATATCTATGTCAGTAAAGTGCAGAGACTATTAAGGGAAGAGTCAGAACTGAAATCCTGTCTCACTTGTCAAAAAATGTCCAGATTAGAACAAATTCTTGGTAAGAAACTTGAACACCCACAGGATCTGTCAATCACTCAAACCTTACTTGAAAATGAATGCAGTACACTTGGTACAAGTGCTTCTCTGCAGAATGTCTTTGAAACAAGTTTTACAGAGTTTCTACTAACACTGAATAATCGCAGCATCCACTAACCTCTCCGGGCAAGAACAAGATTTGTGCAGGGCAATTGCAAGTAAAAAATATAAAAGAAATTGAAACCATCATTGCAAAATCATAGTCAGTACTGGGTTAAAAGTAATAAAGTGAACACAAAACTTTAATATATGTCCCTAGACATAATGGCACATTCTGTTAGTCATGGTGTGTTCTGGAGCAGCCTGGCAGCCTTAAATTCAGGGCAATCATCAGTACTTGGCCTTGCCCATCCCACCATAGCACCTCTTTATTTGCCAGCCAAGGTGATTCGTAGTCCTTTTATTACTAGGAAGGCCACTAGGTGGCAGGTAAAAGCTTAGATTTCAGGTTTGCTTTTTTTGGCAAATCAGCACAGTAAATTCTAAAGTACAGTGGTCATCAGCTTTATTTAAAATGGCTACTCTTTGTATCATGCGGAGATCCTCTTCAGACTCCTTATCAACTAGTCTAATCTTCAATCTGCCAGAAGATAGTCTTTGTGTAGTTTAAAAATGAGGACAGAAGCTACTCGTTAAGTAGTGCCAATCATCCCACCAATGACACAACATTGTCACATTGTACAAGGACATTGACAGCTGAGGATGCTGTTTGGCACAAAAGAAAGGAAAGGAGAAGAGCAACCAGTGGCATCCAACATGTTGCACTGAATTGAGGACAGATAAGTACAACACATTACTACATACAGTAATTAGGGCAATCTGGTGGCAATCCCAGACAAGTCCCCCCCGCCCGTGCAACATCCCCAAAAACCACACCTACCTGTCCCCAGAAACCACCAAACTCCTTGTACACGCTCTTATCTCTCATCTGGACTACCGTAACCTCCTCCTCTTTGGTATTCCACTAACCTGACTCTCTCCTCTACAATCTAATATAAATGCTGTAGCCAGACTCATCCATCCTTCCCACCGCTCCTCTTCTGCTGCCTCTCTTTGTAGTTCTCCTTATTGGCTTTTTATTTCACCTTAGAATCAAATTCAAGCTCCTGTGTTTTGCCTTCCAATCCCTACACAGTTCTTGTCCCACTTACCTTTCTGACCTGGTAAAAAAATACCCTAGCCGCTCTCTTCACTCCTCCAATGACCTACTAATGACTTCCTCACTCATCCTCAACCTCATCACACGCATAGCTCAAAGACTTCTCTAGAGCTGCTCCAACTCTCTGGAATGGTCTTCCTCGTCGGATTTGCCTTGCTCCTAATTTCTGCTCATTTAAAAGAGCACTCAAAACCCAATTTTTCAAACTTGCCTACCCGTTTTCTTCTGAAACCCCCACTACTTCCTACCACTACATATCCCCCTCATATTGTGTGTTACTTCCCCTACCTCTTAGATTGTAAGCTCTTCAGGGCAGGGTCCTCTCCTCCTTCTGTGTCACTGTCTATATCTGTCTGTCATTTGCAACTCCTATTTAATGTACAGAGCTGCATAATATGTTGACGCTATATATTTCCTGTTTATTAATAATAAAAATAAGATTCTTTCACTGAAACTAATGATTCAGGAACATGTTTTAAAGTTGTTTCTTCCTCTTGAAACTTTAATAATTCAAGGTACTTCCACTGAAAATGTCATTGTACTTAGTTTGTCAATTTGAGTACACTCTTCTATTTTGTTCCTTAAGAAGCATTTACTTTCAAAGAGCATATAAAAACATCATACTCCCTCGAGTTTGAAGACATCAGTTCACATAATAATCACATACGAGGAGTTACCCCCCAAGGACAGGAACTCAAGCAAACAATCCCTGCTCTTTCCTCACCTCCTCTTTCCCAATATTATTTTTATTTTTAGTTTGGACTTTTAACAGTCACGCCTTCTACACTTGGGAGAATACCCACCTTTCATAGGGCAGCCCATAAACAAGGGAAGAAGAAAACTTTCCTTTTACCCCTTATAGACTGGGTGGCACCTCATTGGCTACTAGGAGTCCCCTTTGGCTCTGCCTCTGGTACATGGACAGAAATAATGATATCATTGCACTGGATAGGGGAAGAAAGAAGCTTTGTCATCTCCAGAAACGCCCTCGGAGAACATTTGTGGCCAGAGTAAGAGCCGGAACTGTTTGATGGCAAGTAAGGCGGGCATGAGAGGAATTGACTGGACTTAAGTTATCATAAAATTATTACTTACAATATCCTTGTCAGTGGTGGACATCAAAAACAGTGGGCCCCTGTGCAGAACAGACTTGGGCTCCCCATGGAGGCCCTTGTTGGCTCAGCATAGTCCGGGACCCTCATGCAGTGAAACACTTTGCACCTCCCAGATGCCAGTCCCTGATCCTCAATATTGTCATTGCCCTTGTATTTCCACAGTTGCTTGTTCTTGTTACCTGCTTACTGTAACAGCTACCAATTTGTTGCCCATGTATTGTGAAGTTAGTGCTGTAAATTCAGACGTAATTGTAAATTCAGTATGGTTTGGTACATTTTGCATTATACTAAGCAAACTGTGCATGTTTGGGATGGACAAATCTGAGATAAGAATCTCTAAATTCTTAAACTATCTATAGAAAATATAAATATATACATATCAAAGTATAAAGACCAATGGGCCCCTATCTAGATGGTACAGTGGACTCCACAATGGCCTGGGGCTCACCCACACTTGATTATGTCCCCTTTACTGCTTATATAAACAATTTGAAGTCACCCAATGCCCACTGAGGGGGTTAATTTTCTACTTTAAATTTAATTTCTAAAAGCATATGTAAACTTTACTGTGAATTCTCGGTTGCATAAACAGTTCATTTATATTTATAAATTGTCTTTTTATGTTTTTTTCCTGTCATGATTGGTAATATTCAAGAGGATCTCTTAGGTATTTGACTGCTTAAAAATTAATGCATTTATGGATTCCTGGGAATACATTACATTACATATTGAAAAAACAAAGGTAATTCTCATGAGGAAGACAAATAAATTCTACAGCCTAATGAAACCAAGCATTTAAGGAGAGAAATATAGAAAGTGGGTGTTTGGTAAGATTTAAGTTCACAAACAGATTGTTTTTTGCTGAAGAACCCTTATCCTCTGCATATATATATGGTAAAAATGACTTGCCCCTAAGATGAGGACCCTGACCCAGATCTCTCCACGTAAAATAGACAACATCCCCTCACCCTGAAGATCTGAAAAATATGTGGTAGGAATACTGCTGTCACCCACAACCATATTTTTGCAATACTATGGGTATATAATAATGAGTCTACATCTGCAATATGCAGCACAAGCAGATTTTCCCTTCAAGTACTTTTTTTAAAAAATTGCCACGACCTGAAGACACAAAAAGGCTTAATCCTTATCATATCAAGTTCAATAAGTCACAGAAACCAGATTTGTTTTACTGTATATGTACAGAATGGCAGTTTGAATTCTAATTGTTTGATGTAGAGTAATGGCTTTGCTCCTTAACATTTTAAAATATTTCATTTTGCCATTGCCACACCAATATGTTAACGTGGACAAAGTGAAGAATAACTATTGAAGGAATATGCTGATGATATGATGTGTGATAGTCATAAATAGTTATTAGTTGGCATGGGTTAAAGCAGTGGTCCCCAACCTTTTCTAGCTCTCGGACCACTAAATGCATGGACTCTGGACTGCGCATGCATGGGGGAGCCGTGTGTCACTCAAAGGGGAAGAAACTTCCTCCAGAGTGATGTCATGATACCAGAACCCACCCACTCCCCCATTGATGGTCTGAGCCTGCGATGGGAGAGTGGGCAGGTTGTATCCAGAGACACAACCTGCTCACCGCCCTGAGCCTGTGGTCCATACGGGGGACATGGCCTGCGGCTCTGGCCAGTGGGCCTCCCACAGTGGGGTTCCTCTCCTGACACCGCTGGGAGGTGCACTGGCAAGAGCAGCAGCACACCTGTCAGACTGGGGGTTGGGGACCCCTGGGTTGAAGATCATCTGCCAGGATTTGACCCTGTCCATCGCTGCCCACAGTAGATTACACCTGATATGTAAAAAATCAGTATATTGTCCAACCTGGTGCCACACCTAATTCGAGCAGCACTCAAAGTCCTTAACTGATGTGCTACAGACTTAGTGATCACAAAGATTCATTTCATATTTCTTTGTTTTCCATTAGAGATGAGCAAAATTAGGAAAATTATTTTCACAAAAATAATTTGCCATTTTGTGAATTTACCTTGCCAACTTTAGAAGCTGATCGCAAAGTTCCTGAACATGGCATAGCCACCATAATTGCTTATGGACTCATATCACATGAGTAAAATAACTAAAGGATTTTTGAAAAAAAATATTTGAGACAAGTATTTTCCCAGCTAAATCAGCTTTGAGATTAAAACCTACCCTTCCTAGTTTCTAAATTATTTTGCAATTTTGAGCACAATGTTTTCTGAAGGATATAAGACTCTCAAGAGCAACCGCTTCATGTTTGTAAAAGTTACTTGTAAACCTAATATCTAGCCAATCACAGGGCATCACTCAACGCGTTAAGGCAAGTAGACATTGTCAAGATGACCTGCTGAAGTACAAACCAAGCATGGGAAAGAATGGTGATCTAAGTGTCTTTACATGTGGCAAGGTTGTTATTGCCAGGCCGGCTGGTCTGAGAATTTAGAAACTGCTGATCTGTTGGGATTTTCACACACAACCACCTCTAGGGTTAAAATATCCAGTGAGGGTCAGTTCTCTGGGCAGAGGGGAATAGCCAGAGGGGTTTGAGCTGATAAAAAGGCAATAGTAAGTAAAATAAGCACTCTGAGGATTGCAGAAGAGCATGACCGAAGGCACAACAGGTGGATCATTGAAGCAAATGAGCTCCAGTAAGCAGGAGACCACACTGGATGCCTTTCTTGTCAGCTAAAGACAGGCAACTGCAGCTACAATTCACACTGGCTCATTATAATTGGACAACAACATGAAAGCATGTATGCATGGATCAGGTTAGTGGTGTAAAGGAGTGCGGTGACACTACTGAGAAATTATTTATTTCTTGTTGCAATTGATTTAGTGCCATCTTCATGTTTCCATGGTAGTTGGCAGATGTAAGTGGTCACGCTGGATTCCACAAAGTCCATAGCCACTTCTCCAAGCATTGACCCAATTTATTTGTTTAGTACAATCTATAAGCAAATATTGCACTCCTGGAAACGTTTAGGTGATTTCTGTGCCTGCAAGTTGTTTTCCTCCATTGTCAATGTTTTAACATGTAAAAATGTAAATAATATAAATTTGGAATTTTGCTGTTTTCCAAGTTTTAGATCTCTTGTTAAAATTTGTTTAGAGAATCGCGTACAGCAGACAAAAATGGCTTTGTAATCTGTTTATAGTAATGTGACCATAAACATGCAGAACATGTCACTGTCTTAGTAGCTACTCTGACCCTGTTTGCTCCCAACATCATCAACAAATTCAATTAAAGTTGTTAGCTAAAAGCAAAGAATAACATAATAAACCATAAGAATGCAAAACATCATCAGGGTGTACTTGAGATCAATTAACATAGGGCAGGGTTGCTACAAACACAAGGAGAAGCATAGCAGTAATGGTTCATATGTACAAATAATGAACAAACTTTTAAGTTATATTTCAACTGCCCAATACATAATTACCTGTTACCCTTATTTTTTAGGAGTTCCCCACATGCAATGAATATTAGATATAATTGCTAATTAGGAAGACAATGGCAGCACTTTCACTTGCTGCTGGATTGGGAAAGAAAAGACAGCACAGATACAAGTGACAAAAGTTCATGTTTGCCAAGAATCCTAGGTAGAAGATGGCAACTTATTTAGGTTGGCCAAAAGATCTTTATTAGTTTACCATCTTTATTAAAATATCAAGGCATTTCAACTAATTTCATTTCATATGAGTTGCATGCCATTTATACATTTATTGTTAACAACGAATTCTTAGAACTTGTCCAAATTACCTGTCCTAATTCCAGGTTCCAGACAGCTATTGTACTATCAAAACCTAAAAAGGCAGAAACAGGGACTTTCAAGTCAACAGTTCATCCTTTTCCAGTAGATTTTATCAAGGAACAATTTTAACAGCAACCATATTTGTTTATTTGTATGTTCTCTGCATACAGTTCTTCTCTACCCCTTACATACTGGATATCATTTTTATTTAAATCTCTGGTTTGTTGAACAAGCTTAAAAGTATCTATTTATAGCTGGAGACGCTTCTTACAGCCTGAGAAAATCTGCATTAGGCATACAAAGATCATTTTAGAGCTGTCTGGTAGCTGCAACATTTAATACAGAAATAGGTAAGTGTGATTTTTACATGCACACCTATTTTGGATTGTGAAGTTAGGGGGATCATCAACTATGCAGAACCTATTGATTTTTTGAATGGAAATCAAGCAACTTGGAATCAAAACCAAACTGCTTATTTTAGCATTGGTAGGAGGTTAACAGCAGTCTCTCCACCTGAGCAGCTGGTCCAGGAGGGCACCTTGTTCTCACAGGTAGCAAAGGGCTGCACAGTTTTACTGTTATTTCTTCAAACAACCTGGATCTGACCAATGCTGCTGCCCACAGTTTAGCTATTTCTTCAAAACTGAGCCATACACTGCCCCTGTCTACTACACCCATGCCTTAAAATCCTGGTATGTAATGTGGTGGGATAGGAAGGTCCATCCAGATTCTTCCCTTCTATCACAGAGTCTGGGCCCTGGAAGTAAACTAACCAAACTACGACCATTGATCACAGAAAAACTCCCAAAAATGATTTTTTATACCAGATAAAATTCACTAAAATCACCACTGTAACATAATGACTAACATAGTTCAACAACTTTCTGCAAGCTTACCATTTATTAATGAAAACTTTAATCTGAATATTTTCAGCAACTTTTGCTATAATTTCTGGATCCACATTTTTTTTCTAACCTTTTTGGGTCACATTTAAAGACCTCTGTTAAATATTGTTTTAGACAAAGTAAACTCAGATAACACAGAAGTAATTATTTGTGCACAAAGATTGGGTTGCAAATGTTACAGATTTGTGATATAGCAAATTGTTGGTGATGTTTGTCATTTGTGAAAAGAAATGTTCTCAAGTTTTGAAAACAGCTTTGATATTTGGAAATATTTTAGCTTGTGGATCACAGCTTTGTAAAACCAAATTCAGTGTAATAAAAAAGTAAAGTAACATTTCATATTGTTGAATCTCATTCAGTAAATGGACTCTGACATGTTTCTTTAATGCTAAGCCTACACTGAGTAAAATTCATATTAAATATATATAGGGTTAATATGAGTTTTAGGCATTTATAAAGATGTGGCAAAGAGTTAAAATAGACCAAAATGCTTACCAAATGCCAAAAATGCCCCCAAAACACCCAATTATGTTAAAGGGGGCATTTTTAGCATTTGTTTTACAGACCATCAAGAAAACATAACAGTGTGGGCAGGCCAGTTACAATAAATGGGAATTCTTTGTATAAACTCTGGGAGTCCATGTAGACCTAAAAAAAAATGCTATCTTGCATAATGTTTGCCTAGCTTTACAAACCTGAAGGTGATGGGCCTGGATTCTAATACCTGAATCAAAAAAGGTCAGATCCTTTGCTCACATGAGGAAATGAAAATCTACAGTTTGGTACATCATGAGAAGGAAACAAAGCACTGGTGACCTCAGCAACGCCAAAAGACCTGGACGTCCACGTAAGACAACAGTGGTGGATGATCACAGAATCATTTCCATGGTGAAGAGAAACCCCTTCACAACAGCCAACCAAGTGAAAAACACTTTCCAGGAAGTAGGCGTATCGATATCCAAGTCTACCATAAAGAGAAGACTGCATGAAAGTAAATACAGAGGGTGCACTGCAAGGTGCAAGCCACTTTAATTTGTCCATTTACTTTTGAGCCCCTGAAATGAAGTGATTGTGTAAAAAAGGGCTTTAGTTCCTCACATTTTTATGCAATCTTTTTGTTCAACCCACTGAATTAAAGCTAAAATGCTACAGTTCAACTGCATTTGAGTTATTTCACTTAAAATGAATTGTGGTAATGTACAGAACCAAAATTAGAAAAAAGTTGTCTCTGTCCAAATGTTTATGGACCTAACTAAATATTTATCAGGTCTGAACACATCCTGTACAGGTGTATTTGTCCCGACATGGCAACTGATGTTATCAGACAAACTATGTTATACAGCAGGAATGTAAACTCTTGTGGTTTACCACATCACTGCTTTCCCAGGCACATCAGGGAATCTTGCCCAATGTATATGACTAAAGATATGGGATGCCTTTTATATTAAAAACACAAACTGAATACTCAGAAAATATTAAGTGGGGAATAAAAAAACTGATCTGACATCTATAAAAAGCAATGCTAAAGAGGACTTAATATATTATAAAAAAGTGAAACTTTACTTTGAATGTAAAGGGGTGAAACAACAGGTTCACCTAATCACAGGGACCTGTTGATACTAACTAATTCTCTTTGCACACCCCCAACAATTCAATATGTCTCTGGAGTCTGAAGAAGTGTCTAGTTCCTCTAGCTATGGGGAACACTTGGATATATTAGAAGATATTTGTGAAAATCAGTTGCAATTCCAAGGAGTCTCACCCGTTCTAATCTATATAAATATAAAACAAAAATGTTCCCAACCAAAGCATTGGGTGTGCAGTGTGTAAACAACTTCATGTGATGGATGTGATGGATCATGACTGACGTTGATTTATAACACTGGATAACATAATTGATATAAACTTATATTCTGAGGTCCCTTATTCGCTTACATTTCAAATCTGGTAAGTTTTTTTTGTGGTTTGTATTAATTTACATTGTAGGAATAAGTGGGGTACTAATGTACTCCCCCCTGCCTCTGTTAGAACCATGTCTGTCATGTCTGTTAGAACACACTTATTTGTGTGTTGGCAATCTTCTTTATAATGTATGCTGAGTTGTGTATGCAATAGTTGGTGTATGATGCATGCATAGGAGTTATGTCATGCTAGCCTGCCCAATCAAGGGGACCTTAAGCTGTGTACACACGGCAAATTTTTCTCGCCCGATAATCGGTATCGGCCAATTATCGGGCGAAAATCTGCCGTGTGTACAGTCGGTCGTCGTCCATCGTCCGACGACCGTCCTGGCGGATCCATGGACGATGGACGACGACCGATCCTAATGAAAGGGAAGGGGAGAGCGCGCAGCAGGGTGCCGCTCCGTCGCTCTCCCCCTCCCCCCTCCATAGAGCATGAACGGTGCTGTATGTACAGCATCGTTCATGCATCGTGCAGTCTTTTCTCGTTGGAAAGGATCGTGAAAGATCCTTTCCAACGAGAAAAATTGCAGGTGTGTACGCAGCTTTAGACCCGAACCAGGGAAGAGGATCTAGAGAAGATGTTTGTGCTGGTGATGAAGCAAGGGAAGATGAGTTTAATTCCACCTTAAGGAGTAAAGCACACTTATTTTGTAATGCCACATAAAGTTTAAAGCATTTCCCAACCCCTAAAATTTGTGTATTTTTAATGTTGTGCTTTACACAAGCACATGGTAGGTGTATCACAGCTGTTAAACGTAAAACCTTACCGAGTCTTTGTTTTGATCTATGAGGATCTTTGATAATGAATTATTTCACAGCATAAGCAGCTAAGAAGCTCTTGTTTTTAGATTCTTTGATTGAGAACATGTAAGTATTTTATTGTCCTTAGACTGGGAACAGGTACACTTGCAAAAAAATCCAGGAAACTAGTATTTTTAAAACAGTAAACTCACCAATGGAAACCTTTGGAATCGTATCTGTTTTAATAACTATTTAACAGCTATAATAAATAGATTTTTGGCAATCTTTAAAGGACAGAAACTAATGTACTGACAAGGCAAATGTGGCATACAAAATTATATTCCATTGCTCTAATTGCTCTAAACCGAAGGTGAAACTTGATTGGTTGTCTTGGGCCATTGCATTTCTCACACCATCATTGATCTTTGTACTACCCTATTAATTAGAACAAATATAATTATGTGCTGCATTGTGTAGGTGCCAAATCTTATCTAAAAGTTAGAGTAAAAAAGAAAAAAATACAAGACTCTGTCTGCCAGTGTGGGTGTGATGCATACAGAAATATTTCTGAGATTTGACTGATAAATGAAATCATGTCTATTCTCTCTGACCTTTTTCCATAATTTAGATACAATTCAGTCTCACGCTCTTTTTAATACAGTACAGCACAGCAATTTTCATTAGGGCAGCTCCTTGGAAACACATTTTTTGGCTCCATGAGTCATTAACATGTAAAAGCACGTAGTGATCCAAGTAAAAAGAAAATAGAAACTGAATCTTAGCACAACTCAAAGACAAGAATAGAGACAAACCTATTCCAAACTAATATTCACTAAGGATAATACAGCCTAATCCCAAGCTGCCATTGGAAGATAATTTACTGCCTCATATCTGAATCACTTTCTGCCTCACCTTTAGGTCCATGGCATACTGGTGATAGATCTCCAGGGAAGGGATGGCTAAACAGAGCAATAATTTACCTGTTTTCATGTATTGCCTCCTTGCTGGTTGAATGAGAGAAGGTTCAATCTATTGTTGGTCAGGGAGATTCTGCTGTATTTTTAACAGTCATTGAGCCATGCCTTGCTCATAAGCGACGAACAGAAGCAGGTAAATTTGTTAGATGCACTTCCAAACCCAATACTGGAGAGCTAAGCTGCAACACCATATATATAAATAAATAAATATATATAAATATATATTTATATTGGTTTGTCAGCCAGTGACATGCTATGAGGGTCATAGGTTTGGGTCTTACCAGTGCCACAGTATGGGGCAAACTGCCCTACCAAACATAATAATAAATTTACTTTAAATAGTGTTCATAACAACCATTTTCATCCATCGTCATAAACTTTTTTCCCGTTGCAAAAGTATGACAATTATGTTCTTCATCATATATATCACAAATGGTGCAAAAATATAGCACATAATCATAGACAAGTAGAATTGTTTGTTTGTTGAAAGTATTCAGCAATTCGTACAGTACATGTAAGGACACATTTCTTTAGAAACATTACACCTATGTGATATATAAACATTTCCAAGATAGATAGATAGATAGATAGACTGCAGGAAATGGTGCAATTTTGGAGAAATGGAGAAAATGGCTCCAGTTGGTGCAGTTTAGCAACTGTTGATTTTCTTCCTAATTAGCTGATTAATTAAACTATTCGCTGGTGTATCCTTTTTTCTAAAATGGCATAATGTGATTACTTCTTTGAGTTTTTCTCTGTAAAACTATCTCTGAAAGGCTTTGGAAAACAGCATTGTACTCTGGAAGGCAGACACCCTGTGACTCCAGAGATTTTGCAAAAGCATTGTGCAGCCACTGATAATATTTGCTTTTCTGCCTAAGAAGCCCTGCTATTTAAATTGCCCTTCTTTTTATTATTCGTTGGAGCTCTTCACATTTTAAAAATATTGAGAACCGTAAAAAGGCGATTTGGGCTTTTTTTACATGAATATTGAGAAGCTGTTAAAGTGTACTTCCAGGCAAAACATTGTTTTTTGGTTTTGAAGACTGGGGAAGAAGAATAGATTGCTGTCAATTATTGTGATTTTTATCATCTAGAAAGAAACCGAGGAAAACCCCCAAAGTTGTCCACAGAACGCTAGATAAGAATAAATCTTTTAATTAGGATGCTTTGGGAAATGTACTTTCCTGTTGTATCTCTGGAACAGTAAGTGAAAAAAATGTCCTCAGCAATACCTGGAAAGCAAAAAATAAACCAGTGGGGATTTTAGGCTTCCTTTTTCTTCTCCACTGAAAACCAAACCATGGCTAGACATTGGTTTGGTTTACAAAACTTTATCAGTTAAAGACAATCTACTCTGCTAGGCCTTAAGGAACCTCATGTTCAGGACTAGGGGGAAAGTATACAAATATAAGTCTTACATAATCCTAATGTGTGTTTTAATGGTAATTTAGGCGACACGTTGGCCATACAAATAGCAAGACATTATTTTGTTTACTCAGCACACCAAAGAGCTGAAGTGGATTTTTATATTTTAATATTTTTAGTAAGATTTTCCAAAGATGTACAAACAGACATGTGAAAAAGAGAGATTTAGGGGAGAACAGCCATGTTAGATACAGTAATGAGTAAATAAACAACATGAGAGAACAATGTGATTATAACAAAGATTCACAAACCAATAAACATGGTGGAGGGGGAGGTGGGGGGGTTGGATGAAGGAAGGAAGGAGGAGATAGCTTGAAGAAAAATATATCCATGTAACAAAGATACATTTGTTCAATGAGCCCATTGAATATAGTAATAAGTAAAAATCAAGGATGTAAAGTCAATAAACAGTCAGTAGGTAAAATGTCCATGGGTTCCGGGTTCAACATTGAGCTTAGAAGTGATCACTTCAAATGAAATGGTAGGAGATGTCCAGGCCTTGGCTGTGGCAATACTAGCCATAAAATATATATATATATATATATATATATATATATACCATTTATCTATGGTGGACCTGGTATGGTATATATACAGTATATATGTATATATACCGTATATATATATATATATATATATATATATATATATATATATATATATTGACTGTCTTGGGCAAAGGCAGGTAAATGTTACTAAACACTAAGCACCCTCTGGGAAAACTTGGGTAATGGAGAGGAACAAATTGAAAATCCTGGACCACAACCTCTGGACAACAGGACAGAACACATGGGCCACAAAGTATGACAAGATCAAAAAACCTGGAAAAGAAGAAGATGGTGATGCCTGTAACAAAATGAGGACAGGTGTGTATATTTTCTAACAGGCAGGAAATTTTTTTTTATTGCACAAGGGTAATTACTAAAAAGAGGACTACAAATCCTCTATAATGGGTCATAGATTAGGGGTCATAGATATATCAACATTGAATATCAAATAAAAACTTTGTGTTTATTAATAATAACATTAAAAAAGTCAACATATACAGCAACACCTCAATATAGTGTGAATTCTTTTTATGACCTCCCAATAAGTAGAATAATGATTTATTAGATTGTGTAAACCTTGATTTCTGGAATGAACATATCCAGACCTTGTATTTAAATAATGAGGGAATTCAAATGCATTTGCAGTATTAACAGTCAGATGATATTCTAAACATGATCTAGTTGAATAGATCATAACAGCTCATCACTGAGCAAACAGAGTAGAAGAAAGTTCAAGGGGCTCCAAAAGCAGATGGTGGGCAGAAGTGCAGAAGTGAGGATGTTTTGAGGATACAGCATACACCCCACCACACTTGGAAAGCCAGAGACCCATGTTTTGGTAAGTAGAGTATTAAGGTTTTTTTGGTAAATCAGGTCCCAATATTCCATATACATAACTTATAGGACAATAAACTAAAAACATATGCTGCAATCTACTAAGTCCACCATAGATATAAGGCCATTTATCTATGGTGGACTTGGTAAATTGGTAGATAGGCTTTACTCTTGATGTTGCAGTCTAGCAATCAGACTAAAGAAAATGAAGAAAATGAAATTTATATACATGTATTTCTAACCTATATTTAACTTTTTGCCTGGAGTTCAGCTTTAATTTGTGCATTTTCCCATTCTTTTCCTTATAACCGAGTCTCAGCCACTATCAAGTTATGGACCAAGGTTCAGTAAATTAGTTTTTCATTGTAGATTGCATGTAATAAACATGAATACGGCATGAGAATATATTTTAAAACACAACTGGTAACCTTGTTCATGACCTTGAAGTTTAATATGAGCTCTTCCCTTATGCCTGCACTTTAGTAATTGCACCCAATACCATGGTCTTTGTCTGTAGCTAGCTGACTTTTTTATTTTATACCTCGGGAAAGCCACCAACAAGATTGCTTTTTGGTACTAAAGCATGCAACACATTTAGAAGAGAAATTGCACCTGTCAAATCGCAGTGGGCATGAATGCCTGCGCTGTTTTACTTTTCACCTAGTAAATATCGAATAATTATTTTCCAGAATCAGCCTTTCCAGAATTCTAATCTGTTTCCATTAATATCAAAAGTTTGAAAGGCTAAGGAAACAGGAAGTAACAGACTGAAAGCAGATGCTGTTCATTAGACGCTAATCACATTCTGCAATGCAGCTTTAAGGTCACCTTTTGCACTGCAAATAAAACAGCACATTGAACAGTTTTAATTTGTTTCCCTACATGACATAATGTCCATTTCTTGTCTTCTACATACACCATTTTACATTGTATTACTTATATAAATGATAGAAAATAATTGGCGAATTTATTATCACAAACAGACACGTGATTGAATTTTCTATACTAGTGTGGGAATAAAATAAGTAGACAATGCTTCCTACTAAACTAAAGTGTCCCTATGCAACAAATTAAATTCCACCTTTAATTTTTTTTAAGACTGAAAATTTAAACCAGAATCAGTGTTTTCTATGGCACATATCTTTATTTCAAAGAACCAGCCCTAAAAATTGGAAGTGTGCAGCTTCACCCAAAGATCCACAAACCAACAAATACAATTTAAAAGGGATTTTAAAAAAATGCTAATGAAAAAATTAGCTTCCAGGAGGTGCGAGTCACGCCAGCAGGACAAAATGGACTACTAGGCTGGAATTCAGAATTCAGTGGCAATGCCACTAAGTAGGTCACATGAAGACCAATAAGCACTCCTCAATACCTCATAGGGCACCATTGAATCCAATGTACCTATATGAAAAGAATATGGTACCACTACAAACCTGACAAGAGAAGGCCACCCACCAAAACTCAGCAGACAAAGCAATCAGAGATCCAACAAAGAGGAAACCAAGGAAAACATTCATGAAGCTGCAAAGATACACAGCAGAGACAGGACTATCTGTCCATAGGACCACTTTAAGACATACACACCACATGGCTGGGCTTTACGGAAGAGTGGACAGATAAAAGCTGTTGATATAGGGAAACATGTTTAAGGAATCCACCACATGCTGTTGGGCAAACTCCAAACACATGGAAGACTCTCTGGTCAACTGAGACTAAAATGTAATGAACAGTTGTCTACAATATCCCTTCCCTAGCATACCATACTTACATTGTCCTCATATCACTTATTTTAGTAGCTGGGGGTGAGGAGGGGGAGCTTTGTGTACGTACAAGGTCATTCCTTTATGAGCTTTCACACGGCTACCTTCCTGCACCCATGTGGAACGATGGACCAATCACCAAGAGTAGTGCTTTCCTAAAATGAAGGGAATTGAATCATATACTACCTCATAACTACTAACTTTGGGTATCCTCCTTTAATCTTAAAGGCTTAGGACAGTGGTGCAGAGATGAAAATTATGGGTTAGGTGGAGGAGTTTCCTCCCTTTGGAGAGATTTTATTTTATTTTTCTATATTTTTTAGGACTGAATCAACTAAAATATTTTAGGTTCATCATTCTTTCTATGCCTTGCCAACATGCTGTAGTTCTTTGTGTGAAGCCATAATCTTTTTTCCAGGGATGACACACATCAATCCAGAGTAATATTTGTGCAATCAGCAAACATCATGCTTGCTGTCAACTGGAGAGTCCTAGCTGGTGATGTAGGAAATGGTGTAGGGGGTAATAATGTAGGAGGAGAATGATTGTGGCACAAAACACACACAGAGGCAAGGTACCACCTTTAAGTAGAACTTAATTCACCTCCCCTTGCTCCTTTGTTGGTGCCAACTTCTTTACACAGTCTTTTTCCATGTTGGAGATTTTCAGCCATCTTGATTGGCCAGTCTGAAATAGCGTAGCATTCCTTCATTCTCAGCTTTGAGGTATGCCGAGATCATACACTGCACATGCACAACTCAGTGTACATTCCTCGGTCGTGAAGGGGCAGGTAAGTTTGTTTAATTGTAAAGAGATATAGCCTGTGCCTTCTACTTCCCCTCTAACCAGACCAAAAGTAACCAAATATAGTTTAGTTACCTATCTAATACACAAAAGGCTGTCATCCTGTTTTTTCATTCACTACTTAATGAGTCACTGGTCTTTCACAACAGAGTCCAGACTTTACAGCCTTAAGTGGTTGCATGCCTGTTCTGAGTTGGTGACTAAAGCTACGTGCACACGTCAAATTTTTCTCGCCCGATAATCGGCTTGGAGCCTATATCGGGCAAGAATCTAGCGTGTCTACACCCCGCATCATTCATCGTTCGTAGATCCGTCCTGGAGGATCCACGGACGATGAGCGACGAGCGATCCTAATACAAGGGAAGGGGGAGAGCGCGCAGCAGGGTGCCGCTCCGTCGCTGTCCCCCTCCCCTCTCCATAGAGCAGAACAGTGCTGTATGTACAGCACTCGTTCATGCATCGTGCAGTTCTTATCATTGGAAAGGATCCTGAAAGATACTTTCCAACGACAAGAATTGCACGTGTGTACGCGGCTTTAGGCTGCATACACACGTCCAATGGTTCTTGTCCGACAATCGACTCAGGGCTGATATCAGACGAGAATCTGGTGTGTGTACAGCGCCCTTTGTCCATCGTCCAAACGACCGTCCTGGCGGATCCACAGACGATGGATTACGAACAATCGTAATAGAAGTGAAGGGGGAGAGAGCGCAGCGGGGTGCTGCTCCGTCGATATCACCTCTCCATAGAGCAGAACGGTGCTGTATGTTCATGCATCGTGCAGTGCTTAGTCGTTGAAAAGGCTGGTGAGAGGTCTATGAAAAGGATTATTGCACGTGTGTATGAAGCTTTATTACGATGAGATCCAGTTGAATGGCCTGGGGCTCGCATCTTTGGAGCTCATTCACTTTGTATCTGTATGGTGAGCTCTGAAAATGACTCTCCAAATTCCATATCCATATGTGTACACACACAAAATACATTGGCCATAAAAACACTCTGCACTGGATGTTCTTGTTTAATCTAAACTGAGTTACAGACAGCTGATTTTTTATTCCTACAGGTTCTCTTTATTGGGACTACATTTTGTATACATTTTATACTTATTTCTAAATCAAATTGGTTTATGAAGTTGAACCCCTTTACCCCTTCTAGGACACACTAGACATTTATTTTCCAACAAAAATATATTTCTTTTAACATTACATATTACACTGTCATCTGAAGCAAATCACAAGACCTGTAAGACGTTTTTTTGAATGATGGGAACATTCATGCATAGCCAGATGCACATTGGGAAACAAATGCCTCTACATTTTAAGGGAAATTAGTTTCATAGTTGACATTTTTTAAACTTTTCTCATGTATAGCACTTAAATGTTCACACTTCTCCTCCAGATCTGTTTTTAAAACGTTTCTAAAGGATTTCTGTCAGGGGTTGAGAGAAGGTGAATTGTTTACATGTGTCCTGCCTTACACATTCTACATATGTTATGAGTTTATGGGAAATCTTGCGACTAGAAGACTTCCTTTTTACCTTTGACTTGTACATACATGGGAAATTATAAAACTGTGAGTTCCTAAATTCACAGGCTTCTATTACAGTTTATACGGAGCTGCATTAATGTTAATGTTTGTAGACCAATTATAGAGACTTCATCATGGACAAAACCACTTGTAAGATTAGCCTTTAAAAGAGTCTGTTTTATAAAGCTTATTTATTAAAGGTCCCCAAGTCTCTAGAAGATACACCATCATGGGTGCTCCAGCAAACATGTAATAGATCTAGCCCAGGATTATAAACATTTTAAGAAATCCATTCCAGGTTTGCTGGCTCACCCAGGTTTTCACATAATAGTCTATTTTCTCCAGTCTTGGAGAGCTTTAATAAATCAGGCACATTTGGATGGAATGGGTAGCCGACTAGATTGTAAAGTGTTGCCTACATAAGGCTAAACTGCTATTCACGTTATATAGTGGGCTCCTCCGGGAAAACTCCTGACTACCTTTTAATTAATAAAACATCCCAGGAGCACTGAATACAGTTCTGATTTGCAAATGCAGACCACTACACCACATAGTCAGTGGTTCTTGCCTAGTCCCTCTAATGTCTCACCAACCAATAGTAAGATACAGGAGATCGAGCGATGACCATACAGGATGCTTATTAAGGGGTGTAGAGTGGTGCAGAAAAGATAGTGCAAGTTATATCCAAAGGGGTCAAGCGATTCAATAGGGTGGCTAATAATGGATAGGTCCAAAAAGGTACCAGTTCTGATTAAAGATTAGTGCTATTTATCATTCTGCTGGTAGGCAAAGGATGAGGCTAATCTGGTGACTTGTAGCCTTAATGGGACCTATCCATTGCAAGCAACCCTATTGAATTTTTGACCCCTTTGGAAATAACCTTCAGTATCTTTTCTGCACAACTCTAAATCCTGTGTGGTCATTGCTCTCCCCATATGTTGAGACCAGCAATCACTAGTGATCCTTTGTCAATTAAAAGTCTCTCAGAAAGTCCCCCTGAGGAAACCCGTCGGCGAAACGCGTCGGGAACCAGAGACAACGGTTTAATTATCCATTCGTTCACTTTTGTTGTTTGTAGACTGTTGGGCCGAAGGCCAATACTATATGTATTAATATCTGTTCTGATATGTACTTTGTACCCTGTATTTCGGATGCTATATGATTTAAGTAAAACTTTTATGCATAAAAAGCCACACTTTGCTTTCTCTTTATTTTCTATTTAAATACATAGGGTTGGCTACATAAACAAAATTACGTTGAAATAGAGCAAATTTGCTTTCTTCTTTCTCTCTTTTTTCATCACAAAAACTGGCCAGTATGTCACAGATCTCCTCAGGTCCTGGTCATCTGTGCCAAACATCTGAATAACTGAGATTATCTTAGCAACAGCACTCCCTCTGCTGGTGGAATTGATGTCCGCGGCTCACTTGATCCAAGCCCATCACCTGACATTCCCTTATTCCCTTCTTAAGGAAGTGATCTGGCAACAGGAAGTTGCCGGAACTAGGAGTTTCTTTGGCTCTGCTTCCAGTTCCTGGTGTTTGTTTCTCCTGTTCCAGATTCTTTGTGTACTGGCCCCGGCTTGTTTACTGGCCACTTTTGTTCGCTGCCTGCCCTGACCTTTTGGCTCATCTGACTACTCTCTTGGATTTCCCTTTTCCACTATGTTTTGGTTCCAGGTTGTTAGCTGTCACCTGCCTTGGCGGGCACAGGGGCCGCAACCTGGCAGTAGCTTGCCGCACAAAATCCTCACCTCTAGAGGCTCTGGAGAAGACCAAGCTACTGCTTGGACCCTGCGCCCCATGCACGTCTCCACCCACAGGGTTGATGACACAGTGGGTCCACCACTTGGCCTTGTGGAGCCGTGACAAAGTGTTTACTATCAATAGTAATCTTCTTTAATCAAACTGAAAAAAATAAAATTTGTCAGCTCCTAAGGTAGTCCCCGAATCCCTGGCCCAGGCTGTAGATTGTCTTATAAACCCAGTGACATTCTTGCATTTGACACAGATTGACAAAGTTTGGCTTAATACCAACTCAGGCAGAAGTTAAATTGCAATTTACAGACTGGGCCATCGAACCAAAGAGACCCCACAGGAACACAGAGATCAATCAAAACTAAAGTGACCCATACACAGATCAACTTCAAGTCAATTGATTTTCAATTTTGTCAACTTGTTTTATATGAACATTGACTATCATTCAAACATTAATCGATCTCACTACGCCACGCATCACAGTTGATGCACAATTGATTTTTTAGCATTGATTCTTTACAAATGGATAAAATGCAAATTGATCACTATATTTTAATGTGATCAATCTCTCAATTATTAGTAATTTTTTATACGCACGCACCAACATTCCATTGAAAAAAAATCATGTGGTTTCTAAAACCAGATATTTGTGCATTAAAATGAACATTTCCAACTGAGTGATCAAGGTCCTTTCAAATCTATACTCAATTTTTCACAATTTTTGCAATTTCACTTGCTTCTGGTTGATAAAATTCCAAAATGAAGTAAAAATGCTAACCAATAGTGGTACACAGAACAAATAGTTATGTATACAAAATACTAATCTTCTGCTGAGTTTTTAAAAAATATGGAAACCAAAAACTTTAGCCATTTGTATTATCTAAAAGGAAAAGGTTACGAGGATAGGTACATTCATGATTATATTCATACATAGCCCGTAAACCAATGCCAAAATCAATACAAATTGTTTTCTAGAGGTAGGTCTCCAGATCCTAAATCATTATTGTAGTAAGAAGAATGAAAACCAAGCATGGAGAAAATGAAATGTGGAGTCCAGTGTGGCATCTCTGGGGTCCAAATGTTATTTAAGGTGGCTAATTTAGACTTTATGGTTCGTTATTTTCTCTGCATTATAGAGCCATCAAATTTTATCTCCAATACTTTGTTTATTTGAAGCTAGATTTTTCCAAGTAACCAGTTATAAATATGTCACTGCTGTAGAGATCTGGGCTATTAGTTTCTTTTGATATTCTTTGTGAGAAGGAATTTTCTTTCCAAAGACTGCCACTAAGGGGTCAAGAGGGACATGAGATTGCAGGACTGAGAAAACTAATGACTAACACATGCGCCAGAAGTTGTGTACAGCTCAGCAGGTCCACACGCTATCTGCTGATTGAGTGCAATCCTAGACACACAGATCATCAGGAAATTCAAACTATTATTTTTTTATCAAATCCCTATTTAATGTACAAGGCTGCATAATATGTTGGTGCTACATAAATAATATTTAATAATAATGACAATAGTTAAATCCTGAACACAATCAATCCATTACTGAACAAGAGACACTATAGGGAAAAATTATTCTTTTATGGTCAATTACTCTAAACTATACTATACTCTCAACATACAAAATACACACTACATCTATTACAGGCTAATTATTACATCTATATGGAAACTTATCTGACTTTCCCCCAAACAGGAAATCTTCCAGAGTTATATGTTTCAATAGCAGTAATTTATTCCCACCAGAAATGTCGGATTCCCTGTTTTGTAAATAGAACCTTTAATACTGTGATAGAAATTTAAATATAACGGAACCCTCACAAGAAAAATAATAAAATAAATCATAAACATAAATTAAATTATTTTTCTTTTTAAAGTTGGTAAATTACCTGCACGGTGCATAGTGCTCTAGCTGTCATTGAGCAGTCCTGGGACTATGCCTGCAGTATTAGGAGAGATGGACAGGAAAATTCACTGTGCTCCTGATTGTAGGCTGTAATGGCTACATGTCCTTGAGTGCCAATATCGCTTCTGCATCAAACCACATAAAACACTTCTAAATGTTTTTGAACATTTGTTCCAACTTATTGTATTTTTGATTTAACTAAGTTTAATTAGAATTGGATTTGGATTTCGATAGGAAATGGGAATATTTAAAGCAATCCAAAAATACTTAATGTTGTGGGGAAGCTTTTGCCATAGTGGCAACCACCCTGCAATGATGACAGTCTAAGGGTCCTGGCATTGCTGCAATGCTACTATTATTATTAAACAGGATTTATATAGCCCCAAGATATTACGCAGGGCTGTACATTAAATAGGGATGTGATAAAAAATAATAGTTTGAATTTCAATCACCACCACCAATACTTCGAGGTCCACCATGATTCTCCTTGGCCATTGGGCAGCAATCAATTATGCAAATCCTGCATTTGCACGGCAGTTACAATGTACCCATCATTGCTTTTAAATTTACCATTGGTTTGTTAGCAATACACCAAATGTTCCCAGATGTCCAGGAATAATTTAGATGTTAGCAAACATGATATTTTGTGTGGTTGGTGAAAGCAGAGACAAATACAGCCAGCAATCCTCTGAGATGTGAGTGATAATTCTTATAATAGTGATGTTTGGCAACTACTTATGTGCTGCAGTCATGACTTATAAATTAAGTTAAAGGATTCCTGATGTGTGTGATAGATCAAGGCAATAATTAAAAAGGAGGAATGACTTTAATAACCATTTGTATATTCTCCAGTAAATTGTTTAAGAAAATGTCATTTTTATAAATAAACAATATTAAGAGTTGTCTGGACAATGCTGGGAAAAGAGGTAAATGACTATAAGAGACATAGAACATAGTTCATTATACAGCAATTGATACAAATTCCTCTAGGTGGCAGTGAGGATTTATATTAGGGAATACACAGATTAAAAGAATGCAAGGAGTAGCATTGCATGCCTGTAAATGGCAACATATAAAGAAAAATAAGACCAGGAAAATACTGTTGATCATAAATAAGCCTTAAAAATCTTGGTTCCTGTATTGTTCCCTTGCTAAATTGGAACAAATAGAAGTATAAAATATTCAACTACTGGGGTAACTCAACAAAGCCAAAATATATTACAGCTACAAAGCATATTTTAATTATAATTCTATTTATTTTTTTTAGGTTTAAGCTCTACTGTGGCTGTGTCATGTAGTGTAAAGCTCGGCTCAGTGTATAGTGGTGCACAGACAATCTAACTTCTGTGCATGGACAGGTTTTGCATCATAAATGGCAATCTAATGGCCAAAGAGGATCATTGTGCTCTTAGAAGTGTGCCATGGGGTCAGTGGCAAAGATGGCGGCTGCTGCTGCCATAAGAGATCCAAGTCCAGTCATCAATGCACAAAGGTAGATCTGTGTACCCACCAACAATTTTAGTTCCACAAACTAACCCGTCATTTTGACAGAGGTGAAGAATCAGAAGACCGATTGAAGTCAACAATATTAATCTATTCTGGAAAGTGAATAGGCCCAGTAGAGAAGACATGGTAGTGTATAGGTCATACATTAGGTGTTCCAGTCAATGGTGGCTATAGGTTACTAGAAGTCACAGTATGTGTTTGATAAAATCAGATAATGGTTGTTTAATGTCTCTGCATTCATTATAATATTATTAATATTACACAGTATTTATATAGCATCATATTACGCAGCTCCTTACAAAGCCAATAGTCATGTCACTAACTGTCCCTCAAAGGCGCTCACAATGTAATGTCCATACCATAGTGATATGTCATTACTATGGTGTAAGGGCAATATTGGGGATAAGCCAATTAATCTGCATGGGAGCTGATCTTTATGATTCACTATTGGGGTCATATTGCACTGTACAGTATATCTTAAAAAAAAAAACTGAACAATACAAAACTCACCTTTACCTTTGCAGATCTGTCAATCCATCCGGATGTTGTACTGGATCGGGATCGTGTTGTCCCGGTATCCTCCTTCGTCCCAGCACAGAGGAAGCCTCCTCTCACTGCGCATGCGTGAGATCAACGTTTTTTTATCCATTGAATACAGATCTCCTTCTGCACATGCCCAACATCGGCCATGCACAGAAGGAGCAGCCAGAAGCTTCCCAGGATGCGTTACATATGTATCCCTATTCTGTCTTGATTGCTATGGCTCATATTATTATTGGATAGAGAACCTTTACCAAAGCATATTTTTCAATAACAATTTCCCTTGAGAATTATATGTGTATTTGTTGCATTTTAGGTATGTTATATATCTGCCCCTCCCCCCTTCTTTGTGTAGACATCCAAAAGCCCCAAGATTTCTTCTGGGTGCCACCATCCTGGATGTTATAAGCAGACCCAGAGTTGTCAATCCAGTGACATCCTTTAGTTTTCCTATTCACACCTCCCCCAGCTGCTACATAAAAGGCTGTGTAGAGAGGGGAGGGAAGGCTTGGCCAGCACTAAGAGTAATTAAACACTTCTAGAAGTGTAGGGGGTATGACACGCAAGGATGGGGAATACTATGCTAGGGAACTGACTTTTCCTGAAGTAGTCAAATTTGCTAGCAAGCCTCCAATAAACAGTTATAGAAAGGAGAGCCAAACCACTACATAAAAGTCCACAATTTGTCCAACACCAACAAATACAGCCAACATGCTTAGGGCAGCCAAAAGAATGCATCAGGGCTCAATAGCAATGTATGCACTTAGTCAGCACAGGTATCTCAATATTAATGCACAGGCTCCAAAGCTAGTAGAAGAAGGGTTAACAATGAAAGCTTTCTGTTGATTGAAATAAAAAAGCTTCTCTTAGTCTTATATGTGTGTATGCTGGATAAAGATCTGATCATTTATGTGGGCATCACGGTGGCAGTGGTTAGCACTCTGGCCTTTGCAGTGCTGGGTCCCAGGATCGACTCTCAACCAGGACACCATCTTCATGGAGTCTGAAGGTCCTCCCCATGTTTGCATGGGTTTGCTCCGGGTACTCTGGTTTCCTCCCACAATCCAAAAACATGCAGTTAAGTTAATTGGCTACCCCCCAAAATTGACCTTATACTGTATTAAAGACATATGACTATGGTAGGGAAATCAGATTGTGAGCCCCTTTTAGGGACAGCTAGTGGCATGACTATGGACTTGGTACAGCGCTGCATAATGTGTCGGTGCTTTATAAAGCTTGTGCAATAAAATTTAAAAATTTATTGCCCGCTTAATAGGTATGCTCTTTTTAAATTTATAATATAAAAGAATAATCTTTATATTACACATTGATTTCATGTCAGTGAAAAAAAGCACAGGTCATCTAGATTACATCTCATACATTATACAGAAAGCTGCTATCAACATCTTTTGGCATTCAATGTGTATCCACTAGACCTTGGATATTTCAGCTCTAAGCTTAAAGCAAAATGTGTCATTGTTGCAGCTCAAATTCCAGGCATGCACATTCCCACAATAACTTTGTGTGTTACCTGAGTCCTCTAATTAATTGTTTTTTAATCCTTTCCTTAAGAATCCTTCAGCCTCAAGCCAGGATTTAGGAGAATTCCTTGCTAAGTACAGGTGCATGAATGTAAACGGAAAATCAATGTTTTTCAAACATGTCCTTAAGACAAATTCTTAAGTGGTTGAAAATCAAACTCAGTCCTGCCTATGAGGACATCTATGGGGACATCTTTGGGGGTGGCAGAACTATATGAGCACGCCTGTTCCCCGAGGCTGGATTAGGTAAGACTGCAATCCTTATTTCCAACACTAAAAAGGCTCCGGTTTATTAGACTCTTACTGACACTGAATATTTAAGAACATTGGATGAAAGACACCATCACCAAAAACCAATCAAACCAGATTCCACCAGATATACAAATATATAGATAACTAATATATAAGGTATAAACTATAGAAAAGTCTAAACAGTAAAATGCCACTTTAACACCTTTCTTGATTCTTTCTAGAGATTTAGCTTTGGGTACAAAAATGTTTTTGATTGAAAAGAAAATGTTTGTAGGACATGTGTTTAGTTAAGGTCATGCAGCTGCACAGTAACTTTGTAACAATGTCCTGCCGAACATCTCTCCAGAAAACATCACATAGAAAGTATAACAAAGAGCAGGCTTCAGAGCATGCATCACTGTTATATTAATGCTTCATTAACACTCTGCTCCTTTCTGGCAGAAAAATTCCATGTCTGTTGACTCATACTTATTCACTTGTGTTTGGAATATTTAAAGAGATGTGTCAGCTGCCCATGAAGGGTCCACCAAAAGAAGATTGAACCTTTCTAAATGGGAATACTTTGTGACTAGTCTGGGGGGTTCATAGACATAATATTAAGGAGAAAGAGACAAGACAGGCTTTTATAGGCAAGGTATAAAAAAATGTAGCTTTATTAGGTATTTATATTATTATTCTAAAACTAGACAAAGTCCTCCTGCGCTAGAGCTTTGCGAACACAGTTATATGCTATAGTGTGATCATGTCACACAATGTTGATTGATGTCAGCAGTGTCTCAATTCCCAACACGTTTTGCCCTACAGGGCTTCCTCAGGGGATTGAGAGACATGGTGTCTGCTGATGATTAACCACAGAAAACACAGTAAGTAACATCAAATTATTGTAAAGTAAATTCCTAATGGTGAAGAGACTGACTGGATAGTTTGAACATTTTGTGAGCTGACCGCTATTCAATTTTTAGGCTTGCCTATATTTAGGATGATAGTGAATGTTTCTACAATATACGAGAGTACCACTCTTAGTAAGAGATTCCTGATGCGTGGGTGTATTATCCTCTTGAGTGTCACTGAATCTGCCTAATTTCCAGTTAAAAGGTTGCTACGTGTTGTTAAATCCTAAATGTATTCTTTGTATCATACGTTAGAGCTGTCATAAGTTCTTCCGTACATTTTGTATGAGTTCTTGTAAGATTTAATGTGTCCCAGGCTTACTCTGCTGCATTGTTTTTGCGGAAGGGCACGTTAAACAGGGCTTTTTTTCTAGGTTTCGTTGGGGTATAGTGGTAAGGGTGAGCCAGCAGCAGCTGTTCAGGCATGGGACCTGAGGAAGCCCTGTTGGGCGAAACGCGTCGGGTATTAGGACACTGCTGACATCCATTAACATTTTGTGACATGTTGTATAACCTATGATCACTCAATAGCATAGTAGTACTGTGCTAGCAACGGTCTGTGCTAGCAAAGACAACAGATAACCAGGCAGAAAAGTGTTTCACTCCCAGCAACGCACAAAGAGTGTTACAAACTGTGCGGTATGCAGAATATAAGCCATATCTGATCCTTACTTAGGGTTTTTGCATTCCAAAATTGCCCTTTTGCTAATTGTGACATGTTTAGGAGCCAATGACATTTTCACTTCTGCTCTTCCTTTCTTCTTTTTCCCTTGTCTTCTTTGTATATTGTCCATTTTGTCTTTTGCTTGAAACTAAGCCTGTAACAAGTGTTTGTTTGCAAGGTACCCAGTATAACAACACAATATGGAGCCTATTCATCCTGCTTACATAATTCTATGGGTTCCAGACTCCTATTCTAAAGTTTTTTTGTTTTTGTTTTTTTTGGGGGGATCTTACTAGTTTTGGGACTCTATGTACAGGCTAGGTTACTAATGACTAAGAAACTACTTGGTAATTGGTGTACACTATGTACAGATTTCCAAGAGTTCTTAAATAATACAAGTATGCACTAAGCTTTGATAGCAGCTTTGCAGTCATTGATCCACCATACCTAGAGCAAAGCTGGTGAACACCACAATGGTGACATCAACACAGTGTCATCTATGTCATATAAAGCTCAGGCCGATTCACCTACCAGCTGGGTCAGGAGGACACCTCTTGGGGGGACACACTGGCCAGAGCTAGGGGCCACCTCTCCCGGAGACATTGCAGGCTCAGGAAGATGGGTGAGTTGTGTCCCTGGACTCTGGTGTGGCGTCACTCTGGGGGGAAGTTTCTTCTCCTTTGAGTGACACACGGCTCCCTGCACATGCGTGGTCCGGAGCTGGTAAATTTAGTGGTCCATGATGTCCAAAAGGTTGAGGACCACTGATATAAAGCCACTCAAAGGTTTCTATTTATGAAGCAGGGAAATCTGACATTCCCTTAAACATTGCCTAGTGACAATCAATTACTGCCATTGAAACATAGACGTGGAAGTTTCCCATGAGGGAATGTCGGAATTCCGGTTTTAAAGATAGAGCCCAAAGTCCAATTTTGAATCATGTTGTCAGGAGTAAAGCCTAAGGAGACTATTTCACTTTGGGGAAATTTCTGACTTCATGTTGCGTCTATAGGTCAGTATGGGTCAAATGGGACACAAACAGCAATAAAAAAAAGTTTTGGACAGCAGTGTAGTTGATATGTTACTGTAGTAGATATCTTAAAGATGGTAAGGATATGCAGAAGTTACATAAAAAAAACACAGAACACTTACCTTTACTTTTCAAGAGAACTCAATCCATCCGCAATCTGATCCCAGCTTCCTTCTGCTTTCTGATGTAGATAGGACAGCGGGCGCAGGCATCTACTTCCTGCTCCTGGTGACCTCACCCATTTTTTTTTTAACTATGTGCAACCATATGCTCCTTAAGAAAAGAATATCCCCAGAGTTTTCCGGAGACGTAGAGGTTCAAGTGACAATAAAATGCTTCATAAGCAAAAATGAATTCAAAGAGCAAACAGTTGCCTTTTGGTTTCTAAGTTCCAAGCAAACAAGATCTGCAGTTTACAAACTTTGAAAAGGTGCTCAGAAAAAGCCAAGAGAATAAACCCCTGGCTCCCAGTTGAAGAAACCAATATAACTTCAAGGGTTTGGTGTTATGTATTACCAACAGACATCACGTTAGATGGCTAAGACTTTGAACACAAATCCTGAATGAAAAGACTGTCATTCTTCAAAGTTCTGAAATATAACTAGATAATACTTTAGAACCAAAGCATAGTTCCTAAAGAATACAATACCCCCTACTTAATTCTACATTTTACCTATAGTAAACCTATTAAGAGTAATCTAGTACTTGGTTTAGAGAGATAACAGTAAAGGTTGTGTTAGGAGCTATGGCACAGAGAGACTTATTAGCTGGTACTTTATTTACAAGCAGTTAACACGCTCTCTGGCCAATATGCTAAATGTTCAAATAGTTCAGCTTTGTGAGTCCATTAATAAATGGAAACTTTGAAACACAACTTAGTTTAAACAGCTTGACAGAGCTCCAGTATTCTCCACACAGGTAAAAGTGTTAGAGCTGCATTGATAAAAAGTTGTAGAAATATTGCTGCCTAAATTTATTAACTATCCTAAAAATATAAAGGAAGGACACTGTAAGACACCACCAGTTTACTTTGAAAAGAATGATTACCTTAAAAGTATGTAGACCTTAAAATGAAAACTGTTTTAAATAGAACCTATCCATTTTTTCCTGTGTTATTTTTTTGCTACTTAATTCAGTATGGCAGTCTTGCAAATTTTTTTTCCTCTTGGGTCTCCAATTCTCACAGCACACAGGCATTGTCAGATTATGGGGTGTACCACTGGGGATGCACCATATGGAATTACATCTGGGATTAATGGTGGAAATGACATTGAGGTATTTCAGCATATACACCCATAGCCACTGCTGCACTGGATATTTATGAAGATGTCTGTGTATTGCTCAGCATGCACGTCATCAACACTACGCTATCATATAAATCTAAAAACCATGTCACAGATGCACTAATGGCAAAACTGTGCAAACATCTGACATGCAATTTCCCTATGGCCGGGGCAGAAATAAATGAACTGAATAAGTTACCACCAGACCAGAGACTGACCCGACAACTCCAGGTTTTCAGCTCTCCAGTTCCACCTTACAATCCCCCCCCCCTATGGTAATCTTGGCTGCTACATTTACCCTACCCTCCCCTGGAGGAGGATTGAACAGCAGACTCCGGAAACAGGAATGGTAAGCCAATTTTCTTGATGGATAAGAGGTACTGGGCAGGAGACCTGATTGTTGCAGGAGGTGCAATTCCCTTGTCCTGGAACACCAATGATTACCAGAAGACATCTCAGCACTATGATGTGGACTAAGTAAATGAAAACTGCCAGTTACTGGTGAAAGTTACTGTCACTATGGGACTTATTACTGGTGAATCTGTCCATTAAGAGATCTATTACTGGAGAATAATACAGTCACTAGAGGCCCTATCTACATGTCTATAAGTGATTCATTACAGGTGAATCAGCCTAACACTTGAGTATTGGCCTGTAATGGGAATCCTTCTTTTTGATATTGGCCTGTTATCTGCAGGTGGTTGATATTTTACTTTTGTTGGTATATTATCCTGTTTCTAGTATTATATTTTAGTAGGTCATTGATATCTGACACATGACCACTGGCATTATCTGCATACAATTATTTTGATGTGTCATTTTTACTGGATACATTTCAGTTTGGCCACATGTCATCCCCTTTACTCTATCCAGCAGTTTATTTCAGACTCTTTAAAAATTCACTAGATTATAGCATGTTGGAAATAGGCAGTTCTATCAGTTCACCCTGATTGGGGGAAATAAAAGTGTACAAAATGATAGATTTTGGCAATATTTGGCACTACAGTACAAAAGCAAGGTAGTATTGGGATGACTTTGCTTCTGCATCCAGAGCTTGTTTGTAAACATTAAAGATAAAAAAAATGATAACAGATAATTCCCTTTTAGGGTTTTCATTTGCAATGTATACTTATGCTTTGGCCTTTCAGTGTGCAAGGTCACACCAAATGAATGTAGGTGTACATTTTTTCAATCTTACAAAGTAGGCAGAGAGAGGAGGATGACTTACCTCCCATATTAAATGGTTCTTTATTAGGGGGGCTAGTGCAAAAAGGTATCAATAGGAGAAGCTGGGCAGGAAAACATTCCTGGATGAGTAGAAATCTTCAAACTGTATTACCTTTAGCATGGGTGTGCCACATTCACACAAAAAAAACAAAGGTCCCCCAATGAGTACAGACAAATAAAGAAGCAATTGCAGATAACAGGTAAAAAAAAAAATCAGAACTTCTACAGTTGAGGAGAAAGTTCACTCTGCAATTTCTTTTTATTAAATCTTTTTATGTTAATTGCCTTGCAATTGTCACCCTTTAATGATGTGTAGGACTCCAGCTTCTTGTCATTTGATTCTCTGAAATGTAACTCGCTATGTGAACTGGCAACAAAATCCAATACCAACATATTACGCTGCTACTGTGCTTGGCTGACACACAGAATTGTAGGGCACAAAAGCAGGCATTGTTCTCTGTCTGCATTTGAAGAATACCACACAGTTCTGGTTATAGCTTACCACTAAAGCTAAATAACAAAGCATCAGTGACAAAAAATAGAACACAGAAAATGTATTTTCATGTATTTAATTCGGTCTGTTGGAGCATAAATGTTTGGGTATTTAATGCCAGGAACTTTGACAGTAAAACAGTATATTGTACAACATGCACATTTTAGTACATAGAGACACAAAATGACATTTCCAGAAGGATGAACTACAATTTTTTTTTTTATTGTGCATAGGCTGCAACTATATATAAAAGTTAACATTACCCAACCTAATTTTCCAACTTAACAAATTTTCAGGATTGAAAATGTATTTTAAGGATTTAAGAATATAAGTCAGTCAATCAGGGGACTTAAGTACAAAGAAAAATTACAGACATACATAACTATTGTAATAAATGGTAATGGGTACCCTTTTTTAAAAGGAAGGGTATTGTTTGTGTAGCAAATATATAAAAATATATATTCTATTACCCCATCCCACCCAACACGATGTGAGCATTACACCATTGTGCCACTGTAAAAAAATATGTTTCAAAGGATGTGAAAGGGAATACCAACCTGTTCAGTTATTAGAAACAACTCTAAAACACATTCTTTGAGTAAATTCCATGTGATAAGGGAGATTGTCCCAACTCTACAACTCTACACAGGTTGGGTGCTACTTAGACTTCTGTTCACTTACAATTAAAAAATCTCAATGTCAATGAGTAGTTAATAGTAAATCTAGCATTTAAAGCGTACCTAAACTCAGAAGTTTCACTTTACATAAAAGGGTAGACAGCCCTTGCCGATCTCACACAAGCGCAGTGACCCTGTTGGGAGATCAGATGACATAGGAAGAAGAAGCAGAAAAAAGAGGGGAAGATGGCGGCGCATGGAGCGCCGACCCGAATACGGATGCTGGGACTATGCAGGACCTGATAGAAGAGATCTCCGGATGGATCGGACTTCCCTGCGGGATTGAAGGTAAGTGTATTTTTGTTGTTTGGGGACTTTTGAGTTTAGTTCCTCTTTAATAACATGGTGTGTATAAGTTCTGAAATATGCAGCCATAAAAATACAAATTTTCACCACTTTGCAAAAAAATTTTTCTGTAGCCATTTTATTACATAATATTCAAAAAGAAGAAAAAAAAAAAAACACGCACAGGGAAAAAAAAAAAAGGATACTAAAGCTTCCAAATTCTGTAATACAATCCCAGTACAGTTACACACTTCTATAATTTAGCAAGTACCACTGTTAAACCAACACGCCTCTTGTTTCTCCACACACGTAAAGTGTCCAATAAACCAAAATTACAAAAACCCTGCAAAGGCCGACAGTCTTCCTTTACTAAATTACTTTATAGTTACTAAGTAACTTGTTAGGTTTTGGTTTGTGCAAATATACTCTGAAAAAGTAGATTTAGCTATGCATAAAAGCACAGTTTTTCTTTTTTAGTGCATGTATAAAATTTAAAAAAAAAAAAAAAAAAAAAAAAAAAAAGGCTTGGGGTATAGTACTCGTGTGTCAAAACAATTCACATTTGTGTTTGTAGTCTTTTATAATGGTACAGATATAAGGAGAAAAATCTAGTAAAACGACACAATGTGGCCAAACTTTTTCATGTACAATTTTTGGTAACAAATGGTAAAATAATTAATAATAAAAAAGTAAATGTGTTTATTATGGATTAAATTGCCAACCACAAATACGTATGCCCCACAAAACTATGTACATTTTTTTTATTTATATAATGCCTTGTCTGTATGTTAAAAAAAATCCCCATCACGACAGCCAAAGACAAAAAAAAGCAAATCTTCTACATTAAAAAGGCACATTTATTAATAAAAAAATAATTACATGAATAAAAGACTGGTTCTTATAAAATACCATTAACATACTGGCTGTTAAAATAGCCTGTAGTGTCCACCATCTTATGACAGCTAAAAAGTTAAAGCAATGAAGGCATACAAATGAATAATGAATAAATTGGTGCTTTGAACTACGGCGTATGACCATACATACCCAAATTCTTAATTGGCCGAATATGTACACATATGGCATTACATGCGGTATTCAAAATGAATTTTAAAATTAAACCTATTTTGTAACAATATTTAACAGTAAAATAACAAGAATATTGTATTTTGTATAATGTGTTTGCTAATACTACAACATGTATGCATACCCCTAAATTTGGAAAAATCTGTCTCGTGTCGAAATCATCCAAACTTTGCCCAAAACTGCCATGTTCCAACTATATTTTAGGAAAAACCTAACCAATCTTTTGTAATCCCAGTCCAATCTGAACTGGGACCACATCTGAAAATAGGGAGGGTTGGGAGGTGTGAGTATGCCATATAAGCAACGTTTTGCTGCCTTGATAAAATCTGTTGGCAATTATATGTATATCCAATGATTACATTTACACAAATATATATATATATATATATTCACACCTAGTTTATCATAGATTAATATACAACTACTTGCTCTTTCCTTCATAGTTTAAATAAATATTAACGTATGCAGACAGATATTTCAGGTTGGTTTACCTCCCCTACCTTCTTACTTGCAGGGCGCTCCTGACATTCTAATACAAAATTAAAATCCGTAGGCTGCAAAATTCCTCTTGACATGTCACCCATAAGCAGTAAAAATATAAACAAATCACTACTTTCAAAAAATGTGTTTAGTTTTTTTAGTTTTTTTTTACTAAAATTTCAAAACCTAAAGATAGTACCATAGTGTAAAAATATTTACCATCTGTTTATATGTGAAAAATGTGCATTAATAGAAACCCTAATACAAAATCTTTTATGGAATTTAGAATGGTGTACCTTAAATTACAGATTAAGAATGATGGCAAATCTTTACCTGAAAGCTTTAAGCAATGGAATACAGTTATGAAAAATTTAATATCTTAATTTAAACTAAAAATGATTTCCAACCTCAGGACTGCCAACTGCCAAACCTTAGGCTGTGCAAAGTTTTAATATTGTGTCAAAAAACAAAACAAAATCACCTTTCAAGGCGTGTTGGGTACAAACTTTTTTTTTTTGTTTTTAAAACGTTTTACTTTTTTGGAATTTCCGTAACAGATTTTTACTTGAAAAACTGCGGTCTTAATAACTACTTGGTCAATAGACGGTTCTTGTCTCACCCACTTTATTCTTGGTGGCACACAGATTTGTAAAAGGTGAAACCAACAACTGCGGGTACACAAACTCCACCAAAGGCACCTGAACATAACTTTTTTTATAACCAAGGTTTTACTTATATGCTATCAAATGTCATGCCTAAAACATATGAATAAGAAATTCTGATCATTACACAGTGCTTTGTGTGTAATGAAATAAGTTTTGGGTGCTTAACAAAAGACAAATTAGAACAATTGGATGAAGAGCTGGAAAATGTTCACTGCTCTGCATTTAAAGCAATCAAGTATGGTCTATAGGGATAGCTTGGGTGCAGCTATATTATAAAGACCAGACTCATTCCTACTAAAAATAATAGCCTCAACGTGAACTAAAGGAAATTCCTCAGAATTGAGGTAGTTACTAAATATCAGCAAATCTCGGTTATTTACAACTTTTTTTCCCAGGGTTTATTTTTTTTAATTTTTTTTTTTTTTTTTTAAAACATTTTACTTGAAAAATTTCTATTACTATGAAATCATCATAATAAATAACAGGTTATGGCCCAATCAAAGTATCCCTTAACAAGCGTGCTGGCATGACATCTTTTAAAATTACACCTGTCAGGACTTTTCTTGGCAGTTTGTTAAAAATATTCATGTTTATTGAATTTTTGATCTTCAAACAAATACATGAAATCAGACTTTAGGTTTTGCTACTTTTTCTTTTTTTTTACATAAAAACAAAATCCCAACATTGTGGGTGACATTTATACTAATTGTATAAATGTTTCTTTAAAGAAAAACAAACAAAAAAAAAAAAGCGTATAAACATTTAGGGTATTTTACAGATGTGGTGTAATGAAATTGTCGACGTGCTAACTGTGTTGAATGAACCATTACATTTTTTTTTTAAACAAAAGTCACTGTATATGTTTTTAAAATATTTGCGTTTTTTGTTTTTGAGATGTTGCTTGTGTATGTTGTATCCCCTTGGACCTATTAGGAAAAAAACACTGAGCTTTTTTTGAGGCATAGTCCAGAGATGATATGAATAGTCCATAAGCTTTGAGTTGATTAGGAAGACTGGGTTTAAATTTGACTTCAGGACACCTGTATTAATATAGCATTCCTTAGCAAACAGGAATCGTCAATCAGCAGTCACTTCTTAAAGAGCTGAATTTCCCCAGGACCAGAGTAACACTTTGCTAAGGAATGCCGAGGCTTAGCAAACTGCTGAAACCTCTGGCAAACCCAGAAATCTGATAGAAAAGCTCAATTGAAGCCCAACTTGTAAAAATTGCATAAAAACTGGAGAGATGTATTTTTTCCTGCACAACATTTTCAATTGGCTGGGATATCTAATGGCACAAAGTACCACTAATGGTACAAAGTAAGAAGATCATTTCCTCCTGAGCATGAAGTTTGTGACTTTTGGTCAAAATACCAAATACATCACTGCCAGTAAAATTAGACTGCACAGATATCCCTAATCTGTAAATACATTAAAACAAAGACTTCACTTAAAAGCATTAATATGTTGGCTGCTTGGTCATTATTCCCAAAAGACAAGATAAATAAAATTTACTTCTGTACAGATAGAATTAAAGGGGAGATAAAAAAAAAATAGGGACAGGAAAGAAAATAAAATTGCTTTAGGAGTGTGACCCTGGGACTAATGACATGGAAATGTGATAAAGCACAGCTACCTACAGATCTGTATATACATGTCTACTTGCCACAATAACCTAGATCATCAGGAAAAATTGATAAGTCCATTTTCCAGGTAAATAAGTGAGGTGAGGGACAACAGATCCAGCACTTGACCCTGTGGCAAGGTGGTAAAAAGAAAAACAATACACCTTCGTCCAGCTTACAAAGACATAAAAATTGTTCGATGTTTTTTTTTTTTTTTTTATAAAAAGGTGCACTTTCCATACTGAGAAGTCTTTTTCATGAGTGTTTCAAAATGCCTCTATTATCTCCACTGTCTCACCAAAAACAAGACACTTGGAAGAATGATGAAAAGGGAAGCAGTGTTGGTCCAGGCTGCACTGGGCAGTTTGTTGAGATCATTCTCTGGTACAATGATCCTGCCCTTCGGATCTGCTTTGCCAATCTTTGTTCCTTGTGTTGGATGGACAGGTAATGAACATTTTGAGTCCTCACAGTCACCGCTGCCACTGCCATCACCACTGTTCTCATCGCCTGTAAAACGTAAACCAAAAAGAGTCAAGTAAACTAACAAAAAAAACAAACAAAAAGATACAAAAACATTTGAGAGCCAATTATTTTTTAACCGTGTACACCAATTCATATTTATACACTATATAGGCCAAAAGACTGGACTTCAGAAATAACATAACATATATATTTCAGCTGTTTGCCAACGATTGGTCTTAGCGTTATTGGAACACCCAATTAGCTACACAATACTAATTTCCATTTTTTAACCAAAATGACCCATATTTATTCCATATTTGGACTTTTACATCATCTAGTGTTAACATGTTGGCGTTTCCTGATATTGGTGCAGAATGGAAACTGAAAACCTGGAATTAGAGACACCTAATTTACTAACGCAATAAATACTTACTTATATCAATGAAGTTTACATCATTGCCATTGTATGCACCCCTCATTTTGTTTGTCATCACACGCAAATCCATTATCTGTCGGCGAATCACCATGTCTGGTTTTGTGACATCCACCTGCACGTCAGGATTGTTTATCTGGTTTGCAAGACCATTGCTCATGACAGCGTACAGATACCTAATAAAAGTAAAATATATTAGGAAAAACAGTTTGGGGCATTTAAAAAATACTTTTTTTGTTGAAATATTTGAAATATATTTGAAATATTTGATATTTGAAAGAAAATGATGGCCAAAATACAGTTACATCCATGGGCTTTGTAAATGTCAGCTATGAATGGCAATGTCAGCTCTAAAAGACTTGGACCTCGGAAATCTGACCATGACTGGGCAGGGAAGAACCAAAAAACAAATGAAACACAAGGACAATAAATATGACTTCAGACTCGATAGTGAAATATTCACAGAGAAGAATGTAGGGTTATGGAAAGGAGAGTAATAGAAGAGGTAAAAACAAATGACTCAAACATATGTAAAAATGACATGATTCTCAAATTGGGGTGTAAAATGCACCTTAAAAGCCAACAGTGTAGAAGAAGGAACTGTGATGTACCAAGCAGAAACAGGCAATTCAGAAACAGGGAAAGTCTGGGAAGCCCAAATTTTTTTCAGATAATGGTATAACTAGTACGGTAGTAGTAAGACATAATCAACTGGACTTTTTTCAAGACATTTTTCAGCATATTCTGCAGCTTCTTTGGGTCTAATTAGCATCTTGACCATAATCCAGCATTTACTGGATAGGGAAATGTGAGCCGACACTTTCATACTGCAAAACTTTACTGCTATGATTCATTAACCCTTCAACAAGACCAGATAAACGATACCACCATCTAATTTGCTAGAGTAATCAGGTGTAAACGATACGATACAGTAGGTATGTGAATGCATAACTTCAATAAAGATTATGGTTACCAGAAGTCAAATACAAACCTGCTTTTGTCACTTCCATTCCAACAGTCATCTTCATTCACTCCTGATGTCCAGTTGTTTTTACAAATACTAACTGGTAAAGAAGACCAGAATTTCTTGGCGGACTTCAACTTCTCTTTCACATCTGATACCTGTGGACAGCAAACAAAGGAAATTATCATTTTAAATGACTCCTCAGAAAAGGTCAACAAAAACGAAGATGAGGATCAGCATTTCAGATTGCAAAGTTTTACAAGCAGTAGAACAGTTACCTAAACACAGAAATATTTTATAATGAAGGAGGTGATATTTTGGAAAAACTAACAAAGAACAAGTACAAGTAAAAAGCTTAACCTACCAGTCTATCCAAACTTGTTCCAGCCGCAGTTGTGGGACGTTCATCTGGGCTGTAAGCTCTAAATCGGTCATTGAAATTTGCTCCCGATACTGATCGAGAAGACCTTGCTGGAGGAAGAGGCTTCGGCTGTCCACATCCTTGAAATACCTTTTGAATAAAAATAAATTGTATTAGAAAAACAAGAACACTAGTGATTTCGTCACCGGTGAAGGACACTCCACTGCACCGGCCCCCAAACTGTGAAAAAAATTTTGGTGGTCCACGGCTCTGGCTAGTGCCCCCCTGAGCGGGGTCAGAAGGACCGGCCAGAGTCGTGGACCATGTCTCCTGTATGCAACGAAGGCTCAGGGTGGCGAGGTGGTTGTGTCTCTGGCTCAGACTTGCGATGGGAGAGTTGGCGGTTCTGACATCATGACGTCACTCTGGGGGAAGTTTCTTCCCCAATGAGTGACACACGGCTCCCTGTGCATGCACGGTCAGGAGTCAGTAGATTTTGTGGTCTGTAACGTCCAAAAGGTTGGAGACCACTGCTCTATTGGATTCCTTTCTATATTTTACATCACATATATCTGCATTGCTTACCAAAATTGATGTGACAAATTATAACACCAACATACCAAGTCTGCTTGAGCAAAAGCAACCACAATTTTTTTAAACCATCTGAATAGAATGTGACTACTGCAACTACCGCTTGTAGTGTTTAGATTATCCCACCCCCTTCCTGCCTCTCCCGCTGTAACTTTTATTAATCACTTTTGATCTGCATGTAAATAAGATTTGCTATTTTTGCATCACATTCCTACCAAACAAAATAAAATCCCCCCTTAAAAAAAAAACAAAAAAACACCGCCATAAAGACAGAAGAGGGTTCTGAGGATGCAAAAAGTAATGAAAATCTAGTTACATGGAAAATCCAAAATATGGGAGGGGTTATCCAAAGAAAGTATAACTGGATATTTTTAGTTAAATTTTTCTTTCTGTATTTTAGATTGGTGAGACTTTTCCCCTACCCCAATTAAAAAGAAAAAAAAAATAGTCAAGGCTTCGGACACATACCTTCTGTGAAACTTGCATACTATTTTCCTGCATGTTCATGATGGCGTCCGAAATTTTCACATCGATTGGGTCCATGACGGTCTCAATGTTGAATGGGCCTTCTAATCTTTCAGCCAACAACAACATAGCATCTAATAAACACAAAACATGTTTGTTAGGAAAAAACTAAAGCCAATCAAAGTATGGCTAAACTTTTTTTTTGCTTGGATATCATGTCAGAATTTGCACAGTGAATCATTGAGTTCCATAATGAAAAAAATGGCATCATGAGAACTACAATTTATTGTACATCTTGTTTAAAGACACAAAAACGGCACAGTATCACACTGTGTTATTACTAATAGAATTAATGCCACATATGTCTCATTCATATCATAAAGCTATCAAAACTTTTCACAAAACTGCCTAAATCCATCAAACAAGAATGTTATGACCATATTCTTCATAAAAAGTACGGCATTTGGTTGTAAAAATCTCATCTTATGGGCTTGAATATCTCTGCTCAAAGGGCACTTTGTGAAGTTTAAATTCTAGAACTCCAATATAAACTTCACATTTTGTCAAAGCAGGAAATCTAAACCTGGCAGTAATTCAACACTTAATGAACCCAAGACCAAGAAAGTTTTGTTGGAATATTTAAAACATTAGGAAAAAAGGTCAAATAGCAATCCATTAGCCAATGTAAAATTGTTAAATTATTTTTTTTTCAAAAGAAAACAGTGGTTCTTTTCACCAGGAAATCTCAGTGGTGTATATTAGTTTTATCAACATCTACATTGATGGAGGACATTTTATTGAAACAGACAGATATATCCTGTGATTTTACAACTAAACATAGGATACCTACATACACTGGTTGATAATCTCCCTTCCTGTGAAGGTATGCTTAGGAGACAGGCACAACCGATCCCCCATCAATTATGGAAGCATGTGTGTTGGACAACCAATGTTCTCCATAGGCCTAGGAACAACCGGTCACATCAGGCCATGGTCTCTCACAACTTTTAGCATTAGACTGTATATGGCCATGTATCTAGTTGTACAATAACAATAAGACCTTTTATAAACACTCCCTTTTGCAGTCCTGTGATTCAACAAATACCTATACAGAAATTGAGAATATCAGCAACTGTATTCAATTATGTTTGCAAAGATTTTAAAGAAAGGAAAATACCAAAAACTTTCCAATAAATTGTTCTGCAAAGGTCAATCTGTGTCAACTTTAAATATCCCAATCACATGAATAGGAAGCAAGCAACTTCTCCACCAAATTACTGGTAATTTAGGGAATGGACCTATAATCCTGGAGTTATACTGCTTATATCCCTTAACTAATACAAATACATAGTAAAACATATCAGGGAGATTAAAGTTACTCACAGACATTTATATTTTTATATATATATATATATATATATATATATATATATAGATATATATATAGATATATAGATATATATATATAGATATCATTTTATTCAATCAAATAAAATTAAAACAATGTATTCGAAAGCAGCAGTCCCCAACCCGTTTGTTGCCTGCAAGAAAATTTTAGTGGTCCGTATCTCTGGCCGATGCACCCTCCAGTGGGATCAGGAGAAAGACCCCATTTGGGAGGGCGCACTGACCAGAGAAGCGGACCATGTCCCCCGTGTCCATGGCAGGCTCAGGGCAGTAGGCAGGTTGTGTCTCCGGACACAACCCACCCACTCTCCCATTGCAAGCACAGACCCGTGATGGGAGAGTGGGTGGGTGTGTTCTGGCAATATGACCTCACACTGGGGGAAGTTTCTTCCCCCTGGAGTGACACATGGCTCAGGTCCAGGGTCTGTAAATGTAGTAGTCTGACGTCCAAAAGGTTGGGGACCACTGGTCTAAGGTAAATTGAAGAACATACAAATTTTGAAGAAGTAGTATGTCCAGATTTCAAAGGTTTGCAAATACACATGCTTGGGAGAAGTGTTGGGCCAAACAAAACAAAGCCATGAATAGGCCATTCTGACTAATGCATGCAGTGTCAGCCTTTAAGGCAGGACTACCCCAGCCTTCGATTGCCAACCAAATGGTCAAAGCTTTGTAGTTCTGTTGATTTAATTAGCGCTTGTTCACATCAGCAAGTGGGAGTACCTGTCAGGGAAAGCCATGAATGCTGGAGAAGAGTGTCATTTTTTTTAATATACTATATTACATTTGTATATATTATGGACCATAAAGTCCTGTCAATACTATAGGAATTGTGCCATATTCCTACCGTAAAGCTATTGCTAATATTTTAAATGAAAGACACTCTGCTGAGCCCCTGTAGACAATCTGTCTGTGCTCCATGTGTTTTAAATTTTTAATAAACATTATAGTTAATTGGTGCAGTTATACTAAATCCAGTTCCATCATTCCAATCAGTTCACAAAAAGCAAGTTAGCTAGATCGGTTGGCTTGGATGAGAGGAAATGGGGCCAATTAATAGAAAGCATCACACTTTAAGGCCAGATTCATAATTTAAACCACAATGGTTGGACTCCACTTAGTTTTTAAAGTCTGGGCCACTGCTTTGCTAAAATACGAACAAATAAATAAGAACATCTCCAATTACATGAGAAAAGGAAGAAATAATAAGATGTAAATCACACATCAACTTAACCTTTCTAAACTTTAAAATGAAAGTTCCCACAAGAACTTTCTGGGGATATGTCAACCAATTAAAACAACGTTTAGCCAACAAAGGTTGTTACACTCCACCTGATGAATTTCCTAATGCCTAAAACAAATACATTTCGGTATATAGTATATAGACGGGGACAATAACACCAAGATCTAACTACAAGAGTCACAAATAGGCAGCTGCAAGGTGTATAAACCTACTTTCACCAAATTCTAAAATATCACTTTACCAATGGCTTACCTCTTTAACTACATATATATTAAAAAGACAAAATCTATATTCAAAAAGGACTGAAATTCAAAACTTCTGCTTCTTTTCCAGCATTAAGCATGGGCACAAAGGGAATGACAAAGCCACTTGCTATGGAATTTGGTTGATCTGACCTGGAGACAAGAATCTGACTAAATGCATATTTTGTAAAAGGGAAGAAAATGTAATAAAACAAAGGAGTCAGACGGTTTTGTGATGGCTTTCAATAAAAAGTTGCTTCAAATCTCTGAGCAAAGGCCATTGGCATGAATATACCATTATGATACAGGAGGGGAAAAATTCTTTTGAAGTGTCAGCAAATGAGGGCCTGGAAAATAGAAAAGCACAAGCCGAACTAGCTGCTTGTCAAAGCTGCTTCTTTGGTCCGTATGTGACAGGATTAAAAAGTCTGCATATTTTTTGAACATTGCCGGTACCTACGAATACAAATTTATGGTATTTGCATCTGATTTTTAGATTTTATTTATTTGTGACAACTAACTGCATATTATTTAATCTGGTAATTTAGTATTCCCTCTGTGGCCGGGAAAGGCCCCAGATTAATAATGTGTTTGTGAGAGCTTGAAAAGAAGCACAAACCCCTGATTCTTCAGCCTGTTTGGGGTCTTTGTAAACTCTGAGCTAGGCAGGCCATATACAAGAGCATGGGAATTGTATACGAATTGGGCCTTTTGTTATTCTTGATGCCATGGCATTACTTGTATCAGGGCTGAGGAATGCACGCCCCCCCTCCTCCTCTTCTTGCTTTTGACTGTCGATACAGAAAATGCATTTGGTCTCCAGCTGAGCATCTGAACGGAATTATAAAAGATAAGGGGTATAATAATTGGTCAAAAGAATATATTCAACTGTAGCAGATAGACATTGATAGAGTGCAATGGAAGAGGAGCTCATTAAAAAAAAGGGGGTATAGTGTGCATATAGGCTACAGTATTTTATTTGCAGGACATCCGAGATGGTGTCTCTTCTGGCAGTATGGATTAATCTTGGCAAAAGAATTTTTATGTAAAACGGAACTTGTGAGGAAACACCAGATTGTATCTGTTAGCCAGCACCTAGTATGAATTAAATTGACAAAAGTTATGATTGGTGGGAAGTAACTGTCTGCCGACTACATTGAATTACCTTTAATTGAAGAATTACAGCATTAAAGATTACAAATATCACTGTACTTTAATAATATTCAGTGTTCTCCCCCGTCCATTTTAGCTGAGCGCACCACCCAGGACTTTTTAGTTGCCACTCAGCTGTTTTTGTGTGGTTACTGAAGAGTTTGGACACCATCTGGCTTAAAAAACTTCTGTGAACACTGCTATTAGTATACTTCTATTGGTTCTTGTTTTGTAAAGGGGTCTTTTTTTTTTTTTTTTTTTTTTTTTTAAAGAGGGTGTACAGGACATTGGGTACTGATGTTGTGTATATGGTCTATCCCAGTAACCACAAATACTGGCATCCTTCACACCTTTACATGGTAAGGGGTGCCAGGGTAGGCATGGGCCTTGCAGGTGCAAAGCAGCAGCATATTCAAAATCCACGTAACACACGAGGGGGAGTAGATTACATTTGTGCCAAGCAGTATTACAGAATTTCCAACAACTAAATCACTGTGCACCCCACTGGCACAACGCCATGTATGGTTGTAAAAGACATTCAATATAGAAAATGTCAAAAAAAAAAATACAAAGGGGGATGCGAAAGATAAGCCTGAGGACTAACAATTGGTACTGTACATGTACAGCTGTGTGTGTGTATACGTATACATACACAAACACATACATACACAGTGTTTTCCCCAGCCCCTTTTAGCCGGGTGCTCCACCCGGCACTGTTCAGTAACCACCCGGCTGTATTTGGGTGGTTACTTAAGAGTTGGGTTACAATACAGGGGCTGCCACCTGCCTACAATTTCTTCCCACTCAGCTTATAAAAAATTCTGAGTTGATCACTGATTTCACACACACACTCTTTCTTATTATTATTGCAAAAAAAGCGGGGTAATCATGTTTAATGCTGAAGGGATTAATTTTGCTTTGGGGCAAACTGCATGTAAATGACAACACCAACCAAAAAATGATGTTGCAGATCACATTGTCGGTTATGTGACAAGAGCATAATGGGACAGTTCAATACAGATATTTTTGCCGAAGCAGAAACAAAGGAGAAAAACGATTAGCCAACAGTGAGCCATGCATATTTCTCTGGAGGGTCGTCCCACACGTTAATAAGCTAACGTAATAAAGTAATTAAATACAATTCATAGAGAGGTAGATACAAGAAAGGAGAAAAGAAAAGCTGGGGTTTTTAGGCTTCATCAAGAGGTAACAGCACAATGGATAGAGGATCTAAAACAATGTAAAAAGAGGGGTAAAATGTAGCATACAAGGCTAAGATTAATTAAAGCATTTTGTTAAATTCATGACATGGTTCTGGGGATTACAGCATTGTTCAGTGCCTAGGGCGCCTGAAACCTGATGTGCATTAAGTAACAGTGTATATACCAGCGGGGCAGCCAAAATACTTCCACATAGAGATCATCCCAGAGAAACGCCTAATGAAAACAGACTTTGTGGAAATAGCCAGTTGGCTTCAAGATTATAGCAGATTTAGTTTAGTATTAGCTAACTTCAATGAAGGCAGAGAAAAAAAAATATCAATTTCCTGGAAGCAAATCCTGGCAGACAGCAGATGTGCATTATCAGAAAACAAGAGTTAAAATATAACCACATCAGAGGTGAAACACTGAGAAATACTAACATAAAGGTAAATATTAATTCAAGTCAAGAGGCAGGAACTATACCTAAGTAGCCTGCAGCCCTATTCAATAAGGAGCTCCTACTAAGGGTACTATGGTAGAAAGATTCAATAGAGTTTTAAAGGTGAGGCTCTCTTGGAAACACATCAATAACCCCTCCAAAAAAATAAATAAATACATTTAAAAAAGGTATTAATTTTTTTAAATTGTAGATCTGTAATTATAAGTCTTGACCACTGAAGGTTTCAATGACATACCCTTAGTGGAACAAGAATAATAATTACCTTTTTTTATTATTATTATTACACAGTATTATATAGCGCCATCATATTACACAGTATTTGTACCTGTGGGTATACTTTCCAGCTTAAGGGGCCACAACAGTGCTAGAGATTTTGGCTAAAAATTCCCAAAACGGTACATCTCTAGGTCATGGGAAATGTTACATGTTAAGTGTAGTGATCCATAGAAGCCAATTAGAATTGGACTGCTTAAGTCAGATCAGTAACCATAAACTAAAATGTGCAACCTTTCTACAAATATATTAATAGTACACCACAAATAAACAAAAATCTAAATAGGTTAATAGTATACCATATATAAACAAAAATCTATCTTGCCTTTTATAAATTTTAACCTAGAACTTGAAACCGTGATGATGACCTGGCTTGGAAGGGACTATCATTACCTATATAAAGTCCTAAGTGCAATAGTAAAGTAAAACCAAGAAACAAAACAAAGACACACACACACTTATATGGAGGCCAGGGAATTCTGAATATTAAGATGCGGGCAATTGAGGTTTTCTGAACAGCAATACTCAGAAATCTTTTCAGAAAATATTAACATGGCCACTAAAGACCAAAAAACTAAAATTAATCTGAACAAAGGTGACACAAACAAATATAAAAGGCATTATAAAAATAAAACAAAAATGCCTGCAAACAAGACAAGCCAGGCAGCTTTTTAACATTAAAACATCACTTCTTTTTTTTTTTTTTTAAACCAACACAAATAAATTTTCACCTACCGATAAAATTGTTCCATTCCGTATCCAGATCTCCAGGATTGGCAAGACAGCCTCTCATTACATTCAAGCAGTAGTTGTTGCAAGGCTTTACGGTTACTAGTCCTCTACAATGAGGACAGTAGGTCATCTTCATCATGGCTCGTACACAGTTAGGGGTGGGATTTACCTATAATAAAATGAATTAAGGGACAAATTTAGTATGAAAACTACATTTTCAACAAAACATTTTGAATATGGCAATCACTTTGATAATCTGAGGCCAGCCAACTATGCAATTCCACCAGAAAGCTGGGTGGTTTGCGCGGCTTTATATACAGTACATCACCATTGAGATGGAGCACCTCACCATAGAAACAACTTATTTGTTCTTTAGGTTTCTGAGGTCTGGCGTTCTCCAGGTTGACAATACGTGTTACTTTAAAGTTCCAGTTACTAGGAGAAGCTGAAAAACGGTATTGTGTGACCCAGGAATAGATTAACATATTTACTGATGGGATTATCATGGCATACTTCATCTGTATGCTTACCAGGCATCTGACTTTCCAAAACATGACAATGCTGTGATACAACAAAGAGCACAGTAGCGGCAATACAGCACTTTTTTTTAAAGGTTCCTAGCAGACAAATACAATGCCATTGCTGCCATCATGGCACAGGCTACTAATGAACCAAATTATGTTGGTGGGAAGAAGCAGGGCATTTCAAACAGTATAAAACATTTTTTCTCTTTGGTGGCTGAACATTCATAGAATAATGGGTTTCTACAACTGTATCTGTCAGATGAATATTCCCCATTCACTTTCAAATCATAGAATAGCACTGAAGGCATAGGCACTGTATCTAGAAGCTTTTGTATTCAGCATTATTGCAGTTTTGTTGAAAATAGCTTACTAAAAAAAATACTTCCTGATCATAAATCACAAGCTTTAGAGGCACGATTTTATATTTGGGAGTTTGATCAAAAAACAGATACTATTATCAGATTTAGCCTGTATTATAAAACATGTGCCGACTTGGCTTGTTTGCACCATTGGGATAACTCATGGTACATTGACACACATTGCAGTTTTAGAAGAACTTCTATGATTACATGCAACATGGAAGCATTTTTTAAACTTGCTGTAATGTAAGGAATTAAGTTAAAAGAAAAAGAAAAGGGCACCTGAAGGGAGGCCACAGGCAATACTGGTGGATAGTGGTTTGTCTTCTGCCTGCCATTTTTTGGGGGGGACATAACTTGTAGCATTCAGTTCTTCTTAAGATACAAAACATATTTTAGCTTTCCTATTATCATTACAAAGTACCTTGCATAAATTTAAGAACCAAGAAACTCACAACAGAGGAGTGAAATATGATTTTCCCAGGCCATTCAGATAAAAATGAAAAATTGAGAAATGTTTTTCTGGTGGGCCGAATATAAAATTTTCCTGATATTTATTAGACAAATATAATTTTATCAGAAATTGGGAAGAATGGCATTTGCACAAACTTAGCTGATAATTACTACAGAAACGAGATACAGAAGTAAAAATAAGAGATAGCTCTGCCAAATTAAACCTTTGGTATGTTGGTCCAAGGAAAGGCAAACAAAAGCCCATTTGGAGGTATTGACAATCTTGTGTCAGAATGATAAATTTCAGCTGATTACACTCCTATTTGACTGTGTTCATTAATGCTAAATGAACATTAAGACTATAGATACTGAAATGCTTATTCAGCTGAGAGGCCTGTTGGCTTAGAAATACAAGATTTACAAACTTTAAAGAGATTTTGTTACCCAAAAATAAACACATATATATATATATATATATATATATATATATATATATGTCAATCACATATCACCATGTAAAAGAGAGTTAAATAGTACTTTAGAACATTGAATTTCTCTTATTTGATTTCTCTTGGTCTGTTGAATATACCATAGAGCATGTGTTTTATATGTTTAACTTGTCATAGTCAAGTCATATCCTGTCTAATCTTGGAAACATCCTGTGATAAGCTTTTTACTACTGTTCCCAGTAGTCTTCATGGACTTCACAACACTTCTTCCCCATACTCATGTTTCTAAAGTCCTACAATATGGTGACCATTGGCCCACTTGGACAGGAGGTGTGTTACTGGCAGAATCCCCAGGTAAGGAAAAGTTAAACAGCTTTAAAAATTAAGACAGACAAACCACCTCCATGCTGTGTGCTGCATATAGACCTGCAGACCAGTCATGCAAACACCAGAACAAATCCCTGGAAGGAGGCATCCTATTCTGATAAATGTTGGCATTACTATGGGGGAAGAAATGACTGTAACATGCACAATAGGAAAAAAAAGTCAGGCTGGTGGAGATCGGGATTTAAAGGGTCTGTTGTTAATGTCCACGTTTCAGATACCACAGGAATACTTAATTCTCAAAGAGACTTTGAGGTCTTAAAGCGTACCTAAACTCTCAAAATCAATTTTGGCTTATGCATAATATAAACCCAAATTATAATCATCTTAATACTTTTTTTAGCTTGCTTTCACCTTTAAACATTAAAAACAAGTTCTGGTCACACCCTCAGGTCTCTCCATTGCCTAGGTGGTGAACTGCAATCTGGGAAATGCCATTTTTTGGTGGGAGTGTTTCTAATCCACTCTAACAGCCCTAATAATGCAGATGTTTTTTCTTTCCTTGTCTGGGACTCATGTCACTGTGCGACTGCTCCGTCTGCAGCTTTCTGCTTCTTTTCAGCTTGTGAGCTCTCCCTGCAGAGGGCTCCAGCTAGTGAGGGAGGGGGAGAAGAAGGTCAGGGGAGGAAGAAAACGTAAACTTGCCAGTCACAATCTGGCCACTTCTAAACTCTTCATAAATGATTATATTTTTCATGGATACAAGCTGACCCAGCCAGTGCCACCAGGGTAGACTGACATTTTAATGCACGTAACTAAGAATAGATTAATTAAAAGACTGGTTTTTAAATATAGTTCTTTAAGGAGTTTATGCCTTGACAGCTGTTTTGGCAGCACAAAAAGGACTTACAAAATATTAGGAAGATGTTTTTATTGAAATTTGCTGATCAATGCATTAAGAGTTTCTATATATCCTCTTTAGGACTGTGACCTGTCACCAGCCTGTTTTCATGTGAAAAGGTAACGAAGTATACAATCCACTTTTCTTTGTACCTTGAACTTATAGTCAGATCCATTTACATTTTATAATCTTCACAAAGAAAAAAAGTCATGTTAGGGGAGGTTATAGCATGCAGGTCCAATCGCAGCCAATTCATCTAGTACATAAGTGAGTTATTCCCCTAATCTTATCTAGTCACCTTGTGGTTTTTTTATCATATATAAATTATTTATAAGGCACTTAGAGGTCGGGAAGCAACTCCTAGCCAACACACCATAACAAAACCCAGATAGACAAAAAAATGCATTTTCTCATCAGTTCATGCAGATAAATACAGTGAGTACAGTAGATATCAGTTTATCCCTGCACAGAAAGCAAGGAACAAACATCTACGTCAGGCAAATATTCCTATCTTGCAATAGTAAGATTTCAGTTCCTCAGATACACTTAAAATGTAAATCCAGCCAAAATGTCATTTTGTTTGGATAGTATAGGGAAGGGTTAAAGCTCCTGCAACATTTTACACTATGTGCCCCTTTACCAGATTTGCCTCACTTCCTTGCTCTGACAGTTGAACTCAATAAAGATTTGTCATGGAAACAAAAAAAAAAACAAAAAAAAAAAAAAATCAGTGATGGCTTTGATGTTTTTTTTTTTTTAACTCCTACAAGAAGTGCCCCTTCTCCCTTTATTAGTTACATTTTTCCTCACTTCACACTCGGGGCCCTGGTATATAAAACAGGAAATCAGACATTCAAGTGTTCTCCCCAGCCCCTTTTAGCTGGGTGCACAGCCCAGCACTTTCCAGTAACCACCTAAAAACAGCCTAAAAAAATTCTGGGGAGAATACTGCATTCCCTCGTGGGAATCTTTCAGAGTGGGAAACTTTTACAGAGTCGTAAATGTTAGTTCCTCTGTTACTTTCTAGAAGACAACTGATCCCAACAGAAAGTTTTGGGGTAACAATTTTTGGAGTTGCACCTTACAGAACAATAAACCTCAATAGGAAAGCTTCTTATAAAGGACTGCTTTTTCATATGTGGGGAAAAAAGAAAACCACTGAAATGTTTTTTCTCTATTACACTGCAAGCTGCCAACAAGGCTTTAACAAAAGTGGAATTAATTATATATACGATTCTACTTTTCAACACTGCTTGAAGTCATCCAACAAATCACTGGCATACCATACCCATAATCATCTTCAAATGTCTGTTCATGGGGCTCGTTTTCCAACAAAAAGCATAGAATTTATTGCTTATTTATGGATATTTTTTGCCAAGAATTTATGGGTTGTGCATCTCTCGCTCCGAGCCTTCACTTCCTTTGTTCTTGGCCTATGGGAAGTAAAGACTGCAAATGACTGCTTACAACACCCAGATTACAGCTGTCAGTTTTCTAGAGTAAGTAGAACATTGAGAAAACATCTGGTTTCTATGGGAAACCATACTCTTCAGTGTTTAAAACATAAATCCCAGCATTAACTTTCCTAGAGTTACCAATAACAAATTTATAATAATGCGATATATGGCATTACATGAACAGCAATATAAAGTTGGTTGTAAGATGGTCTACATATGGTCCAAAATTTGCAGTCAATGTGAGCAATCTGAGCATAGTATGCAATAGCCAGGCAGTGAATGAGCTAACTTCTAATGTGTCTCTGCTAAAACAATCTATCCTGGTACTTTTTTTTTTTTTTTTTAATCCACATGACATGAATGTTTAGCAGGTATATGATCACAGGGTACTGGGACAAAGTGGTAAACCATCATCTACTGTACTTGGCAAGGAAGGAGCCTAAAATAAGCAAAAATCCACAGTAAGGGCAGCATGGTGGTTAAGAAGTGCTCTAGCCTTTGCAGCGCTAGGTCCCAGGTTCGAATACCAAACAGGACACTATCTGCATGGAGTTTGCAGGTTCCCCCTGTGTTTGTGTGGGTTTCCTCCGGGTACTCCAGTTTCCTCCCACATCCCAAAAACATGCAGTTAGGTTTATTAGCTAACCCCCAAAATTGACCTTAGACTGTATTAAAGACATATGACTAAGGTAGGGACTTAGAATTAGATTGTGAGCTCCTTGAGGGACAGCTAGTGACATAACTATGGACTTTGTACAGTGCTGCATAATATGATGGTGCTAAATAAATACTGTATGATAATAATAATAATAATAATAATAATATTAATATGATATCACTAGCCTTTCCAAAAACTTTTATGTTGGAACCAGTAGACAGGAATACCTAGAGCAGCGTTTCCTGACCTTTTTAACATGGGGGAACCTTTGAAATAACTTTCAGGTCTTCAGGGAACCCTTGTTATAATTACTATCTCACGGCTAACAGTACAATAGCATGGTGGTCCATATGAAAAATGCCTCCTACACTGCTTGCCATTGAAAAGAATGATACCCTTATAGATAGCCAAATAGATCATTGGTGTCACTTAAACTGACCTAAGAGTCAATAAAATTTGTGAAGAAACACTGACTGGTACAGTGAACGTTCTATTACCATGCATCAAAAATCATAATGTTCCCCAATAGGTTCCCATGTACCCTGGGATGTATTTTAATTTTGCCTCTTGACAAACCAAAGACTTACTGTCACATAGCAGTAATTCTGAAATTTGTCAAACACTAACTGGTGATAAATAACGCACTACATATTGTGCAATATTTCCCCAGAGGTTTCACTTTCAGAGCCCCTGAAAATTAAATATTCAAACAACTTATATTTGGTATGGGCATACCAATAAGATATCCATGCAACAAAATATTTTTATTATATAAATCTTTTCTCTCTATATCTATATATATTTACCATGAATTAGTCTTGTCAAATGATAGTCGATCTAAAGACATTCACCTGGCAGAACATACAGCAAGATTCCACCATGTGATTGTGTTTGATCTTTTTTATTATGCCATCATTCTAATGGTTTAAAGGATGAGAACAAAACTTCAAACTTGTTCAAAGAACAGATGTTTCACCAATCAGTTACGGTATAGGAATATTGATGCAGCCATGTTACTGGGCCCTTGGTTCTATCAAGGGGAAAAAGCTGGTTCCTGATTCCCCACCACAACATTTTTGCTGGAAAAAAAGGAAAAAAAGAGTAACAAAAGAGTAACAAAGCCTCTTGGAAAAAAAAAAAAATCTTAAGTGGGATCTTAGTCCACACTTTTCACCAGGTCCTTGGTATCTGTAGCTTTACCACCACCAACCTTATCAATGTCAAAGCTTGGCTGACTACAGGTAATTGACAGGACTATTTTATAAACTGTAATTCGGTCTAGAAATATTTGCCAGTTTGTTTGCTACTTCTATCCTGGGTGTTATGGCACCTTGGAATTTATTGGCTAAAAAACCAACCCTTGTCTCAAACAGCAGACCATGTAAAATTGGTATACTGTCTCCAAAAGTGATGAATGATATTAGGTCACCATTCTAAAGTAAAACTTAATTATTTTTAAAGTAGGGACATTTGTTTCAATAGAAGCAAACAAGACCTCAATATGTTACAGCCCAAGTAAAGGGATCATGTCAGAACTTATATTTTTATAATAAGCATGTGAAACCTGTACAAGTCACAATGTTACAAACTTTTACATCCTCTTCAGTATAATTTAACAGTTCATGTAGCACTTGTGCCTCTTCAGAGTTAAGACACATTTCAACTTGAATAAATAGGAACATAACTACATATGGACTTGATTTAGGCTCTTCAACACTGTCGTCATTGCAGAAAGCTTGTTTTGCTAGGAAATAAGGGAGGGGGGTAGTGCCAGATACACAAAAAAGAATTCAAGAATGATCATTAAGTGGAATTTGTGCACTGTGGAATTCAAGACATTAACCCCTCACAAGCCAGAAGGGTCAGAATGCAAGGATTAATGTGCTGCAGGCATGTTAGTGTGGTCCAAAACACAGACCAACACAATCTACATCCACAGAGCAGCCGGTGTACCGAAGCAGTCGGTAATACATTATGATTACCAGCTCTGCATGCTGTGACCTGCAATTATACATACATCCTATTATTCTCCTTCTGCCAAGTTTTCTGCACGGCTGCCATGGGACAATCTCAGGAATCCTCCATAGTCTAGACAAAGAGTCAGGACTTTCCAGTCCAACTCCGCTTAGTTTCAGGGATTATAGATGTCAAAAACTTGTTTGAATCCTAAACTCAGGTAGATGCAGTTACTTGTATTATAGATTTAGTTTTGATGTCAAAAAAGCATTAAAGTATCATGAATGATTAAGAAACCTAACATGTTTTAAAAACCTGATTTATTTTTTTAATCTGTGGAGTTCCTAAATATATTATATTGCTTTATCTTATAAACTTTCTTATTTTTAAACGGCAAATCATTAATATTGTTTGAATATTGGGAAATATTAATTTAGGAGAATTATTTCTATACTGAACAGACCATTAACCCAAAATGGGAGTCTGAATGACCCACGCAGCCCCGCCCGCCCCTAGGCCAATGTTGCCCCAGCCTGCCCCAGGGCTAATGCTAAATAAAGGAACAATGTACGTAGAATGTAACACCCACTGTGAATGTTGGTATTTCTAGGAGATATTTTTGGATTGGACTGTTTGGCTTTTAAAAAAGAGATACTTCATTTTGGACTTAATTTTTAAACGTAGGGGTCTTTATAGCGCAGAATTTCGGCAAACATTCTCTGTAGGTGAATCTTCCAGGTTCATGTGTTATATGGCAGCGATGTATTCACCACCAGTGAAGGCTGTTTGCTGAATGTAAGTTTCTCTGCTGTAAAAAGGGACCCCTAATGCTGCATTTGGATTTAACTTCAAAGAATATGTAAAGTGGCTGTTTACAAGAGGAGGTCTTTTAATATTTTTTCTATTTCTAAAAAAGATATTTTAATGGTCTTATTTAGTTTAAGGAACAAAAATAATAAATGGTTGGTTCACTGTGACCGGAATGTGTGTTAAAATGCACATTACAAAAATTGACAGGTTGTTTTGTATTGGCTTAAAAAGCCCAGAGTAACAATTGTGAGAGCTGCAAAGCACTGCTTTCCAGTATGAACAAGATTCTTTATTTTCCCTACAGTTAACTAATAAAACACTATTTCAGTCTTTTAGGCACAAAAACAGTTATGAAACAAAGGACTTGTCAAAATATTTTTCCAACATGTTCTGCAGATGACAGTGAGAGAAATGTTATCTGTACAATCATTCAGCACCCAGGGTAATTACACTCAGAAAGATAGCTGTGTGGCTTCAAAGTGCAAATACAAACCCTAAAAATCATACAAGTCCATAAAACTATTGCAAAATATGTCCTGGTTTACAAATAGGCCAAGTGTCCAACTAAAACATTATCTCTACAAGCACTGCAGCCTTTCCTGTGAATTTACAAAGAGTTATCCTATTTAAATTGCAATGGAGTGAGTCAAATCTGTGTCTCATCCCCAATACTAAAACATGGCATGATACCAAAGATTGTTCTTCTCGGTTTGCGTGTGAAGTCTGGTTGTATGATTTTGTGCACCGTCACATTTACTAGGCCATTTTTAGAGCTAACAGACCAAAGAAAGTCAAGTTTAAAAAAATATATATAAGCTTTGTATTCCTTTACAAATGAGCACTTTGTTCCTTTCAGTTTCGTCCTTTGCATGGAGCCAGAAGGTGTAAGAGTTTGAGCGAGGGAGGTTTGAGGTAAGGCAATTTCATGTGGATTTATATAGGATGTTTCTCGGGTGACTCATGGGTCTGAGTCACACCATTCTGAATTTCAACACCTCTTAGCCATGCCTGGCCTAACAGTGGGAACAAAGGGAATCGACTAATTATTACTTTGGGGAACTGTTGGTGTAATCATTAACTCCTACAGGTCCTGTGTTATAATACAAAGTCCAAGGCAAAAAAATACTAGCTATGATGCTTTTACAATACATTTTCTGTAAATGTGTTTCTCTGGTTCTCCATTGTGTAATGGGAGCAGTCCATGCATGGTGTGAGATTGCTGCATCAAGTTTTACTAGAAGCACTCAATGCTTGATTGCAGCTATGTTCAAATTAACAATATGCAAAATGCATACGTAAGCAGCAATAACAACGTCAGTTACAGGACGGTACGGTTAGGTCCTCAATGAATGGAAAGTGGACAACTACTCTGAAGACTAGTGCTGCCATTGTACATTGATTTAGCATCCTCAGTACCTTGCACGATTAACGTCAATGCACTCAGGAGGATAAAAAGCATTACATAAGATAAGTCTATCTCTATATCTAATATTGGATATAATCTAAATATGATTTTCCAAATTGCGTGCCAGCTAATTTTTACCTCTTCTTCTAATAGCTCAAGTTTCCACTTTCAAGCTTTTCTAGATGGTAAAATCTAATACTGTGGGTCATCCATGGAGATATTTGTGCTGTATGAATGTGCTATTTAAAAGGACAAACTTCAGTCCAAAAGAGGGTCTTTATAAATAAACACCAGTCACGATAAGCAAACAGATCTACAAAAGTCAAAGAAAGAAAAAAAATTAATAAACCACAATACAAGTTCTAAAGTAGTAGTTGTGAATTAGTGACTACTTGTAGAACTTGTATTGTGGTTTCTAAATAAATTAATATTCTGCAATGAAGCTTTGACAATTTTGCTTTGGAAGCAAGTCTTTGAGGAGAGACTGATGTGCTCCTGAAGCTACACCAGCAACTGGGGTATGGATTAAAACACCAAAGCCCACAGGAACTTTTCATTTATTGTTTGTACATGAGAATTTTGTACAATATTAAAAAATTTAATAAAACTGCCAGTACTAGCCTACTTCTGAAAATGCCAGTTGTCTTGCACCCACGAATCTCCAGCACAAGAAAAAAAACTTTCTTACCATCGAAACCTTGTTTATAACATCCCTGGCCACAGCCAGACCCTGCGCGAAGGTACGGGCTGCCACAAACGCACGTGTGACTTGGAGCTTGAGTTTACGCGGAACATCTCCAAATGGCTTCAGCTGATCTGTGTATTTACTGACACACTCCAAATACTCGTCTGTGAACTGATACTGAGGGTTCACCAGTCTGAACATGCGCTCCAATAGCCGGGCCCAAAAGTCGTTTAACATTTCCTCCAAATTTACATTTCCGCCAACATAATACTTCCGTAGTTCCACAAAGAAATCCTTGAAAAGTTCAGAATTTTGCATGTACAATCGTCCATAAGTCCGCACAAACATGTCATTCAATGATGACTCTGCATTTTTTAGAAGTTCTTTGAAAAATTCTGAAAAGGAAGAAAAAAAATCATTAATATTTATAGCAGTTGGTAAAAAAAAAAAAACACATTTGAAACCCAAATTTTAGAGACACAAATCAAGGCTGATTCTTGAAGCAATCGTGATGATTACTGTAAATTAAAGTTGAAGTTTGATTTTAAACATTTAATTTAGAAGCCTGTAAACAGACTGAGGGCCTACAATCACTTACCACAGCTATTTCTTGTCACCATATGTCCTGCCCCTTCTCATTTTACATATAAAACAAATATTCTGTCCACCACTTTGTGGGTTTAGTTGGGATTTAATTTCTGTGTATCTACCTGCACACACCTCCGTTACTATTTTTCCGCCTTTTACCTCTGTATTGTCACCCAACTTTTCAGTAACCACCCGAAAACAGCCAGGGTGGTCACTGAAAAGAGCCGGGTGGTGCGCCCAGCTAAAAGAGGCTGGGAAGAACACAATTTGGAATACTGAATGCAATTTCTGACAGCAATAAAACTTGAGAGATTCTGTCATTGTCCACACTGCAGGGATTTGTCATTACTTACTCAATCTGAACTCCAGAAAAGGAAGTAAAAGGAGTGCAAAGAGCAATAACAGACAGACAGATGGTCTAAAACTTTTATATTGAAAATGCTAAAAGTAGCATTTAGGCTTTAGCTCCCTAGGTTAACTAAACTGCATTAAATGAACATGAAAAATACTCAGATTTCAGGTTCACAGAACAACAAAGCCACAAAGATCTGTGGTCACAGGGTGTGGAATAATAAGAGTGGCCAGGGGACACATAAATTAGACCTAAGTTAAGAAAGTATTTTGGTAATAGTATATTACTATAAGAAACATTCATGCTCTCATATATTGAGCGGCATTTCCTGTCTCTAAATAGGAATTTGGGGTTTAGCTTCGAATGTTGAGAATTTATGTGGCTGTGCATATTGATCTGCAAATTGATGTACCGGTATATTAAAAACTGTGGCTGCTTCCTTCCTTTCTAACCATTAAACACAGGCTTGTGCGATTTGTTGAAATATGTTACAAAAAGGTATATATTATTATAACATTACCTTTGTCCCATCCACCCCCCCCCCCCCCCCCCCCCCCCCCCCCCAACAAAATATAAGTGTGGAGGGGTAATGCAGGCTGCAGAAACAAATTTCTATATAAACCAATTTCTCATAACAAGAAACTACCATGGTATAGAGAGGAATTCCTTATATATTCCTTAAATATTTATTATAATTCTAAGCATGCAAAGTAGTTTTTTTTTGTATCAGAGGAAAGATAATAGTAAAGAGATACAAAATATCAAAATGTACCAAAAAATCACTCTAAAATATTCACAGTTGTCCTTTACCAATATTACTAAGTATAAAACAAAATACATGTGTAGACTGTTAAACATGGCCATGTGCTTAAGCTTTTTCTTTTTTTACAGCATTGAGAAAAAGAAAAGGATAAATAAACTTAAAAAGTTGACTATGTTTTTTCTGCTCCAAGTAAGAATAATGGCTGGTGTTCTCAGTCTGGACTGCAAGGTTCCATAAATTAACACCTCTGCTGCAAGTCACTCGAACAAAGTCCTACACACAAGGATTACTTTCCTGTTTTGCCAAGTTGTAAAAACAAGTTTTATAGCTGCACGACAAATACAGTACACTCATTAAATCACCACATCAACAAATTCAACAGAAAAAAAGGCATACACAAAGAATTCTCAGGAAAGGCTTTTTACACAATTTCAGAATAAAAGAGGTTAATGTCTATTGACTTTCCTTCAAACTACTTTATCTTATATACAAAAGTTCCAATAATTAGAAATGTGTGTGTATAATATAAATATATTTAACTTTTCCTAATGTGTTTTGTTTCTCATTACCATCAACAATAATATATATATATCCCAACATACTGCTAGAAAAGTATGTCACCCATGGAAAATTAAGAATGATCTATCAATCTTCACTTTTACTGGTTCGATGAGCTACCTGAAGAAAATGTAGAGTTCAGACTTCCATTTTTAGACATTGACCCTGCATGGGAAGTATGACCTTTCACATATGGCTCCATCAGATGACCATTTAGGTTTGCAGTTTGTGTGTGGCCCCAGTTGTAAAACTTTTGCCATATGCCTTATATAGCTTCAGAAGTGCAGCATCAGGGAGTCATTGCAAAATCAAAGGACTAGATGACAACCATTGCAAGAGCTGAATTCTCTGCACATGGGAAACAGTAAAAATGGGACATCGGTCATAAAAGCACGGCATTTGAAAAGGCCCTGATGGTTGCTACTATTCATGGATGCATGTACAGGGCCTGTGTACTAATTTAACCTAATTGTAATTTGGTAGGTTTAAGTGTTCTAGGTTTACTGTCACACAACAATTATAAAAGGCCACAATGTACAACTATTCAAACTCATAATAAAAGGTATAAAAATGCTACACTCTAAGGAGACAGTAGGATTTTTTTTTTAATCCAATATTAGGTTTACTTCTTGAAATAAACTAACATTCTCATTATATATGCAAAAGAAGAAAAAAAGAGATAACGAAAACTTGCCCATGTGTCTGATTTCACAATATATGTATGTTCACCTAAGTGGGGCCCAACTTCTACAAATCCTTACTGTTAAGCTGTCATGCTTGTCCGCTAGCTTTATTTTGTCACTAACCCACAACAAGTAAGGACTTCTGACTTCGGTGTGATCTATCGTAATTGGTAACTGCATGCAAGCTAGCAATTTCAGAAGGAACAGCAATGACAGCCTTCAAAAACCTCCCATGGCAGGTTAAAGTGAGTTTAAAGTAGCTCTGTCAATAAAAATGATGGGGGCTGTCATCACTGCTCCCAGCATGGTCATTCCCTGGTTGTCAGCCATTGCTTTGGCCTCAATACTTGACTCTGTGACCTAGAGCAATTATAGAGGTTTAGGCTCTAGGTCTATGTTTGTTTCAGGTTTGTGACTGGACAAGTAATTGTTCAAAAGAAGGCCAGTAATGGTGGGCCTCTTACTTTCCCACACTTCTGTCACTTTAAAAGGGAATCCCGAGACATAGATCTTACAGATACTGCAGAATGACCTGGATGGGATTGGGGGATACTAAGCAAGTCTATCACATTAAAAAAAAAGTGGTGTTCCCAGAATACCATGCAACTATTTACAAGTGAGTTGGTCTAATACACTGATCCTATTGAGCTTGTAGTATCATTTTTAACTGAAGTGTACTTTTATTAGCTTCAGAATGTAAGTTTTACTAATCCAGCTTAATGGTTAATTGACTCACAGGGTGGAGCAAAAGTTGATTTTGTGTTGCCCTATAGCTACTCCAGTTGGTCTCAACATAACTTGATATATAAAGCATGACTAAAATACCAAAGCCAGTCAAAATGTGTTCCCTGCAACCTTTTTAATTATGCATATTTGATTTACCCAGCACATGCTATAACCCCATATGGCGGCCTCATCCATCCTGCAATGGTTCCCTATACACAGCTCATGTGACTATAGGGGTAAATCTGTGCATTCCGCCATGTCTATACACAAGAATACCTCCCAGAATGAATCCCCTGAAGGTGTGGCTAGGTGCACAGTTATGGGAAGCAATGACAAGGCAGCTGCATGTGGCATTTCAGGAAAGTGAAATTTACACCCGTTCATACTGAACAGACGCCTGTGCCTTTACATATGCGGCTCATTGTTCCCCAAGAGACAAGGTATATGGGAGTATATCGCTCCACCCAACAGCTGGGCTTACACAATACCAGCATAATTCAGCCTAATCTGGACAGATAAAAGAAAAGTATGATGGAAAGGAAGAAACAGAACACCAGTGTTGGGTTTTTTGGCTTCATACTGCAGGCCAATAACGCACTTCCTTCCAGGACATAAGAAGCAAGGGAATAAGCACTGTGCAAAATATGCTTTCTAGGTCTGTCTCTAGAGGAGAGCAAGATCCTCTTTTACTGAACACATTACAGATATGTGCTCCTGTTACAAGAGATGTTAGTCCAGAATTAGACAAGATTTAATAAAAACCACTATACAAGCTGGGTTGCAATTAAGCACACTCAAGTCAAAACTAATGTACTTCTAGTTTGATTATGTTTGCTTCAAGGAGTGTGGAACAACCTAGTTCCTACCCAGGGTTAAAATCTATAAATGATGTAAAAGACTAGAAAAAAAATCTGCAAACCTTTGTCATCATAAAGCACAAAATTACCCAGCGACAAAAGACTCCCCTGAACTATCACACCACAAATTAGGAATAATGATTATATAGAGGGGGGAAGAAATGTTTTATGCAACATAACACAGACAAAGATGTGTAGGAGTTTAGACTAATAACTCAAATGTCAAGTGAAAATACTAAAGCTGTGACTGTGTATGCAGCCCCATATTATACAATGTTTATGTAAGAAAACGTGTGGGTATTAGAAAATTGGCACAAGAGTGTATGTATAGTATGCTGAACAAATACCAAGTCACTTATTGTGCACAGAAATTGCTCACTGAAGGCGTGTGTAAAACTGTGGCTGAACATTCCCACAGTTCTGACTTTGGTGCAAAAGAAAATTACAAGTGTTTTTCTTCATCAACAAAACCTCATCTAGAGCTCAGAAGCCAAGGCCTGGCTGGGATCCTAATGCTTGCTGCACATGTACACCCCACACGCGCTTCAACAATAGGAGCTAAAAGTAACTTCAACCAGCTGGCAAGGCCATACATAAAACTTCCACACCGAGCGGTCTCTACACAGCTGTCCATTATACTTTACTGACACTGTTCAAATTCTGAGGTTTATGACTACAACAAACCCATTTCAAAAGGAATTTGTTCTTTGGTTAGAAGCAGAATTAGATTTGGTTGAAGAGCAATTAAGAGCACTTAGAGATTGGTAGAAGCCAGGGAAAGGTCAGCAAGGCCTCACATGAAAGCCTAAAGGCAATGCCAGACGTCTACAAACTGCATGGAAAAAAAAATCCACATAAAATTAGAGTTGAAATCTCTGCAAAACAAAAGAAGCGAGAGAGCAGCTAGCAACATTAATTGAAAAATAACAGATTAAGTTTTATGTCTAGTACACGCATTCAATATCGGTGACAGGAGAACGGATAAGAGCCATACAGAGAGCTGTTCTATGGAGAGGGTAGGGAGGAGGCCTAGCCAAAGAAGCAGCGCTGTGTCCTTCACATTACTAAAAACAATGGTTTTACAATGCTACATCCCCCACCTTGGGATCTGGGGTGTAATATCTTGGTGCTATGTAAATACTGTTTAATAATAAAGGTTGTTCATGTCAATTGGATATCAAGGGATGATTTACAGAGGCTAGGCGTTCACTAGATTACAAACCTTCCTAAAATGATATAAGTCTACTGCATGTACATAGGCAGTATAAAAAATGATTTAAAGTTAGCTGAAACAGTACCAAAGTATAAAAGATACAGTTAAAAAAAAAAAATAACCAATAGGCAACGAATGTTTATATCTATAATAAAGCAGCAGTCCTACCAAACCTGCCCATTTGTGAAATTTGCTGGACATGGCCTCCTGGAAACTTAAAGAGGTTAACTATAATCTTTAGAGCAGGAGTGCCCAAACCTATGGTCCTCTCCTCATCTCTGCTCATTGCCTTGCAGGGGATGGGTCGCAGGCCCAACAATACCGGTGCTCCGTCCCCCGCAAGGCAACGAGCATTACAAAGACGAGACACATAGAACTGTGCCTCACTGACCTGTCCCCATATGGAAACAGAGCTTCGATCCTGTTCTAAATTCAAGTAAAATAAAGTCCACATCTACATTCTGTGCTGTGAAAAAACAGTACCGATCTCAATCCAAGCATTCAAAAGCTGGTTTCTCAAAAGCAACTGCAGACATCCTATTATTAAAATAAGCACCAAATGGTGCAGAAATTCTTGATTTGTCATTTCTTTCATTTGGTGCACGTATGGTAGTAACCCGGCCTCTGAGTTTATTCTCAATGTCAAATGCGCCCCCGATGAAAAACGTTGTGCACCACTGCTATAGAGTATAATTATATAGAAGTCTGCATCGTATTACAAAAGGAGATGGATGATTGGGAGACTGAAAAACTTCAGAAAAACCTAAACCAGCCCTTAACCTTCCATCCTCTTCTGGCAAATGCTGCTCACCCATTACTGTCCAAATACACTGCCAGCCACACACGGTCGGGCATTAGAAAAAATTTAAATGGGCTGTTCGGAACTTCCTAGAGCTACAGACATTTTTCAGATCATGTATGAAGAACTAAAACTTTATTCTATTTCAGTGTTCTTTAAATTACATATAGTATATACAGCAACTTATGTGTCAATTTTTTAAATGAAACTGGAATTATCCAGTGTGTAAACATGCATGCTCATATAAGCTCAAGCATGTTTGTTTATTGTACTGACACACCCAGCAGCATTGTCTCTGGGAACAAGAGATATTCTCCTGGAAAAATAAACCATTTTGTCTATTCCAGCAACAAAAAAATAGGCATGTCTGTTTAATGCTAGGTGTTTCTGTTCAATCTCACAAAAGACTATGAATATTATAAAACCACCTTGCACCACTTGATATTGTACAGATTTAAGCAGAAATCTTAATACAAATTGATCTGAATGCGGCTGCCTCTAGCTTTCTACAGCTTAATAGGGTACAAAGTTGCACGGGCATCAATCTCCCTATGTTCATGCCTGTTTTGTGGTCAAGATCAATTTAGAGCTGAATAATTACCAAATGTCAGGAACTAGGTGAATGAATGAGCATTCTCTTAAAATAAAAGGGAGCCAGGGCCAGGATCACTGAGCATGGGGAATATGGGGAAGCCTACTAAGATGACTTACATTAGGCTCCATCTACCCTCTGAGGAAAGATCTAAATAATACCTTCAGGAATTCGGGGGTTTTTCAGATGCATGGCTGGACTTTCATGATGAGTACAGGTTAACCAACAGGGGTCGTGCTAATAAAATAAAATTTTGTTCTAAACGACCAACTGAAGACAAAATTTATTGTTTTCATTTCTGTGACCCCATTGGGGAGATGTCTCCATGCTGTCAGAGACAAAGATCTCTAATGCAAATGTCAAGTGTGTCCTTGTAGGGGATACAATTACACACGATGTATAGGGGATACACTTCCCTACCTAATGAAGACTTCACCTTTATTTAACCCTCCTGGCATTCTAATTCTGTCCAATTTTTCTTATGCAGAAAGCCCTACATTGTTTTGCATGGAAATTTATTTTACAATGTAGGCCAAGAATTTTTAGGCATAACTTACCAAAATATGTCCAATATTTAAAAAAAAAATGTAATAAACTTTAAATAAAAAAAAAAAAATCTGTTAAAACAAGCATGCACAAAAATACAGAAAACTTTTATATACCTGTACAGAAGCATATATATATATGTATGAAGATTTCTTTGTATTGGATTCAATACAGCTATTTTGTATTGAATCCAATACAAAATTATTTGAATTTCCTGCTGTACCTCCCACCCACACCGACGTCACTGCATTATCTGACTGAAGATCGGCGGAAGAAGTTGCCGCCCGAGGATGGCATCCGTCAGGCAGGAGGCCAGGGGACACGATGGGACAAGGTAAGTGTGTTTTTTATTGTTTTTAGCTACCCCAAGTGTGGCTCGGGGTTACTGCCTTTTGCATGTTTTTTTTTTTTTTTACCCCGAGCCACACTCAGGAATACCGCCAGGGGGGTTAATATACCCCTGAAATGATTTTACCATATAGAGCTGAGGAGTTTATCCTTGCCTATATTTCTACACCTCAGTTTCCATTGTAGGTTTACTAGTCTATTAAATCACAGAAGAATCTGCTATACATACAAGGCTTTGATGATTACACGACTCAAAAAATAATCATCCTAACCCCAAACTCTAAAAATAATTCAGAGGTTTCCTATTTTGGGATTATAAATTCCACAGCCAAAAAACAGCCATTAAAGCACTATTATGGAACAGTAAGGATATAACATATGTTTCTCATATGTCCCTGTCCCTGTTAAAGGAGGGCGTAAAAGCAAACACCATATTACTGAAACAAGGGGAAGTGAAAAGAAAAAATAAAATAAAATAAAGCCTGCATCAGCATACTTTATACATTAGCTTATGCCTTAGGAATAAAAACATTAATTGACAACTTTTTAATGGGCAGTAAATCCTAAAACCACAACTAAAGATGAAATTTAAAATATATTCCTTACCATCAAATTTGTTGTATCTGGAACCAAAAATATTCTGCATATTGCTACACGGTTCAGTGACAGCAGCCTTGAAGTCATGTTTACTTTGCTGATTGTACTTCTCCTCCATTGCCTGGGAGCAGCATGTGTGCCCCTGTGAGCAGACCTTTAGATGGTCACCTGGAAAGAAAAATGACAAGAAATTATATTTATGCTAACTGAATTCTACAAATTATCTTTATAAAATGTTCTTTGACATCCTGGACCACTTTATTTTACATTTGAGGTTTTTCAATCCACAAGGCTTTCTACAAAAGGAAAAAAAAAAAAACTGTGGTCCTACTAAAGTTCTTTCAACAACTTTATAGAAAGTTGTAATAAAAGCAGGGTTAGAGTTTTGGGTGAGTTCTGATGGACGTTTGTAAACCTTGGGGTTAACCAATCCTGGGTGCTCACTTTAATCTAGTAGGCTGTCTGTGACACTCGTTCCCTGAAATTTATCAGTGTACGAGAAATTCTATTAACCTAAACCACACATGGGGGACACTCGTTTTGGTTTTCCATTTCATACCAGGAAGTGATTTGTGCCCTATTAGAAATAAAGAGGAGGTCTCCGAATTCAATGAGCTCCCAGTCTCTACCCTGGAACAAGCATGCATATAACAGCAATGTCAAGGCTCCTCATATAAAATACAGCCATCAGCAATTCAAAGAGTGCCAATGGAATAACAAACCAGCCAAGTACCGGTAACTAGCATTTTTAATTAAAGCCAGCAACAGCAGATCATAATAATAATCAATTAGGGTTTACTTTCAACAAACACCAAATAAGTCAATCACTCCCATAGCACAGGCAAAAGTTACCAGGGGGAAACGCTCATTAGATAAAACATTACCAAAGACTGACTACTTTAGAAATTGAAAAAAATCTGTAGTTCTCTGTCAAACTATCCAGTGTAAGGAAGATTTGCTTGGTGAGGGCAAAGGTTCATCCAACAAGACAGGAAACACATTTTTCAGCCCTGTCTTTTGGTTAGGGGGGAAATTCTGAAAACCTCACTTATCTGGACTATCAAAGGATCACTTTGTTTATGATTGTAACATTTAATGCATACAAAGAAATATTAAAAAAAAAATTAAACACATCTGAATTTGCCCCGTTATAACTTAGAAATGCATGACATTTTTCTTCGGTTACGCATTACTTCAATTACATCTTATCCAATCAAAATCCACAAATGGGCTGGTAAATCTAATCATCCAATGTACACTTAAATTTAATAAACCTGGATAAGTTGTCTAGTCTAGGTCTACACCTATAGTGGAACTATTAGTCATACATTGTCGGGATTGATGCTGGAGTGCCAAAGAAGCTTGGGGAGGGGAGGGGGACTACTTGCACAGAGGAAGTAACATGTGAGTATGAGATACAAAAGCCATTTTTTTTTTTTTTACTTAGTCCCCTAAATCAGCGGTCCCCAACTGGTGGTCCAAGGCTCTGGCAGGCGTGCCCCCCAGTGGGGTCAGGAGAAGGACCCCGCTGGTGTGGTGCACCGGCTAGAGTTGGGTGACGTTGCAGGGGCTGCCACCCACCTCCATCTTCTTCTCAACTGGCTTAAAAAAAGTTCTGGGTTGAACACTGCAATGGTAGTTTTATTATTATCTGAATTAAAGGCAAGCACTGGAGATCCTTTATTAAGTTGTTAGCTTTGAATACCCAAGATTTTCCTTTTCACATTTATGGATGATTAATGAATGAGGATTAAACCAGTCTCAAAAATGTTTTCACTTTTTTTTGCCACTCAATCCTAATATTTCCTGACAAAGATGTAATGTCTGAGGTTCTCCGGCAGGAATTACTCTGGATGCTTTTAAAATTTTTTAGGTACAAGCAGTGTTGGAAGGTGAGCCTCCAGAAGATTAGAGGACAGAATGAAAATGGATCATTTACTCCGCTTCAAATTCTTCACGTTCTGAATCGCTCTTTATTTATCCCTAAAGTGAATTTCATTTAATGGGCAGTTCATAGCCAGTCATGGCGGGAAGCTGTAAACTTTTTCTTGTCTGTGCTCTACTTACTACAAGCTATCTAACTGAAGACAAATGTTCAAGCTATTAAATGGGGGAGGTAAAAGCCAAACCATCATCAAAAAGACAGACCAGGGCAAATGCATTCATGTAAATAAACACAATGCAAACAGACACCATATCTTGAGGTCATATCAGGCTTCAGGAACACTGCTGCCATTGGTTATGTGAAATGATTTACAGCACCAACATAGATATCAACATGTTTTTCCAGCACATGGATGAGATGTGATGAGTGTGATATGTTGCAAACCTAAGTGATGAAGATCTCTAATTATCAGATGCTGCAGCCTGTGTAAAATCCTTACAGCCTACTAACCACATTTAGTGGGTGGTACAAACTTATTCATAAGTGTCACCCACACACATCAAATCATTTATCTTTATAGCAAAACCTCTTTTGATGCTGTTTCCTCCATCAACAACACAGACAGAACTGGGGGAGATGGACTTAAAGATAACAGTGATAATATCAGAGAAGTAATATTAAAAACAACTTATAACAAAGTATAACAAAGACAAAAAAACATTTTATAAGATTTTGATAGAGTGGTGATGGATTAGATCCAGGTTTTTATTGCCATCTCTGTCCCTATTTGAGTTGCCACCAGAACAGGAAAAGAGGAGATCTCTCTCAAATTGAACACTTGTAGCTTTAATAAACTTTCTAGGAGTGAATATCCCACACAGAAGAATATCCTAACATAAGACATCCTCTCATTGCTAAAATAGGTATAGCTGCTTTGTCAAGTAACCCTCCACCACCACCAGTTAAATATCCATCACCCCATTCAGCTGAAGCATCTGACATGAACAACAAATGAAGACACCGGTGTGGTGTTGCATCAGAACTAAAATCTGGTGCTGGAACCTGATCAGGAAACCTGTGCTCTAAGCCAACGAATCACCATTATGTTGAGTATACCATTATTATTATTATTATTATTATTATTAAACAGGGTTTATATAGCGCCAACATATTACGCAGCGCTGTACATTAAATACCATGACTTTAAAGCAGCAGTTGCCAATCGGTGGTCTGGATGTGCCCCCAAGCAGGACAGGAGAAGGGGGGGGCGCACTGGCCAGAGCCGCGGACCATGCTCCCGTATAGACCTACGATGGGAGAGAGCGTGGCTGGGTTCTAGCATAATGACGTCACTATGAGCCACTTTAAGTGACACCCAGCTCCCCGTGCATGCGTGGTCCAGAGCCAGTAAATTTAGTGGTCTCTGGGTCCGAAAAGGTTGGCAAACCCCTGTTTTAATGGATTGGGCAATTTAGAATTTTTAATACAAGTTATGGTAGTCCGACAAATTGAAATTACAGTACATTTGTGTTTAAATTATAATTATTCTTAGATCATCTCTGAGTGCATCTTTTGATTAATTTTTATTTTGTTAGGATTTAGCAGAAATATTTTAAGCTATTTGGGGAGTCTGGGACTCCGCAGAGGCACCTAGGTGGTAAAGGAAGCCATCAAAAGATTCAAATTAAGGTTGGGTGCACCAACCCTAAAAAGTGTATCTGTATTTTGCCCAGGCACCATCGGTGAGCATGTTCATAAGCAATATCCCTTTTCCCTTTGCTCCAGGTGGGCTTTACCTGGGTCACTAGGAGTAAGGAAGGAAGGAAAATTAAAAAAATAAAAAATTAGTATGTGGCATATTGCCCTTCCCACATGACAATACTGGTGATTTTTATTTCGTCACCTGAGCACCTTGTTCCATCACTTGGGGCATGAAGAGATCACCCAACATACTTGTGCAGCACCCAAAAAAATAAACTGATTTCTTTGTCCAGGTTCATCCTAAGTAGAAACTTAAGTAATATGTACTCATCAGAAAGGCTAATGGAAAAACTCACAGCCCAAAAAAGTGGTCTTTCTTTAGAAAATAACTGCGGTGCATGGGAAAAAAAAAATATCAAGTGCAATTTGTACACATGAATAGGCTATACTTGTTAAGCTTTGTTCAAGGGATACATGACTCTGGGTCAAGTGAATCAGTGTAAACCTGATCCCACAGCTGTACGATTGTAGAAACCCAACCAAGTTTTTCAAATGAACAGCGTTAAGCTTCTTCTCTCAACTTGGACAAACTACTTTCTATTAAAGAAACACCTTCATTGGTCTAATCAACTCCCTAGCCAATTACAATATTAATTGTCTGATACAAAAATGACACTGTTCAAAGAAACATGACTCTTTGGGAAAAGTTTTTCATTTGGGCAGGAAACTTGAGCTGGTATGTATTCTGAAGGATTTAGAAATTCTCGATTTCCCGGGTAAAGCTAAAGAAGAATACATTAAAAACTGCCAGACAGATTATTTTCAGAGAGTTGGAATAATAAAAGTACTCAAAAAACGGGATGTGTGTTTTGGCCGAACATGTATTTAATAAAGTGATATGTCAGCTGGACGTTACCAGCAACACCCTCTCGTAATGCTGTATCATCTATATTTCGTTAATAGAAGGCCAATACAAACACTTTAGAAAAAGCATCGGTCCAAGACAGCATTAAGGTAGAGCATTCTAAGCGATTTGCACGCTTACCACAAGCAGCATTTCTCTGCAGCGCACAAGGAAAGGTTTCAATGAGCCGGGTTATAAATGGAAAGGAGACATGAGAAAAGATCTTTGTCTATATCTTTTATAAGAGACTGTTTTGCATTAATTACAACTTAAAGCTAATATAAGACACCGTGCTCTAAAAGAACTTCCTTGAATGTGCCAAGTTAATGCGGCAAATTATGATGACTGCACCAATACCTGTAACTGTTAAACTCCATGGGGTTTATAATTGGGGTACAGGAATACAAGGATGCTGTCCCTAAATGTGCCTGGCCACAGTTGTATTTCTCCTAGAACAGTATTGGATGTTTTCCTTTTATTACAAACCCTTTTTCAGTCAAACACACCCTCATGTTAAACATGACACCCAATTTCCCAATTATACTGCATTCCAATGGGAACCATGTTTTGCTGGACTCTTATATTCATGACACATTCTAGCAAATAATTTATACCTACAGTATAAATTAATTGACATGTATGCTGATACAGCATAAGTTTCAGAACAAACTTTGGAACCATACTGGATTTCAGCCTAGTCAACCTGGTCAGTAATGCAGACAGAATCCTAATACATAAAGACCGTTCACAATCGTATCCATTTCTACGACAAGCTAGTTTAGAGGCCAGATACTCTTGGCTAATCCCAGAGGAAACATACACAACTGACTAGTATTATCCAGCAGTGACTATATTATTTCAGGAACAGCTGCCCGAGTCTAGCACGCTCCAAGTCAAATGACTACTATTTTGGATCAACTAAGAACAATAACCCATACTACTAACACACAACAGTCCCATAAATTCTCAGTTTTAAAAACTCAAGTGGATCAGAAAGGGGGTAATTAAAAGGTTTCAGGTAGCCAAGGAATGTAAAAAATATAATTTGCACCTATTCTTTTACACGTATATCTGCTGAGAAACAAATCGTAAGACATGAAAAAAAAGGCTGCCATAGCTCAACAAAGTTCAGCTTATTTAAAAATGCATTTCAAAGCAGAAGATATTCCCTACATAGAGCCAACCTTCCCAAACACAGTAGGAGTTGGAGCCAGCAAATGGGCCAATTTCTGTGAACATCTGTCTCAGCCACATTGCAAATATTAATTTATGAGAGACTACTTCATGTTCTGATAGCACATTGGAATTTCTAGATTTAAATATATAACGTTTGGAATTTGATTAATGTAAAGCTAAAAAGTAAAGCTTTCAGAAAGCAACGCCCGAAAACACACTGAACCGATTGGCTCTGCCCTGGAAAATGTTTGCCATGAAATCCTCACACCTGTTTTTGAGAAGAACTTAGGGGGAGCCGGTCATGGGCTCGAAATACAAACACTAGAGGAAAAAGTGTCAATTTGTTGAGTATAGTTTTCCAGGGTAGGCTCAGCTACCAACCATCACATAACTACAGACACATCATGAAATCTATCACACTCAGCATGTTAACATCTGAAGCAGTGCTGTTTTTTAATACAGGGGAGGAAAAAAAGCCCAGAAGCTCAATATATTCTGTGCTTCATAAGAAAACAGATGCTGACACTGCAGAAGTTATTGTACAAGCCTTTATAGGTTAAGGCCGAACTCTAAGCAGACTTGTGAAGGCTCCGTTTTATGCTGTGCAAATTATTAAGTAAAGGTTTAAAAGGTTGTAAACCATTTTTTAAAAAACAAATTCAGCAAGGAAACAGCTGAAAGGTGAATCTGCCCAACCGAGACACAGCCAGCAAGGCAAAACCTAACTTGTGCCAACTGGAAGCCCACTGTAATACTTATATTTGGCGACCTACAGATACAAAGAATCTAATATAAAAAACTGATATATATATATTTTATATATATATATATATATATATATATAATATTATATATAATATTATATTATATTTTATGTGTATTTATATACACATAAATATACAAACATAAAAATTACATCAGCCCTAGAATGGGGTTCAGTTTCTCACGTCAAAATAGTTTTATCAGCAGTCTCATTATGGTTTGGTGTTTATTTAGCTGCAAGCCTCTGGGAAAAGGTCAGTTATGATACACCTGAGACTCAGCTTCCAGCTAAGCACTATATTACAACTATGACCAACGTCTCTCTCCTAGTCCAACAGCAAACAAGGAGGCCACTATAATGCAATATAAATATACACATTTGCAGTGTTCTCCCCAGCCCCTTTTAGCCGGGCGCACCACCCGGCACTTTTCAGCAACCACCCAGCTGTTTTTGGGTGGGTACTAAAGAGTTTGGTCACGATACAGGGGCTGCCACCTGCCTACAATTTTTTGGACCCAGGTTCACGTTGGAAGTCAGACATAGGGCAACCCTATTCAATTGAGTTTATGTGCATAGACAACACGTGTGCACCATCTATGCACTGTGGGGCATAAAAAATGTGTATACAAAGTTACACTGACAACCTATTAAAAATAGGCTGCCATAACTCGATTCATGAATGTCAATGTGCAATTTATTGATGCAATGCACAATTTTAATGGAGAATTATTTTGAGGGACTTGCTGTAACTTCAGGACTTTTTCATATAACGCTATAAAACATGGTTATAGTGAGGAGAAGTTGAAAGAAGAATAAATTAAAGCAACCTATTAGAATGTAGTAGGCATTTCTGATTAGTAGGCGTCACCAGAGGCTATGGCTTTGGCTACTCTACAAGGTGTAAAAGTTTTGTAATGGGTAATCAAGCCAAGTTTCTGCTCAGGCTTTGATTACCAATGGATCGCAATAGATAAAAAATTTAGAATTTTGCGCACACACAAAAAAAGCCCCTTGATAAGACTACACTTTTGTACAAAATGAAAAACAATTCTGGATCTCGTTTTACACAAGGTATGGAATTCCGCTGATGCACTGACCAGGAGAGATATTCTTTTTAGTGTTTGAATAGAGCCCTCCCAGCAGAAGGAAGTCTAATTACTTTGTGAAGCAGAGCAGAAAAATGATAGGAGATCCAAGCATACTTAATTAGCTATGACACGGAAATTCCTTCATTGCTTTTGTGACTGTGTTAGTGTAGCTCCGCTAGGTCAGGCCAACCTTAGAGTGTGGTCAGGGTCTCTAATATAAATATTTAAGGAAACAATTATTTGTTTCGCTGAGAGAGGAAATAATATTTGGATATTTGGCAAGGCACAGAAGGAATGTTCAGCCCTATCTCATCTGTCCTCCAGGGATCCTAGAACAGCAGCACTCTGATGAAAGGTATAGATATTCAGAATGATAGGAAGTGGGGTAGGTCTTGTGTTTTTTTATGAGCTTTGCAGAGACAGGAAAAATCTATTTCACAGCACGAGAAGGGAAAGTTTCTGTAAGCTTAGAGGGTATTTAACTGCATGTGGAACAATTAAAGAAAAATAGGTATCAAAAGAAGAACTATCCATGAGTAGAAAAGTGATTTTCTGGGTGGGAAATAAGAATTAAGAATAAGAAAAAAAGCTTAAGTACAATCAAATATAAAGAGAAAAAATACTGACCTCAAACTTAAAAGACAAAAGAAAAACACTTATGCTGGGCAACCACCAGATTTCCCCAGGCTAAAACACCAAAAAAAATGCCATAAACACTGCAAAACTATCCAAAAGTGAAATTTTAATAGTTAAATATCAATATAATTTTTTGTACCTTTTCATGCTGATGGTCGCCCTTTTCCTATTAAGGGAGAACTGTTATGGCCACCTAAGGATCACAACTTCAATTTATGAACATTCTATTAAAACCCATAGAGGCACTGTGCATTGATGTGAGTTTGAACACACATCGCTCTAGAATATGTGTTGCATATAAACATGTCAATACATATAAGTTTGCACAGATGTGGCTTTGGGCATTTAATGATGACAAGGTGATGGTTACCTGCCAATTGGGATTTTCCCAATCCCTCCTACAGAGTTTTATACCTTTGCTCATCTCTATCTACAAGTATGGCTCAGACCAGAAGCCAAAAAATTAAAACACAAAAAAACAAAGTATAAAAATAACTAGAAGAGCTTGGACTTTGGAACAAGGCAACCCTGATGACTAAAAGACTTTTAAGGAGGAAAAAAAAGGAAGGAGAGGAATTGAGTTCAGACAGATTCTAAGCGCGAAGACAGAGGCTCATCTTTAGAAACAAATAAGCGATGGATGGTTTGCCAGATTTTTTTGCGACTGGGGTCGCAAGGAAGAAAAACACTCTCCGAAACCTTATGACATTTCCCACAGACCACTGTGGAGTTTAAACTGTGGAAATAAGCAATATAGGACATTCCACAATGTACACGATGCAAAAGAGGGGCCTTAGCCTCTTTCACAAATAATAAGATGCAAGACAAACATTTTAAACAATTTTCTCATGTCCCCACCCTATCCCCAAAGATTGGCACTTCATTTTCTCACACTAAATTTGGCTACAAGTATAAAGAACAACATTACTGGCCTTCCTGCATGGACCAAATGTATGGTCTTAAGCATTTAGTTGCTTAAAGCGTACCTAAATTTAGACAACCCTTTTAAGTAAAAATTCTGATTGTTGTTTTTTTTTTTTGTTTTTTTAAGTGCAACACCCTATATAAAAAAAAAGGGTGCAGCACAGCCCCCTTAATTCTTGATCACCTAGGCCAGGGACGCCAGCCGCAATAAATAGGGGAGCCACAGCAAGGAGGTGGCTCCGGCTCTAGTAGTTCCTAACGCCACCTGGCCTATCCACCGGAGGCCAGCATCAGGCTGGATCGGCCAGGGGGCATTAGTCCGGAACGAACTACCGGCTAGGGGGTATCTGGCCTAAAGGCCAGAGTTTGCTGACCCCTGACCTAGGCAATCAAGAATTAATGGGAGTACAGAGCCTACCAGGAATCCTACGTCACACATCCCAGGAGACTCATGCGCAGTGAGATCAGCAAGTTTTTTCCAAATCTACGTCACCAGATCTTGCGACTGTGCACTGTGAAATTGGTGACGTTGGAAGAACACAGGAGAAAATGACAGCGCCTGCCACTCCCTCTGCACTGGGCTGAAGGCGGATACCAGGATGACATGGGATCCAATGGAAGAAACCTCCAGACGGACAGACTGATATGTGGGGTTGAATTTAAGTGTGATTTTATTGTTTTGGGTTTACTTGCGCTTTAAAAGGAACATTTTTCTAATTCTCCAAAGAGAGCATGTATAGTAGATATTCTTCCAGTAACATTATAAACAGCTCACAAGATTTCTGCCAAAATCAGCAGGTATTTTTTTGCATTGAATAAAACTATAACTCCTCTTTCAATCGTATATTTAACAGACAAAAAGGAAGTGATTACAGGGAGATTATTGTTAGAGTTCATATTCACCTTAATTGGCCCAATTCTCTTGAAGTCGTGATAAACTCTGGGTTCATTACAAAAATTTCTATGGCTTGTACTTTTTTACATGGCTATATGTATGTTTCTGAAGCGGGGGACACCAGCCTTAAATATTTATCTGGGATTACAATAGATCTGGTTTCCGTATGTCAGGTACAGTTTTTAGCTTGATCGAGCATCCGTACACAAAATAAAGAAAGCCCGTTTCCCAATAATAATCTGAGTGAAAATCCTATTTGGAATAATATTAGTTGGCCAAGTAGCCTGCTAGTTTCCCACATCTTTTGTAGTAAGACTGGAAGAGATTTATGTCTCCTTTGCCAGCCATGTGGCCATAATAAAGGTGTTGGCCTTACAGTCTGGCACCAACCTGCCCCCAATTAAATTTATTTAACCACCAACAAGGTCTCCTTTGCTTATTTTTGTTCTTCTAAAAGTAAATCACTGAGTGTTTGGTTATAACTATTAGATAAGTGCAAAAACAACCTGTTGATTTTGCCACAAATCTTGTGTGCTGATAACATCCAGTGCTCTCTTCCTGTGTACAAGGAGAGGTTATAGAGATAAGGGAGGGGGGTTAGATGAGGAGAGGTCCGTGTACTTTGTAATGTAGCAGATAAGATGTAGTCGGGGTTGCGGTTCTGCATTTGATTCAAGTTTAAAGGTTTAAAATATAGAGCAGATATGTAAAGCTGCGTACACACTGCCAATTTTTTACAGTCTGGCACCAACCTGCCCCCAATTAAATTTATTTAACCACCAACAAGGTCTCCTTTGCTTATTTTTGTTCTTCTAAAAGTAAATCACTCAGTGTTTGGTTATAACTATTAGATAAGTGCAAAAACAACCTGTTGATTTTGCCAGAAATCTTGTGTGCTGATAACATCCAGTGCTCTCTTCCTGTGTACAAGGAGAGGTTATAGAGATAAGGGAGGGGGGTTAGATGAGGAGAGGTCCATGTACTTTGTAATGTAGCAGATAAGATGTAGTCGGGGTTGCGGTTCTGCATTTGATTCAAGTTTAAAGGTTTAAAATATAGAGCAGATATGTAAGAAACATATGCTTTTTCTTTTATGCCTTGGCGTTGGTTCCTCTCAAATGGGCATTAGTGCCATCTATAGGACATCTGGAGTCTCTCCCTGCCGGTTTGCACATTTGTTAGTGACAGAATATATCTTTGCATTGCCAGAAATAGGAGCCTTTATCACCCTTGTTTAAAGCAAAAAATAAAGTAAAGAAAAAAAAAAGATGAAAAGCCTTAGCTTATTCTAAGCAAAAAAAAAAAAAAGTTGAATTTCATATTTACTAGTGCTTGTTCACACCAAAATGTATAGATTAGAAAACACAAGGGGAGCATTTCTTAGTTGTGTTCTGTGCTGCAATAGGCTGCGTACATGCATTGATTGCAGTGCACTTTTTTTAGCTACTGCTCATGGCGACATGTTATATTATATTATTGTGTTGGTGAGAATTGAAACCGTGACAAGACAAATTGCCTGGTTCTTGTGTTGAGCAACAGTACCCAATGCTGCTGGTGTCAATAAGTTCAAAGTATTTTGGAGCATACACAGCTGGTTTTCTAATCTAAAACATATAGTCACGAAGGTCTTCGTAAAGAAGTAAATGATTGGAAATGTAAGATTTGATTTCTTCATCCAATTTCCTGACAATGCCGGCCACTTTCATCTTCAGGCATGACAGCATATAGTTAGGATATACGCGTATAACCTAAAATCTGTATTTACTAAATCTTGAATTTATTATGACCAAGTCAACAAACTGAAAATAAAATGTTAACAGCTTCACAATCATCACAAAAAATTGAAAAAAGGTGCCCACATGTTAAGCATATGAAGCGTTATCATGGGGAGATGTGATGCTTAAATTGTCAGCCAGCAGACTGTGGCTACATGGAGGTGGACTTCAAAAGAACAACTGGTGCAGATAGGACCATTTGTGCTGGGAAGATGCGCATAGACTTAGCGGAGTCAGCAGAACAGAGGGTCATTTGAGTACAAGACAAGGCCTGGCATGGACCTTATTCGGCAAAATAAGCAAACGTCACAATTTTGCAGTCTCCGGAGGGTGATGACAATATCCCGTAGAGAGAATACAGCACAGACATTGAGGCAGGATGGAGATACAAGCAGAAGGGCCAAGACATACCAGACTTGTAACGGCATCCATAAATAATTGTCAAGTGAAAGTTAATCTCTGGTCTCCGCTGAGACAGATGGCTGAATATATCAGTGTAATTGCTTCTAGCTTGTTGGTTAGCCTTTGCATGAGAAAGGAAATAAACTGTTTCTTGGCTTTTTCTGGCACTTACAAACAAAATAAACAGCAAATCTTGTTGGCCAAGATTGGTGACTTCATATAAAATGCCTCATCCATGCCCTGTGACTTGGATTGTGTTAGTAGCCAAACTTAAGGGTTTGTAAAGTCTAACCATATGAAAAAAATTAAACCTAGAATTACAGTAAAGATATACCTGCACAGGAAGAGTTTAATGTTCATTTTTGTCTAGGGGGATGTAAAGAGGACTCTTCTTCCAAATACCTTTGCTCGGGCATGTTCCCTTTTCTGCATGACTGGTCCCCTGCAGACACTTCATTGGTCAGACATCATCTCCCACAATCCAAGGTCAACAGCCCTGCAGTCTAAGCAAGAATGCAGAGGGTCCATTCATAACCTGGTGCCATCACAGGAAAGAGAAGGATGCCAAAGGGGGCAAAACATAAGGTAAAAGTCCTTCTTGTCTACTGAACCTAAATGAGCACATATATCCTAGTGAAAGCAAAATCCTGTGTATGGGTAAGAAATAGATTTGTTCACACACTAGGTTTTCCAACGCATTTTTTATTTAATTCATGCGTTTTCATTGGTTGGATTATGACAGCCTGCTAATTGTAACAAACTCAGCTCATTTGTTGCTTTGCAAAATAATTCATGTAAATTTCAACTTTCATCGAGAACCTCATCACAATTCCATTTTCAACTTATAACTGGCCATGATTTACTGCCGAAATAATCACAAAATAACTATTGAGAGAATTAAATGGGGGAATCTCCTGTTTTGTAAATTTAAACATATTTAAGCAATGCTAATCCTACTGTCCAAAATATATCAACAGTTCTTCATTATACCATTCATAAAAGGTCAGCAGCTTCTTTGGTGGGATTTGCAGAACATGTGTGGTAACCAAAATGTCAACACAGCAATAACTGGAAGAAACGTTCCACCTAAGCCATGCCTACTTATACTTAGGAATTTGGGATTAGGATCACCTTATGTCACCGCTTTAATAAATCAAAGTCCACAGAGGCATTTATTGACAACCTGGAGAACACCTGTGACTCCATATTGACTTAGGAGGTCACCGGCCAATCTTCCAGAATTCCACATACTGCTAAGCTCCATGAACCACTGGTCAAAATTGTTTACATCTGTCAATCAATCTGCTACCAAAGGTCATAAACCAAAGCCAGAGATCTTCCAAAGGTCACAAGGCCCCATACCCGATGCGCTAGAATTAGCGCTTCAACTTTAACGTTTATATCGGTTACCCCTAAATAAATTACTCCTTAAACTGGGCTAGGGTATGTTCAATAAGCGTCTTTGTGACTCCATCAATATGATCATCCTACCTTACTGCGGGTTTCCTCTAAATATTCCAGCTTGAACCAACATTCCAAAAACAAATTATGGGAATCAACAATCTTTTGAAATCTATTAGGTATCAGGGCATATTGGTAGGTCAATGAGAGTCTTAAAATCAATTGCTCCGTATGGATATACATTTTTAGATTGCACTTACATCCTATACAGTGTGCTTCAGAGCTTCTTCTCTAATCCAAGCTCACAGCTTGGTGAAACATATGATGAGAACAAAAAATGAAGTAGCTTTTCTGCAGATATTTTTTTTCTCAGCAGTCATTTACCCAAGAGGACAACTGCCTTACCTGGATTGCCACAAGCGAAAAAAATCTAAAAATATGGCTTAAGTCATAAAATATGGCACAGTCCACATATATTGTAAAGTAGTTAGAGTATCGGTATTCAGAAACATGAACTGTGAGCAAAGCAGTGCAAATAAAGGCTCTTTACGCCATACAGTAAACTGGGTAGTAACATGATTTGGCATCACCCCATTCAGTTATCTTTCTGTACATTGCTTTTTCCCCATTCAAGCCAGCCTGCTAGATTTACATCTGTTTGTTTATTCTGAATTAAGCTTGTTAGGACAAGATCAGGCCACACCTAAATGATCAGGATGCAAAAGGGTTTTGTGTTATTGATCTAATTGGATTTTTGCTTGAGCCAAATACACAAAGAATATGTCAACTGCCAAGCTAATAAGGTCAGAAATTCACCACACAAATGGATAGCACTGAAACAGGATACACGTTGAGACAAGCGAACATTTAGTATACACATTTGAGCAGAATATTTACCAAGAATGTCAGCTTACTTGCAGGGATTTAAAGAAAACATACTTAACGCATATAGAAGGATGACATCACAGTCTTTTGAAGACAGTAGTTACCGTGCTGTCATGATCTAACAGCAGCCTTCTGATTTTCCTTGGCACAAATTTCTATCAAAGTAAAAGATCAGATTTATATCTCCAAAGCAAAAAACAAAAACATACTTGCCCCTCTAGCCCAGCCAGTGCTTCTCTTATGTGAAAGTGCTTGGTTCTGCCTGCAGCAGACAGCATAGACTAAGTCGGACAAGCGTTGCAACCCTTCACTTCCATTACGATCGTCGCAGATCTGCCCAGACAGATCCACAAGCGCTGTACACGCCAGATTCTCGTCCGATATCAGCTTTTCGGCGATTATCACATGAAAATCACCTGACCTTATCGGTAGCCATACTGGGAGGTCTACTTTAAAATGCACAATTACAGTTTAGGAATTATTTGCCATTTCCCAGCTTAGCCATGGCCTACATACGCACTGGCAGCCCAAACATTCTGAATAGGTACGACGTATTTGACGTGTTACCAAATAAACCAACATTTGGGACAGCTTTTTGTTGTGCTTGAAGTGTAGCTAAAGGCACCTTTTAATCCTGAAAGTTGGGGATCTATCATACTTCACCCATGAAATACGCCCCGTGGACCATTAAAAGAAGTGTCTGCTACTGTAGCTCAGACTTCCATCTAAACATAGGAAACCGACAGAGAGGAAGACTAACAGTCTGTAAATCTCCTTGCCGACATAATAAGTCAGAAAATGTATTAAACAAACATTACATCTTGGTTGTTTCTTGGGCACAGGGGACAAGTAATTATGTATATGGTTACAAAGTGTGACCTCACTTTATGACATCATTCAGTGTAAAAACAGCATGCAGCATTGATCACTTAACACTGGCCAAAAATACAGAACTGTCCTCTGGGAATACAGATAATAATGTGAAATTATCTGAAATGCATGCTGAGAGCTTTCATTAGTATCTAACACAATCTAAGCCCTCTGGTAGCTGAGCAACACTTCATCTACTAACATTTCCCCTCTATCCTGAAAGCAGAATACAAGCAAAATTCTCCATAGGAGTTTCGGGGACCAGAAAGTTCGACTTATATAAAGAAATTCAATAGAGCTCTCTGGAAAGGTCTCAGCAATAAAGACAGGTAGGAATTTATAAAAAATACCTACTTCCGCAAGCAGTGAAAAGTTAGGATATGAACTTTCTATAGTGTGTCAAATGGAGCTGCCGCACCCAGATAATTTCGGGTGTATATAGCTGTTCTTTTGGTGCATCCAATTGCATTTTGCTTGAAAGCCAGCCAGCAACTAAAAGCAAGACGACAGAAAATGTCACTAATTTATGCATGCACATCAGCCTATTTTTGGCATGGCCTCTGGCTTTTCCTATAACACATACAGAAACGGGAGGGCCAAGCACAACGAACAAAACTTTGGCCTGTGGGTAAGAAATGGATTTTTTTTATGTTCAGAAACTTACTATAATTACTGTCAAATACTCTACTGCGGATGTTTTTCTGAACATCGTCTGGGTCCCTGGTACAGGATACAAAATTGTAATTCATAAAAAAAGAGAGAATTTATGTCGTGGGTAAGAGTCCTGGTTGGACAATGGCGGAGCGACCACCTAAAAATGGTCTTAAAAAATTACTTGGCTGCGGGTAAACAATGGCAATAATATGTTATTTCTCCTTATGGAGGGAGCCTTTTTTTACAGGGGATATTTGCTTTAAAACATTAAAGAAATCACAAACCATGATGAGGCAAACCCTAATTTACATACAACATAGCATCATTTGGTATATGGCCTTTGGAACAGTGCACCAAAATATGAAACATAGTTAGCTGAATAACAAAGCACTTACGTCTATGTTACGTTATACTTTTGCAACCCTCCATTCTTAGTCACCAAGCGTTTCACTTTGTACAGCCTACTGGTACCCTCTTAAACAAACAACAACAGAAAAAGAAGTACAAAGACTCCTGCTCAACAAACAGCTTGCAATAAAAATAAAAAAAACTAGAACACAATGGTCTTCGAGCCACACAGGAATGTTTTTATGTGCCTTGGATGAGCAGTGAGGCATGTTCAAAGCCTGACCCAACAGACCGGTGTCAGAAAAGCAACCATGTTCTCTGAATGCATTTCCAAGAAAATCAAGCCTTACCCTCTGCATTCCACAACCGGCTACATTATGCTCAGAAGACAAAATGGGCGGCTGACAAAAAAACAGAATTCCCCCTGCACTGATCCTTTGGATAGTTGCTATTATTACCCAAGTCTCATCAGCATCTACAGTTACCAGACAGATGAGAATTTTATCTATACAAATGAATCTCAACTCCCTACAGCCCAACCACGCATTCTTTCATTATCTCATTAGTATACCTTACCATTGTGGAATTTTAGCCTTTTTTATTGAATAAGTACACAAGTGTATCAAAAGTCCCTCCCCCAGCATAAAACAATAAGGCTCATTCCCTGGTGGACATTTAGGGTTTTTCAATCCATGCCAAGTTCACGTGTTTGAATGCTAAGTTTTTGCAATGAATGGTCCCCACTGTATATGTGCATTACAGCGCATAGCCTTTCATTAATTACTGCACCCCAAGTAAAAGCAAACAAGCACATAAGTGAATACTTTCCACCCTTATACATTTTCTAATATCCTTTTTGTTATGGATGAAATCTTTTTTAGTGGACTATGACAGAATTCTGGAAGACAAGAATTCTGGCTACAAGAATATGAAAGGTAGGTTACTTTATATCGAGGAAAGGGCGATTTAACTTTCTACTAGAAGTGTCCCCTTTCCCTTAAAGAAAGTAAAATTGAAAAAAATGAGAAGGCAAGCCCTTTATTGCAGAAGGGACAGTATATAACATTTCTGCAATAGGATAAACTTACCTTCCTAATCACAACTTTTAAATAAACTCACCTGTCCTTGTTCTGAGGCGGGTGCCGCCATCTTTTGTGCAGCAGTTAATTCCAGGCAGCCCAGGGTGAGCAGGGATGCTCGGCGTCAGATAACTTGCCTGACTGCAGCCCTCCCTCCCGCCCCATTCAGTTCCGATTTCTTGTTTTGGGGATGGAAAAACCTAGTCTTTATGTGCCCCTTGAGGACTGGAGTTGGACAGATCTAGCCTAGAGATACACTTTAATTGACTCCTTCGTAAAGAGTTGGAGGACAATTGCTCCGGCCTCAGGTCTGCAAAGTTAGGGGGAAAAAAAAAAAAAAAGAAAAGGAGAAAAGAAAAGAATAGAATTCCTAAAAATGTCCAGTGGGTAGAATGGCATAAGCATGAAGCCACAGAACTACAAACCATGAAGTACTGCACAGCTGCTCTTGGAAAAGCCAGTTTGAAAGGGAAATAAAGAAGGGAACATTGCCAGTTTTTGCTCCTGATAAAAGCCGCATTCCAAGCTGTCAGCCATCTTGTTATCCTCGGAACCGCTGAAGTGTCTTTGGCCAGAGCAGCAAATGACTATTGCTCGAGGGGATGGGAGTAAAGAATGTAATCATTTCTCCCAGGCCTTTCCTTTCAACAGAAAAGGGAGAACAGTGCTATAAAAAAGTGTATTTTTCTCAGCTCTTAAGTAAAAACCCCACCTATTAACAAACCTTCACTAGTAGAAAAAGCAGTAAGCCAAAGACAAAGGCTTGTAAATGGGACCAAGTAGTAAATACCCAATTAAGATTTTAGGTCTCAACTTTCAAGGGGCCACAAGCCATACTATTAAAGGAACAAAATTAAAGACTTAATTAACTTGAACAAGTCAACTTGAAACCAGCAAAAAGGTGCAAGAAAGTAATATTCACCACTTCCGCAGAACACCTCAGAGGGGAGGGGACCAAACTAAAGCTGGATAAATAAGAGCTAATGTAAAGTAAAAAAAAAAAGTTTAGATGCTCAAAAACAAATATATTACAGCTCTTTGTTATGGTGCTTCATCCAATTTCTTTAATTGCATTTCTTCTCACTTCCTGTTCTAGACTGACAAAGATCTTGCACTGCCCTACAGTGCAACAGTGTCTTTGTCACCTTCCGAACATGTCCCTACTGAAGACTAAAGGCTGCTGTTTCTACACAGAGCATATCTAGAAATATTCCCAGTTTACCTGTGCATGTCTATGCCCATCTACCAGCTTTGAGCCAAGGGAAGAGAGTAAGTCACAATCATACTTTGTTCTTGTGTTTAGCAAGGTCACAAAAAATCCATTTTGTTCAATTTACTTTTATCTCATTTGGAGAAAGATGACTTTCTCTACGATTTCAGCCAAGTGCTAAATCACAAGCGAGTGCTCCGCTACAAAACAATACATTTTATCCAACCAGACTCTTTCTCACCACATGCTGCTGTGTGTTGTGCCATAGCAAAAAAATTGCCAGCAAATTCCTGCATTTGTTGCAGTGTTTTTACTATTTGTGCTGGCTCAGTTTCTCAGCCCCCACAGTAGCATTCAGGAGAAGAGTAAAGGGGAAAAGTATACAGCAGACTTGCTCAACTTTACTCCAAAGCAACCCTTGAAATAAGTTTTAGGTTCCAGGGAAACCTTGCTAAAATACCTCCTTAAACAATGGTAAGACTGTCATCCAAAAAAAAAAAAAAGCTTACTGGTGTTCTGCAGCTGGCTCCGCCAAATGGCGATGCCCAAGGAACTGGGCAGGCACCATCAAATGGTGAAATAAACCAACCACAGGTCAAGGAACCTGAATGGTTTAGGTGACAGTATTAATATTTATTAAAATGCATCTGGTGTGATATAACCTCAGTTATGTACAGACCTGTTATAAGTCTATTGGTAGCCAATGCAAAATTTTTCTAAAATATACACCAGGCAGATCCTCGTAATCCACTTTGCACCTTTGTAACCAAATCAGATATAAGCTGCAGTCTTCACTCATTATCATGGCAGTTATGACAATGGGCAATAATTTAACAATAGAATGGAGTGAATGGAACAACTGTGCTTGTTGGCTCAGCTATCTCTGAAGCGAGTGCCAATGAAAACGAGACTCCCACTTACTGGAGAAATGAAAAGTAACTGTTGTTGTTGCTGTGAATAACTCTGAAGAGTGAGGATTCCAACATCATTTGCAAACCAAGAAGATGCTTCCCTAAAAATATAATGCCCAGAAAAGCAGTTATTTATAAATCAGGAAAACAAATAGCATAAAAGAGAAAGAACACAAAACTAACCCCGGGTCTCCTACTACATAACAATAACCAGACTTGATTTGTGCCACTGGCCGGGATAACAAACTTAATTGCTTTCAGAGGGGGAAAACAATGCAGAGGGATAAAGGAGAGGACAGGAAGACAAGTGACAAGCCTAGGACAAAGACAAAATTGCCAATGAGAAAAAAGAAAAAACAGTCATGAATAGAGATTCCTATGTAAATAGGAAGGCTGAGTGGATATTGAAAGGTAATAAAACAGATTAACAGTCCTTTTCTTTATATGGTGGGGGCAAGTGTCCTCAGCTATAGACATGCCTTAGTGCCTGCCTGTATTCAACTGTGCCTTATGTCTTACAAGGCAAATAAAAAGCAAACCAGTTCATCTAAGGCCAAGAACTGTACAACAATTCTGAACTAAAGAGGCTGTGAAAATGTACAAGACTTACAAAGGCCTAGTAGGGCCTCCCTATTTAATGTACAGCGCTGTGTAATATGTTGGCGCTATATAAATCCTGTTTAATAATAATAATAATAATAATAATAATAGGCATGGCCAACGTATTCATGCTTTGGTGCACGATATGAACAAACTCATGAGCCAAGTCAGTGTATCTCCTTAGCCAAGCTTTTTGTCCCAGACATACAATGGTATGCTTCCTTCACCTGTCATTTTGGTCACTGGTGTTCCTAAAAACACACACGATGGGGGCTCTCAGACATAAAATTGGGCTTCTTTGATTGGGATAGATACAGAATTGGAGAGCCCATTTACTTACATTTAAAGACCCACAGCTTCTGAACACCCATTAACATAACAAATTGCAATTTTTGGAACGTTTTCTCTAACTGGGAATGCTCCACGACAACCACCTGCCAAGCATTATCATCAACATCCAGTTCTGCTAGGCATTCAATATGAAGGCGATATTGATCATTTAAATTGGTTGTGTACCCATCTTTTAATGCATTGCCACGGTTAAAAAAAAAAAAAGTGTGTATAAACCCCCAACAATGGGTCTGATTTATTAAAGCTCTTCTATGCTGGAGAGGATACACTTTCATCAGAGAAGCTGGGTGATTCAGCAAACCTGGAATGCATTTCTACAAAGACATTTGTTATTAGTTAGCAAATGTTTTGAATCCTTGAGCAGATTCATTCCAGGTTTGCTGGATCACCCAGCCTCATTGATGAAAGTGTATCCTCTCCATCATGGGAGAGCTTCCCATGATTCCCCTTACACCCATTACAAATTGAGAGTTAAAGTTTCCCAATGTTACACTATAAAACTGTACATACGTAAGCAACCAAAAGCCACAAAATTGTGTACACTGTGCCACTGAACCCCTGGCATTTATGAGAACAAGTGTTATTTGCATTGGGTCATAATCTGTTTTATTTAAAGAAAAAAGAAAGCTGGAAACAGATCTCAGTTTGTAAAGCCAGAAGAGATAACGGCCTCAAGTCTGGCGTCGCTCAACGGCCAGGCTTGTGTTATGTTATTAATGTGTCTTATGGCAACGGAAACAATTTGATAGATAAAAGTATGTACAGCGGTTGGAGAAGTGTTACATATAAAAAAAAAAAGTGCTGTTTCACATGAAATCATTTTAATGATTTAAGACACGAAATATGCCAGCTTTCTATCTAAATGCCCTTGGGAAAGAAAGGTTTCAGACTTCCTTAGCTTCACAAACACTGCCTAGCCAAACAAGCTGTAATGTACTTATTTTAATTTTGGCTTCAGCAAAAAAGAGACCAACAAAGCCCTGATAATTCCACTCACATGTTATGTGCCAGAGCACTTTCAAGTAAACGACTTCCTCATTGATTGTTTGATCCTCGAATTTCAATAGGTCATGGGAGGTGCACATCAAAAACACACTATGCACATGTATGGAATCTCAACCTACTGACAGTTCTCTGGAGTAGGGAAAAGTTTTGTACAAAAAAAACTCTGAATGTGCATAGACAGATACAGGTAGTCCCCGGGTTAAGGACTTCCAACATACGACTCAGCTAATCTGTAACATCGTCCTTTCATATACAAATATGAAAAATAAAATTATATATGCAAATAAAAGCCATAATAAATATATATATATATATATATATATAAAACAATACATTCTCATATACATAAACACTGCTAGTATCATATTCCCATTGCTCAGAGAGGGTCACAGCAAATCAGGTAACGAGGAGACTGATGTCTGGAGTTATTTGGAGCCCGTTGTCATAAGATCTTCAGACCAGCATATCTAGACTGTAACAAGTTATGCAGATAAATAAGCAAAGACTAATGTAAGGCATGCGTATTTAGTAGACACTTCATGAGGCATGGCCTCAAATTATTATAGGAAAGCATTCTGATTGGATGTTGGTGCTTACAGGTGTTTCTGCCCCCAACAGCCAATAAAAATAATTTTGGATACTGAGGAATAAATAGATTTTTAGGATATGCCCCATTTCCATGATCACTCCAACGTCCTTTAAAATCAGCCATTTAAAATGTATTTGGATACACCGTGCTGGAAAAAGCAATGGACATTTTAACACAACATTGGAAATTCTAATGATTCCCGCTCAATCTGCTCATTTCAAATGACTCTTCCCCTCCCAACTGCAAAAAGATTTACACGTACACATTAAAAAGTGGAACATCTCCCAATTAAGCCACACATTCTGCCTCCATATAATATAGCAGTGTTAAACCGTTGTACGCAGGAACAGGGCTCTTTTCAAAAGTTTACAGTAAGGCAAAGTCTACAGCATTTCAAAATTAATATTTACTAAACCTTTAATGAGAAGACTTGTGTACTGCCAGAGACTGAAGAACAAACAGCCCAACACTTAAAAAGATCCTAGGCGCTTGGCACCCATCAGCTCTTCACTTGGAACGCACATTTCTTCCAGTATATTTTGGCACCGACGAGACAACATGAATTCTCATTACTTTTATCTGAAACAACTGTAGACCTTTGCAAAAAGCAGATGCACCATTTCATCCCATCAGAAACTCTTTCACATGAAGCACAGACATACAACTGTGCAATCTGTGTGTAACAGACACACCAATGGTTAGCCAAGATGAATGCAAGTTATGTAATAGCCCCATTACACTAAAGGGGATCTGAATAGCATTTTATAATTTCATGACAGGTCATAAACTTCTACGGCCATATTCCAGACAGAATCACTATCATCTGTCTATTCAAAAAATACGTCTGGCCATAAATATATCTCTACAAAAGAAAAAATAATTATATGAATTAAACTGAAAAAAATAATAATATACACACACAATAACGTCAGTAATAACTTATCTGCAGTAATCTGCTCTTGGCAGATATACAAGACTTTCAGGTGTGTCCAACAACCTTGCCCCCCCCCCACTACCCATGCACATTGTGATTCTTCCTGCTTATTCATACATACTGTATTGGCATACAAGCTGAAAAGAGGACAGAGCGGGTTTTGCAAGAAGCAGGTATTCAGAAAACCCAGAAGTGGCAAATACATGCAGGTGCTGGGTTACCTACATATCATATTCAGTGTTAACCCCAGCCCCTTTTAGCTGGGCACACCACCCAACACTTTTCAGTAACCACCTGGCTGCCTCCGGGTCGTTACTGAAAAGTTTGGTCACAATACATGGCCTGACACCTGCCTAAAGCATCTACCCATACTGATATTGGTCAAGTTTTCAGTGTCTAGAAACTAACAGGGACATGTGCAGATTAATGAAATGGCATGTGTTGACCTGGGTGGTCGCATAGCTGTGTATGAAATGTTAAGAACGGCTGAACATGCTTACAAAGATTTTGTAGATTAAAAGAAATTCATGTTAAATGTGAATTTTTCCATGTGGATTATCCATTTTTAATATTGGGATTTTCAAAAAGGGGGCTTTTCTTTAGAGCAAAATACAACCAGTGGCCCCTATGAAACTTCTAACACGTCTTTCTTACTCTCGTCTTAAATGAAAAACAATATATATATATTATATATATGGATGGTAGGAAGTGTTGACCCAAGCAGAAGGAGCAGAGAAGGTCCATGTCTACAATGATTTTAAAGGGATGTGAACCATGTTTTTCTCCCTCTCCCAATTCTTCTAAAAAACAAATATCTATCTGGAGCTCAACTTAAGCTTTTTAATAAATAACTAGGCAACAGTTAAGCACAGCTAAAAGCACAGTAACTCAGAGCAAGCAGATTTCTTGGTTGTTTCTACTTAAGTCAAATGACTAAACAATAAATTGGCAAGATTTGCAGCAATGTCTTGTTTTTGGATGTGCTATGTGCCAGAAAAAGTAATGTTCCATCCAAGTTTGAGCCTGTAATGCAAACAGAAGCCTTTTTTTAATAGATATTTTAACCTTTTACACATTTTTACTTACTTTTGCTTACTATATATATATATATATATTCTATGTATAAATATCTAAAATGGCTCTAAGCTTTGTATGTTTAGTTTGCACGATATCATTAGCACCCCCCCCCCGGTCCCCATCTGATCTCCGGCAGCTTCATTGCAGCCATATGCTGTTCCTTGGTGGGTGCAGACCTGGATGGCACATTCCTGCATAAAGAACGTCATAAGGAAGTACCCTACAAGGGCCTATATACAGGGGGATCAACAGATATTTAGCCAAAAGCCAAAAATTCAAAAGACTGATTAACTACTTTTGACATTAAAAGTTTAAGAATAGGAGATTTCGATCTACTTTAGGTTAGTGATCTCTTCCTTGCGGATATTTATGCAATACTCAAATTAGAATAATATATCTGTATAGATGAATAGGCACATGTGCATACAATGCAGTACCATATGGTTTTATTTTCCCATTGACAGAAAACATGCAACGTTTAAACAAGCCTAAGGCAGCGCGTGACATATGCATTCATAAATTATTGCTTGGCTGGAACGTACCTTACAGTTTAGCAGGAAGTATGTTGTACAACAACACACATGCTGCTTTTAATGGAAAGCAATGAAAAAAATCTACGGGGGGAGTGCAGGGAGAAAGCAGATGGGCAGAAATAAGACAGGAACATATGTGAAATGAGGAAAAAAAATCTGGATAAAAAAAAAAAAGAATTAAAAAGAAAACCCACCAAATGTTCCGGCTGAATGAAAACTTTGTGGTAAGGTATAGTTCTCTTGACTATTTATAACCGTCGCTGCACAATCACAGAAGGGCAGAGGCGTAATTTAAAATTGCAATCATTTAAATAAGAAATTAAAAAAAGAAAATGAAATGGAACGTTAAGCAATTCAGAAGTACTAAAGAGAAAAGCGTAGGTTACAAGTAAAGGCAAAGTAAAAAAAAAAAAATGGTAGATCTCTTTGCCTTCTCATTTTAAAGATTTAAGGTTGTCATGATGTCCTTCAGTTTCAAAACTTAAAAGTCACTCTCCATAAATAAGTATGTGTGACTTTCAATGTTCCTTGTTCAAACTATTAGATCCCTTCACAGTTTTTCCCTACTATAGAGAGCTATTTATACCTTGTCATGACAAGAAAAAGGATAAATATATCCAATAACACCTACAAGTTCTTCAGAAATGTGAAGAGGATAGTCATAACAGAGCCTTTGTCTACATCATTCAAAGCAGCGAGCATTGACTTAAACAAAATGGAGGCGCTTTAAACTTAAAGACTTGCGACACTCACATTGTTGGAAACGATCCAGCGGGTCAGATTTGTTTTGGAGCCAAGTGACGGATGGGAAAGATATATTCATGTCACAACGCAAGTAACAGTAAAGATTACCCTAGGTTCTATTTTAGCAGTGCAGAGGTATTTACTTGGGTTTGTCTGTGTTGTGACAGTGTCCTAGACTTTAATGAATGCCTCGGCCACTCTGCATTTTTGTACCATTCAGTCATGCATTTTTGTTATAGTTGAATGGGGTGCGAAGTTGCACTGCAGGAGTTCGAGTCCTTGGTGGTCTCCCGAGGTTTCTGGCTAAAAAGGCATCTTCTTTGTTCCAGAAGATAAAGCCGTCCAGTAGGTCATTGAAAAGTCCAAATAAAAGCAGCAGCAGCCTTGGGAGAGAGATGAAGGATGAAACAAAAAGAAGAGAAAATGGTTTTTGGGTGAACACATTAGCTACTATTTCCTACAGCAAGTCACTGGAAGGGCATACTGGCAAGCGAGCAGTGGCATAGCTAGAATTAAAAATAAACTCCACATTATCGGATTTTCAGAAATAAAAAAAGGCTTTAACAGAAGCTGGAAACAAAGTGTTGCACATCATAACCCGATCCTAGACTGGGCAGATTGTTGTCCTGTTTGTGTACAAAACTAAAAATAAATAGTACAATAACAAAATAAGTACAAAAGAATCAGTGTTGACAAATACTTGCAGAATTAACTACCCAGGAAGTTCATTTGCAAAGCTATTTACCCAAAATAGCTACTTGAGTTTTTAATGAAAGTTGGATACATTTTCGGAGGTATTGTCAACAGGATCAAAAGGTATGGATAGCACAAAAAAAAAAACAAAAAAAAACAAACAAACATTGTTGGCAGTTGGAAACCATGCAGAGGCTAAAAACAAAGGCTTTAAGACATACCTAAAACAGGAGTTAAGTCATACCTAAAATGACTTTTGAGTTTGGTTGGGGGCAGCACATAGTGGCTCAGTGGTTAGCACTCTGGCCTTTGCAGCGTTGGGTTCCCAGGTTCGAATCTCGGCCAGGACACTATCTGCAAGAGTTGGAAGGTTCCCCCTGTGTTTGTACGGGTTTCTTCCAGGTACTCTGGTTTCCTCCCACATTCCAAAACATGCAGTTGGCTTCCCCCCAAAATTAACCTTAGACTGTATTAAGACATATGACTATGGTAGGGGCATTAGATTGTGAGCCCATTTAAATATCAGCTAGTGATATGTCTATGGACTTTGTAAAGTGCTGCGTAATATGTTGGCGCTATATAAATACTGTGTAATAATAATGTGTAATTTACAGAAAATGCATTTCCCTGATCACTAGCAACCCTCTTGTTATGTACTACTTTCAATCCCTCCAATCCACTCTGATAATGGAGGGAATCAAAGGTTGAGCAGCCACAATTTTCATGCACACAAGCCTTTTGCTTGATGTGCAACACATTTTCCATTTCCAACCAACACATCAGCATAGTGGCCCTCAAATTAAATTATAATACTTTCAATCACAGCAGCCAGAATCTTCCTCTCTTTTACAAACTTGCACATGGAATTACCAGATTGGGATTTACTGGTTCCTTTACTTTTCATGAGGCCCATGGTATAATTTATCTAAGCGAATGCTATCAACTCCTATAAGACTGGTTTGATTGCCAAGTTTCAGTGTTAATAAATGCCTTGTGTAGGTATTAAGCCACAAACCAAGACAAGCAAATAACTGAGAGCATCCCAGAAAGAATCAATTGCTGCATTATAAGGCAAGGAAGACGGCAGCAGACTTTCCACTCCTCACGCATCCCTGGTATGAAGGGAGCCATCCAAAATTCCAAAATATTACTGAAAATGTAAACTGTTCTTTTAGGCCAGGATTTCCTGAGCACTATGGGAGGAAAAAAAAAAAAAGATGGCTTTGCGACAGAGCCAGCAAACATCTCTAGGTCCTTGCCTCTGCAGGGCCATTTCCCAGGTGTGTGAAGAGATTTTACCTTTTCGTATTAGTTCATATTAGACATAATATAAAAAGGTCACACAAGGACAATACAACTTCTACTAGACTTAGACTGCCAACAAGAGAGAAAATCCTGGAGAATGAGCAGGCTAAACACAAGACCTACAATCAGTATAAAAACTCTTAATCAGATAGGCTTGTTGCCTAAAGATTTATTGCTGAATGCTGGGATCCAAATAAAAGAATTTTTGGATACTTTAACAATCGCCAATTACCAGCTGCAAACTTTATAAAAGGCAAACCCTGTGCAAAGGGAACAGACACAGCGATGGAAAATCACTTGGTGCACATTCCTGGCTCCTTTGCATTTCAAGGGAAGACACACAAGCAATTAGTAATCAGGGATTTGTCCGAGGTTGCCCAGGCTTCTGTCCTGTCAACATGGCATTAAAGTGAACTTGTGTTTGCCTATGCAGATCTCTATAGAATTTTTCTTTTTTGCAAAAGGTAAAATTAAAGTAATGTTACACAAGGCTAAGGATCTTACAATGACACAGCTGTCACATGGGCCAGTCCCAGGCTCCTCCATACTTGGAAATACCATGCACTTCCTGTGGCACTCCATGTTCAATGAATCAGAGAGGGAGGGCAAGTAAAGAAGTGGTTGGAGATAGAAGGGTTAAAGAAGGTCAGATGAGCAAAGTACAGGTCTACGCTGTTATATATACACAAGTATACATTTCAAAGCACTAACTATCTAAAACATCCTGGAATTACTCTTTCCCAACATCTGTAAAAGCATTTTAATTTTTTTCAAAAGTTTACCAAATCACATCACAAAACATCTTGATCTTGAAACATCTTAGCAATTCTACGAAAAGAGAAACCATACATTAAAGAAATACATCTAGAAGGATAATCATAAATGATTTCTCACCAGCAAAAATATATTTTCCTAACCTAACTTTCATGTGTATTCACCTTATTCTACAGGGTTTACATATACTGTAAGTTGACCATAGACAGTCTGTTGGATGAGCAAGGAAACCTTCTCCAAGGCAAATCTAAAGAATCAGTTTGATTGGAGAACCTTGACTGATTACCACTGTTACCCACCTGATAAGCGGGGGCTGATAGATGACTCCTCGACCCTCTCATTTTTGAGTGCTGGGGCCAATACCACTTGGTGGAGCAAGCTAAATTACTGTAATGATGGTTTAATTTGCCTATGTGAATTTTTCTCATTACTATAGGAAGGAATCTTTCCACTGGCCACCATTTTGCCCACCAACCCCCTATAAACTGGTTTTAGCAAGGGTGCCCCACTACCTGTCCTCAAGTCTATGGCGATCTTCCAAACAAATTATACAATACAAAACACAAGTCAGAATTTTGCACCCAACCCTTCAAAGAAACCACAAATTCTAAGTTTTTAATTTATAAAAAGAAAATTTACTATTATATCCCTACCATTATTCATATTTGCCCACGCCCAACTCAAGCTGAAGCATTTTATTTAATTTTGGGACCCTGTAATCTGTGATCCAATTAGGAAGAATAACTCACTTCCTGTTGTGACCGGAAGTGATGGGAACTTTTGGTACATACATTTTTATCACAATGAAAAAAAGTTGAGACATCTGACAATAGTTTTTTGCTGTTTGTGGTTTCTTGCCCCCAGGCCACAGCCCCTATTTGTGGCAAGGACAACCCAGAGACAGGAAATAAAATCTTAAAAATAAAAATTGCTTTTCTAAACCACAAACAAAATGTCTAGAGTACGTTTTTCCCATTCTCATATAATTCAAAAGCAAAAAAGGTTTGATGATAGAAGTGATCGGACTTTAATTAAGGCTACGTTCACGCATCAGATGATTCTTGTCCGATAATCGGCTCAGGGCTGATATCGGACGAGAATCTGGCGTCTGTACAGTGCTCGCCGTCCGTGGTCCGTTCTGATGGATCCACGGACAACGAACGATCATAAGGGAAGTGAACAGGAGAGAGCACAGCGGGGTGCCGCTAAGTCGCTCTCCCCCTCTCCATAGAGCAGAACAGTGCTGTATGTACAGCACTCGTTAATGCATCATGCAGTCGTTTGTCATTGGATAGGATCGTGAAAGATCCTATCCAACGACAATAATTACACGTCTTAAGCTGGGTACACACGTGCAATAATTGATCGTGAAAGATCCTTCCAACAACTAAGGACTGCATGATGCATGAACGTGTGCTGTACATACAGAACCATTCTGCTCTATGGAGAGGGGACGGGGAGAACGACAAAGCGGCACCCTGCTGTGCGCTCTCCCCCTTAACTTCCATTATGATCGTTTGACGTCCGTGGAACCGCCAGGACGGTCGTTCGTACGATGGGCGCTGTACACACGCCAGATTCTCATCTGTTATTGGCCCTGAGCCGATTATGGGAGGACAAGCATTGGATGTGTGTACGTAGATTTAGTCTTTAGGTCTTGGGAATGCAACAAAGAATGGTGAAAGTAAACCCTGCTAATACATTGAATGTTGCTCTGCTGTTACTGTAGAAAGTAATGGGGGCGGGAGGAGGACATCACCATTTACATTGGAAGCTAACAAATTGTCTCACTTCAATTAAAATGCATGATACTGTGCAGAATAAATAAAGACTGTTTGAATGACACTTCCCATTTTCAACAGTGACTATTTATGGTCCAAATGCTGCCTCTGGAAAGAAACACATGAGCTTACCAGCTGCACAGCAAAATATACCTACACAAGAGAACACTGGAGGGTCTGTGCAGAATTTCCATCTGATCTAGAATGTTTAATGTAGAAAGATTATGGTAATTTCTCCACTGTGAAACTGGAAGATTTGAGGCAGGCGTGACCATTAAGCATTAATTGGTCGTGTCATTACACTCCTTAATTAAATGCTGCTTCCATCTTGTAAACACTATTGTAACTTTGGCTAAAATACTTAAGTTTAGGAAAGTATTTGAGCAATAAATACCAACAATTTAAAGACCTTTTTGGGGAGTTTTATTAAAGGTTCTCACATAACTTTTATTAAGAATTCACACATTTTGAATGCAATTAGCAAAATGTGTTACTTTTGGTTGAAAGCATTTATAAATAGATCTCTTTGCTTCGGAAAAGATGCACTGGAGTTCTTTGTGATGTGGTCATTAAAATCCCACCCCTTTGTAGCATTTTTAGTATTAAAAATGTAGATACATCTGTGTGAACATGTTAATTTAAATAGACCATGTGGCTATTTTTTTTTAATAAGTAAAGCCTGTAAAGAAAGTAATACTAACTTGATAGCCAAAACAACCTTAATTGCCCCTAATTCCACCACCAGTTGTAAATTCCCTACTTTGTCCTGTGGTGGCGCAGCTGCTGCTGGAAGGAACCACTGCAAACAGAGGGGGGATCAGGCACTCGACACTGCCAGAAGTGTCAGATGCAAAAGTGGTAATTGGATGGAATAAAAGATCTTTAATGCGGGACTTTTCTTTAACAACTGGCTTGATTTAAATCTTCCTCCATCAACCAAAATTTACACAAGACTGCAAACTGCATAAACCCTTATTGTAGTTGCAGCTAGCAATATCGGAAAAGTGAAAATCAAGCCACCGAGTCCATGTTTAGTGACAACCTGGGCCCAGTTATTAAATTGGAACTGTTAAAAAAATTTAAAAAAAAAACCATAGAAACCAATCAGACTGAGCTTTGAACATAAAGCTACATTCGCAGACTCTGCTCCAGCCCCAAAGTTTGACTTCTATTACAATCATTGCAAAAATATAATATTGCATGGATAGCAGTAACCAAGTTTTGGGGCATTTTGGATATACAAGGCTTAGTTCACACCGAGCGGTTTCTTTAGCCGGAGTTTTTCTGCCCCTTCCCCCAATTCCTGGGGTATGAAAGCTGCATTCATAGCAATGCAATGTAAGCATATGCTGGGTGACGCAGCTGAGTGTGATTGGAATAGCGTTACAAGCAGCGCCTGGTGACCTGCAAATGACAGCAATCACATGATGGGGCGGCTATTCTGCATATCAATATAGCGTTTAGAAGGCAGTAAATTTTGCACCAAAAACCCTGCACTGTATTCACGTCCCAAAAAAATAAAAAAGTTTGCAGTGCCAACAATATAACTTTGAAGACCAATGACATCACAATGTCACAATATTCACAGGCAACATTCACTCTCCGGTAACATATGGTCAGCTGTGTGCGGCTCCAATGACCCCCCCCCCCCCCCCCCAAATTGGTCATTTATCGGCCCTGCACCCCCCATGGATCACATGACTATTTGACTTTCTACAGCTCATTTTCTGCTCACAAATAAGTGAATATAAAGGAAAGTAAACACACTGATAATAAAATATCTGATTCTGGGCTGCAATACAAACACACCACAGCAAACGCGTGCAGATCTCAGCTCCTCAGGGACTGAAGGGGTTAATTACCGCAGTAAAATACAGATTGGAGTTTGTATTTTTTATGATATTGGAACTCTGCATTCTGCACGAAAAGCACAGCAAGCAGAAAATGCATGGTTGCTCCTAGCGACTGTCAAATGAAGCAAGGATTCCCGTCGGTTGTTAGGGGGAACAAGGAATTCTCCTAGTGCAGGTTATATAGGCAAGATTTGTGACCCAGTAAGAAAATATGGAATTGTTACAGGCAAATTACTCCCTTTACACCTTAATTAACGGAAGGATTATGGGGGAGGGGGGGCAGCAAGTTCACATTCTTCAACATGGACCCCTTACTGGTGTGAAAGGGTGAAGAGGATGGAGAGAGGGGCTCTATTAGACAATGGCTGGCCAGGCTGCACATGGCTCAATGCATTAGAGGGAACAATAGGGAGCAAATCCTGAGTAACAAGGTGAGATTAGGAAATCTCGCCCCCAGGTATGGATTACACACAGACACCTGGAGCACTAATTCCCAAAGCAGCCCCATTACACAGCTATGGGGGGCTTCTCTGCTCTTACCTGGCTCCTCAGAGGTGGGGTATACCTGGCCTATAACCCCTCCCCTATCTTCTACAGCCTATCAGAAAGCAGATGTACCAACTTACTGCCCAGTTACCCAATAAACAACAACAGCAGGAGTCCTATACCCAGCACACGTACGGAATGATGCATCCAAGCGGCATTCCATAGACCAATGATATGGTGATCACACAATCGTTAAGGTCCATACACATCACAATCTTGCAATGCCTATGTGTGATGTGATAAGGAACAGACCAGATTTACCCTAACTTTATAAAAGTTGTACAATGGGATTGTGGAGCGCTCCCGATCCCATAGTACACATTCCTTTAGCATTGCTTTGTAATTGATCTGGACTCTGCCATGGCAGAAGTTTGGACAATGATTGGCACATGTGTTCAATCGGATCAATGATTCCTAAACATGGAGATCAGATACATAGGCATGTTAGGGTAAATGGTAGCATCAATGTGGCCCCTTAATGTCACCTCCAGACAGCACAAAGGGCCCCATAGACTGGGTCTGACTTACAGGCAATCCCAATAGGATACTTCCCAAGCCTGCAGAGGATAGCAGCAGATCGGGCACAGCAATGTTGGGAAGTTGCCCCAGCTATGGGGCAATAGAGGGGGTAATTGCCCCACCAACCCCCCGCCATTCACTCACCATTGATCTCATACACCGGAGCATCGTTCTGGTTGAAGCCCTTGGACACGTAAAGTTTCCGGACCTCAGAGCAACTTTTGCTGGCCCGGACGGTGAGGCTGCAGAGGGCCACAGTGCAGAGCAGCAGAGGGGACAGCGGAACCCACATTATGGTCCAGGCACCGGGGGGAAGGGACAAAGACGGCACACACAAGTCCTGCGGCTCGGCGATACAAACGGAGCTTCCTCCTGCCTCCGGGAGAAGTTAGCAAAGTGCCCGTACCGGAGAGCTGAGCCCTGCTAACTTATCCCCCTCCTCCAGCGAATGTCCGGGGCGCTGTGTGTATGAATCTGGCAGAGGGTGCGAGGAGCACGGGGCGCGCATGCGCAGTACAGGGAGAGCGGCATGGAATGCTGGAGGGAGGGCTGAGGATTGAGGGGGGAGGGGGTGCAGGAGGTGGGGGGGGGGGGGGGGGGGGGGGGGGGGGGGGGGGCTCAGCTGTTAACCCCTGCAGGGAATACGTGTGTGCTGCATACAATGCTGCCTGTGTCCAACACATTGCTCTGGAATGCGCATTTAACTCGCTCATTCGGATGTGCAATTGAGATTTAACACCTTCCTAGCCTGCTGCTTACACACACTGATTGTTACCTGCATACAGGTAGGTACAGCTGGATGTAACTACAAAAATCTGAAATAAAAGGAGTGCATCAGATTGTAATTTTATAATATCCTGCAGCCTTTTCAGTAGATTGTCAGCCAGACACTTCCTTTTACAAGGTGACAACAGGACTGGAGTGGAGAGACAGTGTTGTCACCTTCAGCTGCAAACTCAGGAATGGCTATTTTGATACAACAAAATACATATGATCATCCTAAATTGTCCCTCTTTTTGGAGTTTTGTATAGATCTCTATTAAAGAGGAACTAAACTAAAAAACGACTAAAAAAAATTTACCCTCAGTCCCACAGGGCAGTCCGATCCATCGGGGGGTGTCTAACATCGGGTCCCAGCATATTCTCCTTCGGGGTTCTTCATCCTAAGTCACCCGACCCAGGCGTGACGCAGGATAGAAAAAAACTGCACATGCGTGTGACAAATTTTTCTCTTTGTGCGAAAAGGCTCCTTCGAGATGCTCGGGCATGCGCACCCAAGAGCCTCCTGGGATGCGTAACATAGGTATCCCAGGACCCTTTGCGCTCTCATTCATTCTCAATCGCCTAGGCAATTTTTTTTAAAAAAAGGGTTGCAAAAAAAAAAACAGAATGATTACCTTACATAAAAGGGTTGTCTGAGTTTAGGTACGCTATAACACTACGAAAAATGTTTTACAGGTTGACATTAAAAAATCCAGCCAACGATAATCCAGTTCCTTCAGATTTCCGGCATGGATTTAGGAACGCATTTTCAAGTTTACACTGTTATCTGGAGGCGCCGTTTATGTTTTAATGGCGCTGTACTCCAGAATCAGCTGTTGGGTCTTGCTTGCACGTGTTTCCTGCTCATTATTTCTCATTTATTTGCTGCTGTTTAGCCCCATTATGGATTCAGCATCCATTTATAGGACTGTACAGGTAGTCATTTTATGTTAAATATTTACAGCATATATACACGTAAAAAAATCTTAGGTCCGGAGGTTGCCAAATTTTTGAAGGTCAACCCGCACTACATTAAACCTGTCCCATACCCGACAACTGTCCCTCACTCAGATACAGTTATTATTATTATTATTGAAAAAGATTTATATAGCACCAACATATTACGCAGCGCTCGCTGTACAACAAATAGGGGTTGCAGATGACAGACAGATACAGACAGTGGCACAGGAGGAGGGAAGACTCTGCCCCAAAGAGCAGAATCCAGTTCTTTCTTCCTAGCTCAGTTCCCTGTATTGTTGGATGGATCTGTACACCTCTATACAAAATGTATTATTACCTATCACAAAGTTTTCCTATTAAGCCTTTTATCAGTTACAATTTGTTATCTTGAAAAGCTCATATAAAAGAAAGACAATTCTGTATTAAGCACATTAGGTATTTTTTCCATATTTAGTTTTTGTGGGCCACAAAATGTGGTTGTGGCACTTTCAGGTTTGCCTCTACAATAGGGTCAAATCTTCAGTATCATGGGACCACGAGTGGATGTGATCAGAACTAAACTGTGCAAGTGATAATATCTTGTATGGCCTTTGCACTATGATCAGCTGGTTTGTACAATGCATAGGGAGCACCCCACACCCCTGGTGACTTCTATGACCAAATATGGTCAATGATGTCACTTGGGGTTCCCTCCACTTATCACAGCGAAGGACATCTGTCATTTAGCAGCAACTATGTGATGGATCAAAATGAAGTCACCACTAATTGCAATGGGATTACATTGATGGATGACATGGCTCTGGTCTCATTTTAACGATAAGGGGAACCTCACACCCTTATCTTTTTAATTTTTAAGGGTATAGTACATTAAAAAAAAAGGAGGTAAACAGTATTAGGGCCCCTTTACTGTTCAAACTAGGACTTCTGGTCCTCCATATGGGATGTGTAGTTTATCACAAAATCTGGGCGCCACTAGATATACTCCTTTATTTATGTCCCCAGATGTAAGTGTCAATCACATTATCCGGTGTCGTAAGCCCATATTAATCACAGTGACTGACAATTATCAATGTTACCCTACAGCATTACCACTAAATAAAAGACCGCGGTTCTGCAAGAATAGCACAGTAAATCCCCATGGAATTTCTGCAGCCAGATGATTCTGTCAATTAAACATTATTAATTGCTAGAGATGAAGCCAAAATATATTTTGCCTAATAATCCTTACTTGATTGCCCAAAGAGCTAGCAATCAAAATTAAAGTACAGGTACCTAACTGACTGTGATGACTCCCTTTACAGTTTGTCAGCATTCACTATTCATTCTCAAACACAGCTTCCAATACTGACACTATAGCTGCTCTGTCCCCCCACTTATAATGAGGGTACCCACTCCCATTGGTGTAGGGTTGTCACATGACCAATATGGGACTTGTTTTTCAACTTTATTATTAGAACAAATACATAAAACACCACAGAAGATGGTAAAAAGAGTCCATGGCAATTATTAGTATCATTATTATTATTATTATTATTATTAATAATAATTAACAGGATTTATATAGCGCCAACATATTATGCAGCGCTGTACATTAAATATGGGTTGCAAATAACAGACAGATACAGACAGTGACACAGGAGGAGGAGGGGACCCTGCCTGAAGAGCTTACAATCTAGAAGACAATAGTAAGATTAATACTAGGTTTGATCAATGAAATGCAACTTTTTGCATCTCATTAACTGTTACTAGTAAATGCTTTTAAACAGAGGATAATTAGGTCCCAGGTTCGATTCCCAGCTAGGACGTTATCTGCATGGAGTTTGCAGGTTCTCCCCGTGTCTGCGTGGGTTTCCTCCAGGTACTCCGGTTTCCTCCCACATCCCAAAAACATGCAGTTAGGTTAATTGGCCTCTCCCTAACAATTGACCTTAGACTACATTAATCACATATGACTATGGTAGGGACATTAGATTGTGAGCTCCCTTGAGGGACAGTTAGTGACACGACTATGCACTTTGTACAGCGCTGCGTAATATGATGGCGCTATATAAATACTGTATAATAATAATAATAATAATAATTATAAAAAATAATAATAAAAAAATATTAGTGGGTTTAATGATACTTTATATTGCCTTCAGACAAGGTCTATCCAGTCTGGCAACTTACTGCTGAGTCAAGAAAAGTCATATAGGATTCTCCCAATTCTTTGGGCCAAATTTATTAAAGCTCTCCAAGGCTGGAATGGATACACTTTGATCAGTGAAGCTGGGTGATACAGCAAACCTGGAATGGATCTGGTCCAGGATTCAAAACATTTGTTAACCCCTTTGGCGGTATTCCCGAGTGTGGCTCAGGGTGAAATTTCTTTACAGAAAGCCTGAGGCATCCTCCAGCGATACCGGCCCGGCATCTGTGTCCACTTGATGATGCCCGGCCGGCATCGGTCTCCCGTTGGGGATGCCCGGCATCTGTGTCCCCTGGCCTCATTGTACCCATTTGACATTTAAAAGTACAAAATATTCATACCACCAGTGAGGCTAGCAAATAGCAAATGACTTTTTAAAAATTCATTTCCAAGTTTGCTGGATCACTCAGATTCACTGATGAAAGTGTATCCTCTCCAGCCTTGGAGAGTTTTAATAAATCAGGCCGTTTGTGTAGGGAAAATATGGATCAACCAGGATAGATTTTCCCAGTGAGTTGGTATTGTTCCTCTCAACTATTTTAATAGTTATTGCCTACAGGTCTCTCTTAACCCCCACCCCCAGCTCCCTTCCAAAAATGGAGAATAGAATACATTTAGCCAATGAAATCAGAGCCAGTTAACCTTCCCACTATTTAAGCCCTGGTCTTCCCCCAATTGATGGAGATGGGCATGGGTGGTTTTTGACTCACCGCTTCTGGCACAAGGGGTGATGACCTGGCCTTAGGCCCTGCTCATACTAACCTTCCTTGTTACCATGACCTAACCCAAGGATTACTTGATATGTTTGCAAGCAATTAGTCAGAAACTACCAGTGCCCATCTCCTGGCTCTGAAAGCTAATGAATTGGGGGAAGGCAGGGGCTTAAAAAGTGGGGAAGGTTGACTATGGTTTAAGCCCCATTGACTAATATATCACAAATGGTGCTATAAAAATACTGTGTAAAAATATTAATAATAATAATTCATTAGCTGGGAAGAACTGAGATGATCCCAACAAACCACAAGTGATCTATGGGAGTCTATAAGGGTTATTCAGTCCTGGACCAATACTAAAAAGAAATCCAATCACCTGGCAGGCAAAACAATATACTGCACTACTTATGCAAAATCCACATATTTCCATAAACATCTAGTAGCAGTAAAATTACCCCAAGGGAAATCCCTGGATTAAAGGTGAATATTGCAGCATAGAGTGGTTTTGGTATTTTATCTTTTAACAGGCTGTTGCTGTTGCACATTTAGTTTTTGTGGTCCACAAAATGTGGTTGTGGCAGGGTGTGGCACTTTCAGGTTTGCCCCTACAATAGTGTCAAATCTTTAGTGTCAGACACTCATGGTACCACAGGTGGATGTGACCAAAACCAAAACTTCTGCAAATGATAATATCTTGTATGGACATTCTGATCAGCTGGTTAGTGCAAAGCATAGGAAGCACCCCAGATTCCTGGTGACATCTATGACCAAGTATGGTCAATGATGTCACTTGGGGTTCCCTCCCCTTATCACAGCGCAAGACATCTGGTTAAAAAATAAGTCACCACTAATTGCAAATGACATGGAATTACATTGATGGATGATATTACTCTGGAGAACCTTAATTTTGTCACCGCTGATCTTTGTACAGCGCTGTGGTATATGTCAGAGGTATATAAATGTATAATATTAGTGTGTGACTGTGGGGGGACATTAGAATGTCAGCTCCTCTGTACAGAGACTGATGGGCCTAGCTCAGTGTTTCATTGTACAGCACCATGGTATATGTCAGAGCTATATAAATCTATATATATATATATATATATATATATATATATATAATATTGGATGTATGTATGTGTGTATCTTCCGCCATCACTAGAAAACGCATGGAGACATTTCAATCAAACTTGCTATACATATGACTAAGACTCATGTGAGTGCAGCTGTCATCTTTGTACAGCGCTGTGCTATATGTCAGAGCTATGTTTGGATGGATGTATGAATATGTGTATGTCATCACTAGGAAAAGCATGGAGACATTTAAACCAGAATTGCTAGACATATGACTCAGACTCATGAGAGTGCACCGCTGATCTTTGTACAGCGCTGTGGTATATGTCAGAGGTATATTTGCATGTATGTATGTGTGTGTGTATTGCTCAAAGACAGTATGCCTTTTGCTTATATTTTTACATACTTTTTACTCTTTTACAAATTTCTGGCCTGTAATAATGCCTTCGAGAAAACGTAAGGCAATTGGCTGAGTGCAATCAAAGGCAAAAAAAAAATGAAACAACAACATAGACAAGAAAATCACTACAGCTTTATTTGGTTCCTTTTCCTGTATAATATAAGATTGCAATAAATAAATACAAAGGCAACGCCGGGTTTTTTAGCTAGTAGTTACATAAAAGCCAAGCACCAATCAATGCTTTATCACATATTGCGGTCTATTTATAAAGCAGTGAATCTGACATTCGCTGAAACATTCCCCTTTTCTGAAGTTTGTCTAAAGATTACCTTACCAGGAGAGGTAAGCATGTGTTAGAGTTAAAACATGTTTGTGACACATTTCAGATAAATCAATAACAGTGCAGTAAAAGCATCTAAAGATCTTGTTAAACAGGTTTTTATTTTTCACAGGAAATTCAATCTTAAACATCATACAAGTGTCATTAACGCAAAGCAAACGTTTGTACTTTAGGCCCGTGTAAACGAGGCTTAGCATTCAGTGATGAGATCAGGCACATTAATTTGATCAGATTTACATATATGTTAGCAACAACTTGTAAAAAGCAAAATGGAATTAATGTCATGGAATGTTAGCTTAATGTTTATTTCTGCCTATATTGGGGAATCATTGACCTGGAACTAGCATGCAGTAAAAGTTAGGATACTGGTCTGGGACTCAGAAAACCCCATCAACATATTGGGTCTTGGAGTCAGAACACCCTATCAGCATATTGGGTCTGGGAGTCAGAACACCCTATCAGCATATTGGGTCTGGGACCCTATCAGCATATTGGGTCTGGGAGTCAGAACACCCTATCAGCATATTGGGTCTGGGAGTCAGAACACTCTATCAGCATATTGGGTCTGGGAGTCAGAGATCTGATTCCACGTTCGGTCTGGGAGTCAGAACACCCCATCAGCATATTGCATCTGGGGGTCAGAACACCTGATCTGCACATTTGGTCAGGGTGTACATATTTGGTTAAAGAATCAGAACACCTGATCTGCACATTCGGTGTATCAGTTATGACACCCATACTGTTTATTCATTCTGGGAGCCAGATCCACTGATCTGCATATTCATTTTGGGTCATCAACGGGCCTGCTTTATCAAAGTCCTTCAAGACTGATGACAATAGACTATCACAGGAGAACCTGGGTAATCCAGCAAACCTGGAAATGATGTCTTACAAGCATGTTTTCAGCTTGCACCAGATCCATTCTAGGTTTTCGGATCACCCAGGTTCTTCCATGATACTCTATCTTCACCAGTCTTGGACAGCTTTAATAAATCGGGCCCACTTTGTACTGAAGTTACAGGATGCCTGTAAAGAGAAGACTGAAAGCATCTGCATTTTTATATTTAAAGTCTAGTAGTGGAGCAAAAGACAACTTTACTGTAACACAAATATTACGGTAACAAATACTAGCTGATTATTATTAGTTTTCCTAAATAAAAAATGAATATAATGTTTTTACCATCATTGCACCTCATCCAGCCATTGGCATTGTCAAGGCAGGTTAAAGCTGGTGCCCATATGTAGAATTTAATTGCACAACATTCTGAAAGACTCCAATAGAATATTGCCATATTCCTACCCCGTGTAGAGAGAAAACAAGAGCAGCAAATTATTACCAAATGTCAGGATGTTGGCTGGACTGATTGGAAAATCGTCAGTTGCTGATTAATTACATAAGCTGTAACCATGCATAATTCACTATGGGGATCTAATCCAATGTTTGCTGTCCAATCAAGGTGTAAATTGGCTGAAATAACAACCAACCAAGAGTCTTATTTATAATATACTTGTTTTCAGTTCTGGCTTCTAGAACTAAGACCACACTAACCCTGCTTTAACCCAAATACTAAAACCCACCCTCTCTGTACCATTACACTAACATCTAATTATGAATCATCTTAAAGAGAACCGGCCATCCATGGCTATCACAGTTGTAACACCTCGGGAGGTGTCAACATATTGTTACCCTAACCTTGGATTACTTTTTTCTTTATATAGCTTATTTATATTGGAGGATGGCAAACATTACAAATTCAATATGACTAATGAAATATAAACAAGAATAACAATACGTAATAGCAGAAATACAAAGCAAATAAAAGCATTACCACAATAACAAAGTCAGAAAGAGAAATACAATATGGGAACAAGACAACCCAGTGATGGTGGTAATTAGGTACAACAATCAATTCCAACTTCACTTCATTCTGGAAATATACCATGATGTAATTCAAAGGAGAGTACAATATTGTGTTTACTTTTATTAATATGAATTCCAGTTTTTAAAGTGTTTTTTTGAAAATGATATTAGTAAGATTCCTACACCTTCAACATGTAGTTTATTTATTTTAAAGGATCAAATAAATGTTGTTTTCAATCAACATTTCTATTAGATCATAACTCTGCTCAATCAAATGTACCTTGATATATATATATGTTCTCTTAGATTGTAAGCTCTTCAGGGCAGGGTCCTCTCCTCCTGTGTCACTGTCTATATTAATCTGTCATTTGCAAGCCCTATTTAATGTACAGCGCTGTGTAATATGTTGGTGCTATATAAATCCTGTTTATGAATAATAATAATAATAAAAATAATACATTTAATAATAATCATTTGTATTTTTTAAATATATTTGTATTTTGTTATTAATAATAATAATAATAATAATAATAATGGAGGTCATATTCTAATGGAGGCCAAATTATATTGGGGCTAACAGGCTGTATGCTAAAAAATGCCACAAAATTGCATTATTTATTTACAGATCACACAATTTTTGTTGGCCCCATTTTTATAAGTAATAATCAATTTAAAAACACTTTTATTATTAACATTACTTTTGATATTTATTGAGCCATTTGGCATAAACATAAACTGGTGGTCAGCTTGATCACCACTTTATTATTGACGGCTACTCTTCTCCAGTGTTAAAAGCCATAGGACATAATAGAGAGCTGTTGCATTTTGTAATTTTTTTAAACCACCAGTCCAAAGGTATTATGATATTTCTAATATCCATTTTTATAATAAAAACCCATCTAAATATTCCAAAATATGTGTGTGGTTTTACATTTTTTTATTTAAAAGCCCTAAGTTTAATATTCAGTTTAAGGGTTTGTTAGTTAGTATTGCTTTTCACATTTTGTTTTTTATTTTTGGTTATTTGGTTTTATAGGTTGTAAAGTTCTAGGTGCCCAAACAATTACAACAAAGTTACCATTTTGAGCTTTACATACAGCCTCCCCACCTACATGAACCCTCTCCAGCCTTGGAGAGCTAGAATAAATCAGACCATTGAACCCAATGAATCTAAAGTAATATAACTGTGCCATCAGGAAAGAAAAAACCTGGTCATTCACTGTATTCAGATAGTCAGCTGACTTCATTGTTGGACACATAAAGTTGCTGAACCTAGACCTGACCAACTGCTCATACCACTGCACCCACAGGCTGGAAGACTTTTATGTCCAGGCAATGGCTCTGATTTACTAAAGCTCTCCAAGGCTGGGGAAGATACACTTTCATCAGTGAAGCTGGGTGATCCAACAAACCTGGGATGGATCTGGTCCAGGATTCAAAGCATTTGCGAACAAATAAAATAGCAAACGACATTGAAGAAATCCATTCCAGGTTTGCTGGATCACCCAGCTTCACTGGTGAAAGTGTATTCTTTCCAGCCTTGGAGAGCTTTAATAAATCAGGCCCAATGTATATGCCCAGCATTTTAGCTTCCAAGATTCGCTGATATTCTGCCAAATGGGGCCCTGAGCAATTGATCAGTTTTCCACTTCTAACTCAAGCCCTCATAGCTCCAAGTCTTCCAAGAGTCTAATCAAAATTCTAAGTATCCCCCCCACTCCAGCTGATCAGCTACTAAATCCACCCAAATATCAGTTTAAACTGACACCACAGTGCCTCTGCTCCATTGAAAGTAATTTTGTTACCCCTGACCAAGTCTCCGCTTCTGGACTGTTGAGTATATCTACTTCTCTTCAACTCTAAAATAAAAGGGGAAAGTGTTCTGTAGCCCAGCAAGGGAAAACTGAGCAGAGCTTAAAACTTCTTGGAATTTGGAACTTCTTGATTCTGAATTTCTCAAAGAATCAACAATATTCTTTTGTATTTTTAATATTTTTAAAAAGAGACAATATTGTTTCATTTTTCCAATACATGCATATTACCTGACCTAACAAAAGCCTAAGAATGACACGCAGAGATCTTCTAACATGTTGGAAAATCTCTATATGTGATAATGAGAGCTTGTGATGGAGAGTTAATGAACACTGCTCACAAGCACTAATAATTCCTGACGAGCTAACATCTATAGTGTCTGATCATTGTAGTTGATACTGAAGAAATGAAAAGATGAAATTAAAGAAATGTAAGAAGACTTAATTTAAAACCAATCATTTTGCCAGCTGCCTATGTCAGATTGGCAATCATTGCTGTACACATTTTAATTTTCCAAGGTGTGGAAAAGTATCTCAGTAATATGGCATGTGATTTATGATGCTTCTTAAAGAAATGAAGTCTCTGACTGTGCCAGGACAGTTCAGCCGGCTGTCTGTGACTGCTCAGACGTAGCTGGCCTGTTTCCGAGAATAAGTGAATGTGTTCATGAATCATGTGAGGCATTTCCTTCATTCTTGCAGCAGCCACTAAATAACATTTTAGCTGCTTTCCAAATGTACAAATAAATGGGAGAAGTAAACATGTTACTAGCTTTAAAAAAAAAACTGCAAGCTTGTAAGGCATAATTATTACGGTAGAATGAATCAAAACACATATTTGTAATCCGTTTTATTTTGCTACTTGTGTATTATGACTTCCCGAAAGGTAATTTCACTCAACAGATGCTATTGAGATGGGGAAAGGTAGGCATGGTATACTAATATTTATAAACTCCTATTCCCATTTTCCTGTAATTTTCTGCTAAAAATAAATAAACTAAATATTCCTAGTTCAGTCTTTTCATTTTTTCCCCTGTACTAAATTTGGTGATAGATGGTTGGATATGTATGCACAATACAGCCACCTCCAATACTTTCTTAGTACTGTATAGGCTGGTCAATGGAGGGGGTAAAACAATAGCAACCAGGCAAATTACTTGGGGTTGGTATGCTCAGCTCTTAGTATGATTATCACTCAATCCGGTCATATAGGGTACATTATCTGATGTATAAAGGCAGACACCGGTAGAACCTGCAAACTCCACGCAAATAGTGCCCTGGCCGAGATACGAACCTGAGACCTAGCACAAAAGGTAAGAGTGCTAAACACTGAGCCACCATGCTGCCCTTGTGTGATTTTGTAATTATTAATTACTCTTATGTGATGAAATGTTAACATCAGTTTCTCAACTGGCTTGGGCGATATACAGAGCTGAATGTCCCATGGTAATGCAGCACTGGATTC
>NC_092871.1:26366702-26376924 GCF_032062135.1 Pyxicephalus adspersus
ATGACGCTTAACTCACCATCACAATTGGTTCTTTAGGCAAGTCCTGGTTACAGTCTGGCCCAGAAAACACTTTGAAGTGCCCAGCTGGGACACTGACCTTTTATATAATAATCCGACCCAGAAAGTCCAAATTCTTCATTATGAGTGTTTTGTACCATCTGTAAATCTAGCTATACCTGGACTAGCAGACGAGTTTTGCCAGGTTCCATTGATAACGTGGCTGCTACTTGTGACCTTGGAGGATTGTTTCAAGAAAATCCCAAAGGGTATCTAAAGCAAAGAACAAATATTTGTTATACCGCAGCTTGACAGCCTTACCAACATGTATATGTTAAAAATGCATTCATTTTCTATTTTTCTTTTGCAGGCTAATTGCTAAATGAAAATAAAGAGTAAAGAAGCCTGAAAAAAAGGACATGTATGCAGCCACCACCCCTAAGCACTGGTAAGCTGAAATTTAAATGCATTTTTGGATTTATGTACAATTTAAAAAAACAGTGTGGTTTTAAGATAGAGGTCATTTTATCCACTTTATAAAACCTCATATATAGACATGACATGTGTGATGTGTTTCAGAATTACAAAAAAAAAAAAAAGTTTTGGAAATCAAGTACATGTCTTCAGACCACTTGTTGAAAAGTGTTCTTGTTTTTGGTGCTGTTGCAACCACTAGAATGATTTTGCCACTACCATATTTTGTACATGAATAGATTTTTTGTCCTCAATATGTATTAGGCAATTTCATTTTCAACTATAATCATAAATGTAAACCTAAAACTATACCTTAAACCTAAATCTTTTTTGAACTCCAAATAGTTGGCGGAACACGTGACAATTTCCTGGGACAGGTTTATTATCTAGTAAATTCAACTGCTTGGAACAATTCCCTAGCGGCAGCAGTTTCTAAATCACCAATGATTATCCTGCAATTATTACTAGTGATCATTACATATGCAATTGCATGTAGCAGTGATCATACAAATGTGGTGAATTGTGGTACCATTAGCAAATATTTGGTAATACACGCTACTGTATATTGCTGGAAATTAATATTATTATTATTACACAGGTCTTATATAGCTCCGCTATATTATGCAGCGCTGTACAAAGTTCATAGTCATGTCACTAACTGTCCCTTAAAGGGGCTCACAATCTAATGTCCCTACCTCTGTCATATGTCTTTTAATACAGTCTAAGGTCAATTTTGGGGAAGCCAATTAACCTAACTGTATATCCAATGAGGTTAGGGCCCACTGGCCTATGAGCAGCCTCAGGTAAGTTCACCCTCAAACTTTTTGTCTAGATAGGAGTCCCACTGTGGATGTTCTCATTGTTTGGTTAGGATGCGTTTACCCTCCACCATCAGTCTAGGAACCCCCTAAAAAAATGATCTTGATTTTGGCTTTAGAGGCTTACCCACCTATCAATAGATACATGAAACTAACAAATCCCTGCTATGTTTGTGGCGAGTAAGCTTTGAGCCCATGGTGCTTTAATTGTTGCATTATTTGCTATAGTAATGGATAAGAGTATATATCCATTGCTACAAATTACTTGGCAAATATTGTTTAAGATCATTCCAGCAAAAATGAACTGTATGCACTAACATTTAGCATTTTGTAAAAACAGAGGTAATATTTTTTGCACTGTTAAAGTTGTGCAACAAAGTATATTTCAGAAAAATAAGGCCTTATATAGTACAACTAGGCAAGTCCGCAAAGCATTTGTATTGACTGGCACAAATGTGTATGCACATGATGCACCTGATTGACTTGGATGAAACATCCTTGTTGTGCTGAGTTGATAGAGTAAAGCTGGGCACACACATGCAATAATTGTTGTTGGAAAGGATCTTTCACGATTCATTCGAGCGATTAAGGACTGCACGATGCATGAACGAGTGTTGTACATAAAGCACCATTCTGCTCTATGAAGAGGGGAGGGGGGGAAGGACGGAGCGGCACCCTGCTTCCATTAAAATCGTTCGTCGTCCATTGTCCGTGGATCCGCCAGGATGGTCGTTCGGATGATGGACAACAGGCGCTGTACACACTCCAGATTCTCGTCTGATATAGGGCCTGAGCCGATTATCGGACGAGAACCATTGGACGTGTGTACCTAGCCTAGGTATACAGTAAGTTAACCTTGCAAACCTCTACCTATTGACAATTACATTGTCCAAAAGCAATAGATAGCAACCAGACACAGCAATAAATCTGATTGATAGGCAACACTCTTTTGAGAAACAACTGTCTTTCTCTCATATGACAATAAAGGGAATTTTGCAAGTAACTCTTATCTCTGGAAAAACAATAGCAATTGAAGTAGGATATCTAGTTTGGCCAACTGAATGTTGCCTTGGGATGTTGCTCGTAAACTATAAACATACAGATCATCCTATGCCCAATCTAAATGAAATCAGCCACATGTCTATTGTTAGCTATGGTTTACTATAGTACAAATGTACAGTATATGAATGTCATGGGATCTCCTGTATCCTGCTAAGACAAAAAAAAACACTACTGTTACCAAACTCTCTAAAGCATCGGTTCTCAAACTTTTTACCTTAGACCCTTGGCAAATATTCATATTATTTATAAATAACCCCTGCTAAAAGTTATAATACTGACAGTTCATGGTATATTAACATAATCAGTAAGATATTACAATAAACAAAAGAATAAAGCTCTCTCCGCTCCTCCAATGACCTACTACTGACTTCCTCACTCATAACCTCATCACACGCACGGTTACAAGACTTCTCTAGAGCTGCTCCAACTCTCTGGAATGGTTTTCCCCGTCCTATTCGGCTTGCTCCTACTTTCTGCTCATTTAAAAGAGCGCTCAAAACCCATTTTTTCAAACTTGCCTACCCGTCTTCTTCTGTCTGCTAAACCCTCATTACTTCCCACCACTACATATCGTCCATCCTATTGTGTGTGAAATTCCCCCACCTACTAGATTGTAAGCTCTTCGGGGCAGGGTCCTCTCCTCCTGTATCACTGTCTGTATTAGTCTGTCATTTGCAATCCCTATTTATTGTACAGCGCTGCGTAATATGTTGGCGCTATATAAATCCTGTTTACTAATAATAATAATAATAAAGGAAGTGAATTACTTATTAAATGCGACACGCAGAGAGGATATATTTTTTTTTACATCTGCTATAAACAAGAAAAATATTTATATTGGTATCAAATTATTATAATAGTCAGAAATTATTAGAAAGAATAGCCAGAAGAATTAAAAAACACTCAGATTGGTAATCAGTGTGGTTAGATTTTCTTAACAATGATGAAAAGTGATCTCCTTACATTGGTGGTCTATGGAAAACAGTCACCTTGCCTTATGAAACAGTGATCCTTTGTATTGAGGGTCTATAAAGAAGTTACCCAATGCATTGGTCAATGTTTTTCTCACTTTGGTGATTGGGAAAAAGTGATTTCCTATATTGGCGGTCTATAAAGAAGAGTCAGCTTATAATTATGGTAATTGTGAGAGGTGCCTTAGATTCATGGTCAGCCCGGAGATTAATCCACTACTAATTAAGGAACGTCTGGCAACCTTTAGAGGAACCCTAGGCTGGGTAAACACGTGCAGTGGTTCTTGTACGATAATCAGCTCAGGGCCGATATCGGACGAGAATGTGGCGTGTGTACACCTGGTGGAGCCACGGATGACGAATGATCGTAATGGAAGTGAAGAGGGAGAGCGCAGCAAGGTGCCACTCCGTCGTTCTCGCACTTCCCTCTCAATAGAGCAGAACAGTGATGTATGTACATTAGTCGTTCATGCATCCTGTAGTCGTTATTCGTTGGAAAGGATCATGAAAGATCCTTTCCAATGACAACTATTGCACGTGTGTACATAGCCTTACCGAGAAGGGCCAATCTAAAGTCTACCATTTAGGCCGGATTCAAGAAAGATGCTGTCTTTACAGATCTCAACAGATAACACCGACTGGTATAACATCTACTACTTGGGTTCCCATAATATCCAGCATAATTATCAACAGAAGAGCATCAAGAGGAGTTTTTGCCTGTCAAAAACACCCATATGGGATATGACAATGCAGGTATAAATAAAAGCTTAATTAGTGATCTTCAAACAGCTGGTGTTATTATTTACTATTCAGCCATCATCTTACATGTACCGGGGCCCATGCATATTTGGCTGCTTTATCAATGTGTTAATTAATCAACAAGAACTTTGGGATAATACCAAGGACACCTGTACATCATATACATATGTAGCAACATAGCATCATAATGATAATAACAACTGTATTTTATTGGTTAAATGATGTGACTGTTTTACCATCTGCTTGGAGTTGGATAGCTGGGTAATCTTGGTAATCAATGTGCTGAAAAGGAGTATTGTCTTGGTAAGTTTGTTCCATTCTGTAAAGATAACACAGTGTTCAGTGTATTGTATTTTCTCACAAGTTTAATTGCTGAACAATTGAAAACTTCCAGCACAAGAGAACAATACGTCAAGGAGTAAAAAGCTGCAAGTTGCTTATTCCTTTTTTTTCTTTGCAGATGTGGTATGTTTCTACACAAGATTCATCTGTTTTCTGAAATCATTTCTGATTTCTTCTATTAATTGCCAGTGCTGAAAATTTACATATTAATTCTGTAGAAGATAATAGTTTTTGCAACATTGTATCTTGTGAAAAAATGACATTGTAAAAACAATATGTAGAAGTTCCCAGTGTCAGATGACTTGACTGTAATTATTAGTTAGAACTTACTTTTATACATGGTTACATATGCAGCTATACTATACTCAGCAAAAAACAAATAAAACAATGAAAAAAAAACTGTTTACACATCATTGATCCAAGAAGTTAGCTGCTACAAGACCGAGAACTTCCATAACTAACTCTATTGTGGGTTTTGTAACATGTGGCCCTTAAAGTACTGTATATCTATACCCAATCATTACAGATAAAAGTATTTTTTTTAATTAGGGGGTAAATGCTAGAACATCGGCTTTTTTTAATCCTCCCGTACGTTCCGTTTGCCACCTCAGAACATGAAGTGGGGGGCTCAGAACGCTAAAGGTGCGTACACACTTCCAATTTTTATCGTTCCAATCGAACGACGAACGATCGATTGGGCAAAAAATCGTTCGTAAAAAAGTAACCAACGACGCCGACGAACGAGGAAAGTCGCTGGAAACGAACGACCGGACCGACGGATCGGATTGGACGACGATCGTTGAACATCGTTCGTGTGTACGGTCGTTCGTTGATCGTCCATGTTCAGAGCATGCGTGATGAACGAACGTCCGGTCACTTTCCTGTCGTGCACATAGTTCCTCTATCGCTCAAACGATCGCATCTATTGTGTGTACAATATCTACGAACGATCGTGTCGTTACCTCTATGTGCAGGATCGGTGCTATACGATCGTTCGTGTATATCGTGCAGGAACGTTCGTCGTTCGTTTTCCAACGATAATAATTGGAAGTGTGTACGTAGCTTTAGTCCTTCCACTATCAGAACATAAAGAGGGGGTTGTATTGGGTTTTCTGAGCCTCATAGAGAAGTAAACCTAGGGTTCCAAGTTTTCCTCATTTTATCCAAAATTTAAAAAAATACTTTTGGTTATAGATACAATTTAGGCACAAGTAAATTTATGTTGTGATCATTACCAGCACCACACAAATGCTACACGCACATTGCTGTTCAGTTCTATGAAGAGGGGAGGATGAGCTGGAGGCACCCTGGTGCATCCTCCTCTATAGAAAATGACAGCGGTTGTCCTTGGTTGATTGTATAGTGATCCTCCATGGCAGAAATAAATGTTATACACATCATAGAGTTGCTGTCGTGTCTCTAAGACAAGAAGTAAAGGTTAATCTACCCACTGAGTCGCCAATTGCATAAAACTTAAAACGTTTCAACTATTTCCTACTCTATTTGAAAACTAAAAAAATAGTCATAGCCTTAGACAAACTGTTACGTTTTCAGTTATATTACCTGTATTCATCTACACAATGTGAAAGAAAACAGGGAAACATTACAAATTTATTTTCATTTTGCTTTCACTTAAATTCTTCATTTGTCCCAATCAAATAAGTTTTACAAAACTTAAGTCTGTATATGACCAACCTAACACTGATTTCTAAACGGATGGAGGGCAGTTAGATTTTCTATGGACTCCACTATATACAAATCCTCTTTCTCTGCAATGAATACAGACTTTTTAATGATTGCCTTTAATAAAGAAAGTAACAGTGAAAGTGACACCATGTTACAGCAATGCAGAGAATACTAATGACCAGACGGGACTGTACACATGCCCTGGGGGTAATTTCCTCTGAAAATATCTTGAAAACAGCCCAGGACACAGGACACGTAATTCATTTATAGCCTATCATGTATCATGCATTTTATTCTTTATTCGTATTTAGTTTTATTCTTTTACTGTCCTTATCTTGCATCCATATTGTTTTTGCCCCCCGCAGCTCACACTGGATTTATGTTTTTAACACCAACCAAAGACAATTTTTGTCTGTTACCTAAATGCATGTTTTTGGAGATGTGGGCGAGTCCCCCAAATAAACCCACACAAAAACAATGCAAACATGTAAAAAAGGAAATAGCACTACAAAGCAACACAAGGATCTTCATACAGTATGTATTGGCTTCCTCCTAAAATTGACCTTAGATTGTAATAATGAAATATGACTATGGTATGGACATTAGATTGTGAGCTCCTTGGAGGGACAGCTAATGACATGACTATGGACTTTGTACAGTGCTGCGTAATATGTCGGCGCTATATAAATACTGTATAATAATATGTAATAGGCAAACAAGGTTGATTCAGTGCACATACATAATTACAAATTCTACAAGCAATCAATATTTTAAATAGATAAGAACAGATAAAAACCATAAAAAATATATATTTCTGACCACACATAGGAATTCTTTATGATCCATTTATAATTGGACAACCACCACAACACCATGTGTGACAAAATCATTGGCTTCAGGGACTTAGCACTTTGCCATTGTAGGATCAGATTGCAAGAGATGACTGTTAAAGAATCTGTATGTTGTCATTATTTTATTTCACTGAAAATAAAGCATGTAACAAAATGAAAAACACTCCTTCACAGCAGGGGCCCTGCTGCCACTTCTTAATTTAAACACAAATAAGATTATATGTTTATTTAACATATTGTATGCATTCTATCAACACGTAAAAGCTGTAATGGGTGTCAACACCCCAAAACACAGAGCTATCAAATAAGTATCCCTCTATACTATTCCTTTGCTCCTCCCATAATAATGGCATAAAAGAAGATAAAAGGAGGGCCAGAGTAGCTGGGCCAGCTTGGACAAAAAATAGGCATTCCCAGGAGAGGACTATGACACACAAGAAGAAAGCAATGGAAATTGACTCTAAGATAATTTACATTTTCTACTAAGTTCAAAGGCACATTGCATGTTCAAAAAACGATTATTTATGGAAAGGTGAAGACGCCTAAATCCCTTAAAATACTTCATATTTCTGTGCAACTTTGTTACAGAGCCTCTTTATTGGAAAAAGACACTAAAAATGTAACCTAGCTAAACTATAAAAGCCTGGTGAACAACTAGTGAACACAATAATAGTTATGATGAATAATAATTTATTTTAAAATGTATTAAAATAAAAATTTATAAGAAATACAATGTATTTTTTAAAGCACTGTGTGTCATAAAGTAATAAAGTACTGTGTATCATAAAAAATTGTTATATATATATATATATATATTAGTACTTTATTTCTTCCTTTTTTAAAAAAATGTTTTGTTTCATCTTAGTGTTGCTGCCACTTCAGGGCAGGTTTCCTGATGGTGACAACAATAGACCATGCCTATATAGCGTGATCAAATGGCCACTTGTAATAGGGTGGCCATTGTACACAAGAGACAAAGAAAGATTGTTGTCACTGTTAGTACCTAAACAAGGATTTTCACAGCTGGATCATGTTTTTGGAAGCTGCAAATTTCAAACATGTAAATACCTTTACAATCTCGGTAGCAATTACAATAAGCCCAGTTAATCTTTTGTATTGCTTAATGCACTAAGATGTTGTATACAGTAATGTAAATGTTGATGGTTTTGTACTTTTTTTTGCTATTTATAGACATACTACACTACAAGGGACCTGACTTATTAAAGCTCTTCAAGGCTGGAGAAGGTACACTTTCATCAGTGAAGCTGGGTGATCTGGCAGACCTGGAATGGATTTCCTAAAAGTAATTTGCTGTTTGTTAACAAATGTTTTCAGTCCTGAAGTACATCCCTTCCAGGTTTTCTAGATCACCCAGGTTTACTAATGAAAGTGTATTTTCTCCAGCCTCGGAGAACTTAAATTAAATCAGAGCCATTGTGTCCAATTGTGCTTTAAAGTAGAACTTCATTTTATAAATAAACAATTTGTGAACAAATAGCTCTTTAATGCAGAAATGACATAAAACAAATAAAATATACTTACCTGCCTGTTTGCAGTCTTTTTTGTAATGTACACTGAGCTGCGCATGCACACAAAGGAGCATAGAGACATAAGTGTACCTAAATAATTGTGAACAGACAGAAAAGTTTATTTTATTGTAGGAGGAACATTGCCTGTCCATTCTGCAAAAAGTAACCTGACTGCTTGCAATTTTTTGTTTTTGAAGTTTTTGTTATTCTGGTAATATCAAGAGTATTAGTTATACTATATTTAAGACTTATGCATTTAAAGGTCAACTTATGTATTTAAAGTCTATTTTATATATATATATATATATATATATATATATATATACTTATATATATATTTCATTAGGTTTTTTGGCTTTTTTTGTGCTTCCACCAGTATTACCTAGACTAAGGAACCAGGATTTGTTAGAGAAGTAGCTGGCCTAGGGAAAGATGAATGGCTTCTTTAGTAAAAACCTCCGCAACATGTGCGACTTTGTGTAATCGGGGATGAAATACATGTAGTGGTTTCCTAAGGCAACAATGCAACAGGCTGGCTGGGATATCTGCCTGACTTTACAGGAATTGAATGAGGAGGGCCATGTAATTACCATTGGGAAAGCTGACCTTTATTGGCGGCTGACAAACCCCTGACCCAGTCCTTCCTCTTTTGCCACCCCTCTGGATCCCAGCCCCCTTTCCTTTCTAGCCACAGCATCTGTTCCACATTCCTCACTAATCTCCTATCTCCCCTCTAGCTAGACCAAAGGAGGAAGGAGCCGGGGCTGAGTGGATGGAAAGTATTGCAAGTAGGAAATGTTGTCAGGACCACAGAGCCAGCTGCTTAGAAGGAGGTGCACTGTTTGCTCTCATTTAGAAGTTACTACAGTCTGGTGGAGATTTATGCCCCATTAGAATATATTAGAGTATACAGACTATTGGCTGACTGGGTATGTTTAGTTTGGTTTTGGTACAGAAAAAATACTCAAAAATCCATCAAGAGTTTACTGGCGGCAAATATTCAATAAAATAACATGATATCACTTTAAAAACATTGCTTCTGATGAAGAAATAGTGGAAGAAATGACAATTGGATACAATCTCCACGCAGTGCTAGCCATAATTTCCCACCATGCATAAATGAATGGTAATATTGGTATATATTGCATGGTTATTATATACACAGAGGGCGAGCTGCTATTGGATCAGTACACAAAACAATAGGAGCAGTCTAATGGGTCAAATGAGGTTAACAGCTAGCCCCTGGGGATCATTTAGACCTTTGCACTATGTGGCATAGGTTCATATGCCATTGGACATTGTGTTAGGCAGCTGCCAAATACCCCAAAGCACAAAAAAACATTAATACACTGCCTAAATGGTGGTGTGCCCAAGTTATTTAAAACTTTAGAACCCCAAAACACATGAAAAAATGTGCATGTGCCTCTTTTGGTGGCACAGCAAAGCACTATGGTTCATTGCACCACATTGCAATGCAGATGGTGTATTGTGGTGCCAATAAGAATTAATGCCACCGCATTGCACAGACATGTAATATGCACTTTGCAGCATGCCATTCATGATTTTGTATAAGTGTAAAAAAACCTTCTTGCTTTTCTATAGCAAAAATTATTATTTTAGTTTGTCATGCAAACATTTAAAATGAATAAAAAAACCAACTAAAATTAGAATGGAAATTGGTGCTATAAGGCCATAGTCAATAATCATGCCCCACATTTGAAAAATGACAACAA
>NC_092871.1:26377115-26403072 GCF_032062135.1 Pyxicephalus adspersus
GAAGAGGAGAGGATCCTGCCCCAAAGAGCTTACAATCTGGGAGGTGGGGGAAGTAACACACAATGGTAAAGCTCCACATATTAGGCTATGCAAAATGCTGCTCAGCTGTAGTTGCAAACACACTAAAAAGCTAGACAAGACAAAAAATAGCCTATTCCCAGTGGCTAACTATTTCATGATTAGCTTAGACAAAAATATTCACAGGACCAGCACATTGCAAGTCCCTGTAGGAAACATTTCTGTAGACCAAGCCAATGTTTAGACTCAAGAAATCTAATGGAGTCCATGTATTTAATTAATATACCATTCCAGTTTGATTTGCTGCCAAATGAGAGTTTAAAAAAAAACTTTCCAAAAATGAAAACTTTCTGGTTTAGGGCTGTTCAGTGTAAAAACTTTCTGGTATAGGGCTGTTCAGTTTAATGTAGGTTTTGGTAACTTTATGTAGGACAAATCATAGAATACAATATCCATTTTGACGAGTTAGTTCCCAGATGAAAGAACGTATCTGGGTTGTGATATTGTTAAACTTTGTTTTAATTTGCTGGCTTTGACTAGGTTGTACTAAAACCATGTCACAACACAGTTACAGAAATTCATTAACACTATCATTTGATTTGAATTTGAATCTATGACCATCACCTATTGAAGGTAATTGTGAAGCCCCTGAACATAACACTGTCACTTCAATTGATGGAGAGGTCAAGGTACCTGTGGGAATATTTTCCAAAAGGGTTACATGGCTCATTTAGAGCACAATAATAGGTTCACATGATAGCCCACACCCTTCTCTACAATGCACCCTACTCATGGACCCAGCAATGCATCATGGCAGGAAAATGAGAACATCCATTCCATCTATTCTTAGAAATACTTTTTTTTTAATAATAGGAGGGGGGGGGGGTGTTGTAGATCACAGGGATGTTAAATATCCACAGGAGAAATGGGCAAGTACAGGTTTACATCAAGTAATTCATGAAGTAATTTGCACATCCCAACCAATATTTTTAAATGAAGAGTTAAAACTTTTAGAATTTGCCATGGAAAGGAAAACATGTGAATACATTTTGCTTTTCTAGTGGACAGAGCTTCGACTTTAGGCCAATAAAAACAAATATTTCTGCACAAACCACTTATAAAAAAATAAATTAAATAGACATCTTTGAGGTCCATTGTTGTTAGTTAAAATAGTTTCCCTTAGCATAAGTTCAAAATGTCCCCTACAAATAACTAAGATCTGGAATTCCTATGGTAGGCGTGTTTCTGCTCCAACCAGAAGTCATCTTCTGATGGGAAACCTGATTGATCTGCAGAGGCGTTCATGCGAGACTTTCTCTAAACAGCTTCTTTAATACATAAACAAGAGCTGTGCAAATAATGTTTTTCAGCTACCATGAAAATACCATTTGTTTAGAATATCTTCCAGGCAGAATGAGCTGATAACCATCAAGAAGCCTAGGAAAATGATTTAGCAGCTGCCTCATGCAAGTTTCATGCAAACAAAAATTAGCTATGCACAATGCTTCTTTTTTTTAAGCCAAATGGCCGTTAAAGAAGGATTACAAGTCAACAACATGATGGGCCACATAAATAGGATCTAGAGTAAAGGAAATTGTCTCTGTTAGAGATCAACTAGGTTGACCACCTTTATGAGCAACCTTAGAGACTTCTATAGTTAGAGGAGAACTCAAAGGTAATTTATCTCAGGAAGGAAACTCTGACTTTTATTTATTGTACAGTAAGTGACCAGCTTAATCAGGAGCTTCCTGTTGTAGATTTTTAAAAGCAAATCGGGGTCTTTAATTCTAGTCCTGAGCATCCTGATTAATCATCAGCTACACAGCCCAAAACACAGTAAGCTTGTGATGCACTGGGCCTGATTTATTAAAGTGCTTCAAGACTGGAGAAAATAGACTTTCATGGGGGAACCTTGGTGATCCAACAAACTGGGAATGGATCTTATACAGGATTGGAAATATTTGCCAACTAATAACAAATGAGTTTGGAGAAATCAATTTCAGGTTTGCTGGCTCACCCAAGTCTTCCAATGATAATCTAACGTTTCCAGTCTTGGAGAGCTTTAATAAATCAGGCTCACTGGTTTTCTAATACCTCTCTCTCATGGTCAGCATTACGTTTTTATGGCAATTGCAGGTACTGTAGCTCTTCTATAGAATGAACCAACCGCTTCCCCACACATGCATCAATAACTCTGGGGTACCCAAGGATCTGTTATCAGGACACCAGCTGTCTTTTGTTGTTTGGTGATAACCACTGTAACCGGAACACAAGACATGCTGTTTTGGAGCTGCTATGACCCATTATGATTTGGTTCTTGTCAAACCTATTATTACGTTTTTCAACAGTTTGTGCAATAGCAGCTCTTTCGTTTCCCGAACCCCTATCCACACACATCAGCAAATCATGGATGGCCATGGCTTTTGTTACCAGTTTACCAGTTGTCCTTACTTGGACTGTTTTTGCTAACATACCACTGCATACCTTAAAACAGTGGTCACCAATCTTTTCCGACCTATGGACCACTAAACCCATGTAATCTAGCCCATTCATGCATGGGGAGCTGTGTGTCACTCATGGGGGAAGAAACTTCCCCCATATTGACGTCATGATGCCAGATCCCGCACACTCACTTATTGCAGGTCTGAGCCTGTCCAGAGACACAACCCGCTCACCACCCTGAGATAAGATAGTGGGCGGGTCATGTCCATATGGGGGGCATACTCCACAGCTGTGGCCGGTGCGCCTCCCAGGGTCAGGGGAAGGACCCCGCTGAGGGGTGCACAGGCAAGAGCCGCGGATCACCAAAATGTACTCGCAGACCACTGGTTGGCGACCTCACACCTGCTTGTTTTTTTTTAAGATACTCTGACCCAGTCGTCTAGCCATCACAATTTATCTCTTGCTGAAGTTTCTGAAATCCTTACGCCTGCCCATTTCTTCTGTTTCCAATACATCATTAATGGAAACTGACAGTTCACTTGCTTCCTTATATTGCCTCGTGCTATTGTAGCAATCTAATCAATGTTATTCACTTCACTTGGCGGTAATGTTTTAGTTGATCAATACTTATTAGCTGACTACTAATCAGCAACCTACACAGCATGTTTGCTACAAATTACATGAAGATTGTTCATATATTTATATCACAGACTATGAAATGCTTCACATTCTAATATAAAAAACAGTATGCAAATATTTATAACATAACCCACAAAGAAAGGTTAAAACACCTTAAGATACATACCTATGCATGCGCATGTATTTAAAAATATATTGTTTATTATTGTTGGATTATTATTATTATTATTATTATTATTAATAATAATAATAATAATAAACAGAATTTATATAGCGCCACCAAATTAGGATTGATAAATATGATATCTTTTACAAGAATAGCATGCAATAGTTAATTGGCCAGAGGGTCCTGGGACAGCAAACACCCAAGAAACAGCCTTGGCATAACTGGACCTTCAATACCAGTCTCAATCATCTTAATGATCTGTCAACACCTTATGGAAAAAAATAGATTTAATGTAATTAGGTCATATTTTCTATAATAACTGATCTTTTTTTAATGAAAATTATATTTGATTAAATGACTTGTACTTTTAGTGCAATCAATTTCTGAAAGATTATTTCATTAAACTGATTATTGTGCTGAACTATAAGGCTCAATTTACAAAGTTAACAAAGTTTTTTTTCTAAAAGTGAGCTTTTTCTGTAAATCCAGACACCCTCACAATTAAGAGTGTGAAGAGGACCTGTCACTTTACCAATTAGTTTTTTAACCAGATGAGATGTTTTCCATTTTGAGACATAACAAAAAATAAAAATAAATTGTTGCACAGCTATTATTTAGATTCTTATTTTTCATTTTTACAAGAAGCAAAAAATGAATTTATGAGGAACAACCTACAGATTTTTTTTCTTTTTCTCCTCAGAAGGTTTTTGCTGTGAAATGTAGGCAGCAAACGGAAGTGACCCTTAAATACATAGGGTCTCATATTGCCCATTAGGAATGTTTTCACAAGGAAGTGACCTAATGGTTTGGGTGCATTTTACCTGCCTCTTATTTATGGTAAATAGATATCTGATTTAAATGAGAATTGGCATTGCCAAACTAATAATTCTTTAACTACTATAAAAGTATTAGATGATGAGTTCTACATTTTAAACAAGGTATATTATTATCTATCATGATGTTCATAAGACACAGGGCCTGATTCAGTAAAGTTCTCAAAGACAGGAGAATATAGACTGTCATGGGAGAACATGAGTGATCCAGCAAATGGAATGGATCTGGTTAAGGATTTAAAACAAACAGATGATATTAAGGAAATCCAATCCAGGCTTGTTGGATCCCATGAAAGTCTATCTTCACCAGTCTAGGACAGCTTTAATAAATCAGGCCCACTATGTAATGAAGTTACAGGATGCCTGTAAAGAGAAGGTGAACTGCATTTTCAGGTCACTGGTGGAGCAAAAGACAACTTTACTGTAACACCAATATTATGGTAACAAACACTACCTTAAAGACTCTTCATCTGATGAACGATTATTATTACTTTTCCTGAATAAAAACTGAATATAATATTTTTACCATCATTAAGCATTTATCCGGTTCTTCTTCCACCCAACTCCGCAGCCAACACCACCTCAACATAGCTCACAATCCAATTTCCCCATCAAAGTCATATGTCGTTATATGACCTTGGTGGTTTAAACCTGGAATGAATTACCTAAAAGTCAATTAGTATTTGTTTGCAAATGTTTTCAATCCTGGACCAGATTTATTCCAGGTTTCTTGATCACCCAGGTTCACTGATGAGAATGTATTTTCTCCAATCTTGGAGAGTTTTATTTATTCAGGCTCCATTAACCTCCAAGTAGATTTGTGGGATGTCATGGGAAACACATGAAAACATTGGGAGAACATACAAACCTTGTGCAGAGACACAACCCAACCCACCCACCGCCCTGAGCCTGCAATGCATACGGTAGACATGGTCCGCGCCTCTGGCTGGTGCACCCCCCCTAAGCAGGGTCCTTCTCCTGACCCTGAGGGGTGCACCGGCCTGAGCCGAGGACCACCAGTTTTCTCACGGACCACAAGTTGAGTGTGTGGTGTAGTGGACTGGGTGGTTTCAGGAATACAGTTTTTCTGGATGTCATTCCCATGGCTTCATAATAGAGAAAGAACCTTAACTGATTATATTTGCTGGTGCCAACAGTTACTTATCAAAACAACGTTCTTCCTTTTAATTACAGTACACATTTTTTTTTGGTTCTTCCTAAGATCGTGATTTACTGCATTGTCATCATTACTTCAGGATAACATCTTAAGCCTGAAGGAGGTCAATAAAGTATTTTTCAGGAAACTGATAGCTACAGTTAAAACATGGATGTGATAGTGATGTGCTGGCCAGAAGCCAAAGTAATCATAATTTTATAAAGTTGACACTGTTATTGTGTAGGCAGAAAAGCTCTGACACAGCTGTCTTAACACTCTTAGTATTGTGATTAGAAGCAAAGTGACTTATCTATGAACTGCAAATCTAGAATACAGAATATTTCCTTGAAACCCAAAACAGATGCTAACTGTCACTGGGAACAATGGTCAGTGATTGCCTTCAATATCAGTTGATTGACATGCGCCGCGCAGACAGAGCCATCCTTGTGAAGGCAACAGGAGATGCCCCACTGTTCTCGCCCCGATAAAGCTTACATGCTGGTCATTTAGAGATCCCACACAATGGGCCTGATTTATTAAAGCTCTCCAAAGCTAGAAAAGATACATTTTTATCAGTGAAGCTGAGTGATCCAGCAAACCTGGAATGGATCTGGTTCAAATTTCAAAACATTTCCTAGCAAATAGCAAATTACTTTGAAAAAATCCATTCCAGGTTTGATGGATCACTCATATTCACTGATGAAAGTGTATGCTTTCCAGCCTTGGAGCGCTTCAATAAATCTGACACAATTTCTACATCTATTTTGGGCGATTGTTGTAAGATACCCAAGGCTTTTGCTCAAAACCAACTGAAATGTTCAACTCAGGCAATGGAAATAACTGATTTTCAATAGTTTGTTTTTTAAGATTGATTCACAGCATCACAGCTTGTGTTGACAAGCGCTGACATTATTTTTGCTTGTGCTCCATTTCTATTTACAACTGTTGGTGTTGAGTTTTATGTGCGATGTGCAAGTATTTTTCTATTGTTTTTTTTTTATTAAGACACATTTATTTTTCTACCTAATGCACCTTTAACTTGCAGCATGTTGCAACATTTTCAATGTGCACCATTGGAGATTTTTTTTTTCCACTGATAAATTGGAAAACAAAACTTTTCATCTTGTCCATGCAGCAAGACTTCATTGAATACTACAACCTAATACATAGGACCTGATTAATAATCTTCTCTAAGAATGGAGAAAATAGACCCATTATCTTAGGCTAAAGTACACACATGCAATAATGGACAAACGACTGCACAATGCATGAATGAGCTCTGTACATACAGCACTGTTCTGCCCTATGGAGAGGAGAGGGGAGGGGAAAACGACAAAGCGGCACCCCGCTGCACTCTTCCCCTTCACTTGCATTGTGATCCTTCGCCGACCATCTTCCATGGATCCACCAGGACGGTCCTTCAGACGAAAGACGACGAGCACTGTACACATGCAAGATTCTCATCTGATATCAGCCGAGATGATTATCCATTGCATGTGTGTACCTAGTCTTAGTGTAACCTTTTCATAGACAGGGTAGTAAAGGGTTAGAACCTTTATCAAAGAAGTCCCCAAAACAATCCTAGAAGCAAAATTTTAAGTGCAAACACTTTTCCCCGTGTCCTCTGTATTAGAGGGGTTTATCACTTAATTTTAGTTAGGGGTCATGTCCTTGTTAAAATATTTATTCCTATTGAGTAGATTTCCCTCGCTTTCTGTTTTGATGACAGTGATCACCAGGACAGGAAGTGAGGTGAAATCTCCCAGACAAGCTAAATATATGTGCCTGGAGTAAAATTTTAAATTAAATCAGCATTATACAAGTGCCTTAGGTTACAGGTAGAAGTTTGTTTTTCTTGTCCATAGCATTAGGATAGACTCCTTTTATTTTCCAAATGCCATATAGGAACATTTTTACTTTCATGAAATTCCTATAAATGACACCTAAAGTTTTCTAATCATCATTCACCCAAAATAAATGATTCGTTTTAGACTTAAAAGGGACTGTGTGTGGCCATTCCTCCTCAGCAAGTCACAGCTGTGGTAGGCTTGGCATAGACACAGCATTGCTTTCTCTTACTCCCAATTATCATAAAGCTAGGTAAGCACAAATTTTTCTGGTTGTCCAGTGCAGAACACCTAATTTCATAGTAACAATCCCAGAACAAAAAAAAATTCAACAAAATTACTAAGTTATCATTTTAAGAAGTCTGAAATTCTGTAAACACTACTAGGAAAAGGGAGCTTTCCCCACTTTTCACCTTTTATTTTTAGCAGGTTAACATTTTGTATCAAAATCTCACACGCTGTGACATTAAAAACAAATTAAGCTAGCAAGTTGATGGCAATTAGCCTGGAGCACAATGCCTTTCAAACCACAGGCAGGGAGAGCTGGGAGAGCATTATCTGATATTGAGCTACTGGTGGAGAAATCTGAGTAAAGCCCCCTTTTCACTGGCTTTTATCTTCTCGTATATTTGACCTTCCCATGTTACCAACCACAAAGAAGCCCATCTATATCCCAGGCCAGTTCAAGCTGTTTCACGACATCTTGTTCTCGGGTTTCACTCCAGCAAATCTGCAACTAAATGCTGTACAAATAACCTTTTCCTGTATCTGAAAGTCTCTACCCCCACCTCTGGTCTTTTGTTGGCAACCCACTGAGATCCACCTTCTCCTCCCTCTGTCTCACAAGTCCCAGCATGTTCTCCACAAGTCACAACATGAACAACCCTTCCAATGAGAAAAAGATTATCCAACCTTAGAAAATGCAACTAGGCCAAGTTTGTTATTAAAAAAAAAAAGAAATAATTGTTATAAATCTCCATTGAACAAAACAACAGATATCAATCTCCTAGGACAAGGTCATTGGAACCATTTCAGATATTAAATGCTGACCATAGACGGGGTAATCTTTCAGAATATTGAAAATATTTGGCCATTCTCCAAGTGCTGTACCCTGCAAAGGAAACAAATATATTCTAGGTGATTCAACCTATTTGTCTAAGCAGGCCAACTTTACCTATACACAAATATGTAAAATTGTATGTTATGGAAAATTTTACCAATCTAGAGAAATATTTTTTATTTGTAAAATTGTATATTATGGAAAATTTTACCAATCTAGAGAAATAATTGACTGGGATTATGTATAAAGATCGGATCAGGTATTATAATCAGATAAATGGCATGGGTGGAAAGTTGAATATATTCACCATCAGATTAGAGCAATGTCTTCCAAAGCTATTCCAAAAGGTAATATAACCAGATGAATGGCATGGGTGGAAAGTTTAGTATATTCACCATCAGATTAGAATGATGTCTTGCAAAAGCATTAGGCATTTGCAATATGAAAGCATAGGAAGACCGATGGGCAGGTAACACCATAATACCCGTTACAGAATGCGTTGTCTTTATCTCAGTACACAAAAAATGTGTTCTATATAATGTTTTCCAGAACAGTGCAAACCAATGCAAAAGCATGTTTTTATTTGTCCCTCCCATTGTTACAAAATACCCTTGTTCAAACTTTGAGAGATTAGAGTCTCTTCTCCACATCTGGTGCCTGTAAGGGATGTAGGTTTTTTGGGGGAAGGGGGCTTATAGTAGAATCTTGCTCCCCATGCCTTTTTGTTTATGCAGTAGTTTGCCTATTGGATCTAAAAATGGCCAGACTTTACCTACAGGACTTGTCCCACATAGAACTTATTGGGTTTTGGCTCTATGTTTTGGTTCAGTGAAAAAAGCTCCACCAAACCCTTGCTGAACCAAGTTTAAGCAGATTCACTGTTTTTTACATCAGAAGTGCAGATGGCTTTGTGTAACCACATACCAATATCTTCTCCATTTTCTTTTCAGGGCTGAGGGCAGAGAAAGGTACCCCCAGTTTGTTTTTTCCACTGATTGTGATTAAGTTGCATTTGCTACCATTGTAGGTGGTATACTCCATTAGTCAGGCAATGCAAGGCAGAGCAGAGGGTGAGTACAGGAATAATAGCTGGAGTTTGCAGCAATGACAACAATGGTTCATGGAGCATACATAGGGTACTATATCACTTTATCAGTGCCCTCTAACCCCAAAACAAGTTGTTTTGAACTATTTTCTTACACGTTATTAAAGCAGAATTAAACCTAATAAAATCCCTTCTGCAATAAAAAAGTATTGGCAATGGCAATTTTCTAAATACACTCACCTGTCCCCATTCCGTCATCTTCTTTCTTCTCCTCTTCCTGGTTTTGATCTTCAGCCATCTTGACTGACTGAGCCAAAAAGACATAACTTCCCCACAAGTGCATGGGAATTAAATCAATCCCGACAGTCACAGGGGATGTGCCAATATCACTTTTGGGTCGATTATCCTCTTCATAAATCTGTATGGCATTCAAGTACAAACACCAACTGGGAAAATTCTTTTTACAATAGAAACATTAGTCATAATGATAAATTGTCAGTGCTACCGTGGCTCAGTCACTAATTGGCAATAAGAAAATATATAGGTCATCACTTTCCTTATTCTTCGTACGTATTATCAAAGAAAACAATAGCCATTGCCTAGACTGATTATACAGATTACAAAAGTAAAGTAAAACAAGCAATCCTTGTAATTGCTAAGAGTAATTAAGCTACGTACACACGTCCAATGGTTCTCCCAGGTGATCGGCTCAGGGCTGATATCAGATGAGAATCGGGCGACTGAGCCCGTCGTCCATCGTCCGAACGACCAGCCTGGCGGATCCACGGATGATGGACGACGAATGATCGTAATGGAAGAGAAGTGAGAGGGCGCGCAGCAGGGTGCCGCTCCGTCGAGTGAAACGGTGCTGTAGGTACATCGTGAAAGATCTTTACCAACGACAATAATTGCAGCTGTGTATGCGGCTTAACACTTTTGTTTTAACTAACATTTGTTTTAAATCCTTACAATTCCTCACCAGCTCCCTAACCTATTTTAAGCTAAACTCCAAAGCAGATAGCAACTTACCTGCTTCCAATGGCAGCAGCCTCCTACGGTGTTTTAAACCTCATTCAATGCTGCTGTTGTAGTATTTCTCATAGATTTCAATAGAGGGGCCTATTTAAGTTACTGTGAAGGTACAAACTGCATCAGACAGGATTTCTACATAACGAATGTTAAACCAGGGGAGACCATTTACCTCCATCAGTTAGAATAGGTTAGCAGGTTAGGGATAGGGGCGGAGAATCTGAAGGAAGACTGTTGTTAGCATATCCATTGACAATAGATCTAATAGTTAAAAGCAATTGGGATTCCATCTCAGTTGGTTTAAACTGGGTCAGTAGACAATCTAGTGAACGTATAGATTGGACAGGTTAAAAAAATATGGTCTATAGCTTTGTTTACTCCTAAATAATATATACCGGTATATTAGGACTTTCTCTGTAAAGCTCCCCTTTCCACTTTTTAAATAAGAACTTCAAACATTTAAAGCATTTCTTCGTCAGACAACATTGGCACAAAATATATATCTTGAGATGAGATGTCTATGGTCAGTAAATATTAGATCAGAACAAATATATATAAATGCATACATTAGTATTAAATGAGACTTCCTAGATTGTATTGTAGCTAGTAAACATTGTAGAGTTCACATTGCAAAGCCGGGGGAGGTGTAAGACAGGATATTGCTTCCTTATGGCAGTCATGGAGCCTTCATCCTTGGGGCAATGTAACAGTTTTGTGCTCAGAACACAAACTTATTTTTAGTTATTTATTTGTTTAGCTTGCTTAACCGGTTCCTGCACATTAATTGGAGATACAAGCTGCTTGGAAACATGGCACGGCGTTATGAAAAATGTACGTTCCCCTAGTATGACATCTGTTCTAAGGACTTTGTTTCATGCATTATGCTGTGAATCCATATTTACAGGAAATGTCACTTTATAGCTTGTCGGGAGAAGGTCCTTGGGGTCAAGAGATGTCGTAAAATGGTTCAAAGTTCCAAGCAGCATTTCCTATTGCAGCTGAGAATGGACATTTAACAACATAAATCAAAAGGCAGTGTCCTGAGACTTGAAAAACTTGTAACAATTGCCTCCTGACAGGGAAAGAGTTCTTTAATGAAATTTTGATACTGCCTGGATGTTTAAACACGCCTGAAATGTGGCACAAAGAAAATGATAAACTGTAATCTAGTAACAAATTAGTGATTGCATCTCACTATATTTCAGGAGGATTAAATTGGCTAAAAGTACTGCCTGGTTATGGTTTCTTCTATGGGAACCTCTGTAGACATATACAACCATAAGATTTTGTAGAAAAAGACTTTTAGACACTATTGTTCCCTCAATACAATAATTATGTTGTCTTCCAAGGACACAAACAGCAAAACTTGTTTATTGTTTGAATTACTCCCTACAACCTGATCTTTACTCAACGACCAATGCATGCTTTAGCAACTTGGGTTCTCTAATTGTGACATTTTGAATTGTCTCTGGAACACAGATAGAGGTGAATTTTCCAATGAAAATGTTGGTTCTGGTAAATTGGTTCTGTCCAAGATGTTTTTTTCTTAATTTGGATAGATTATCTTTAACTTCTCCTTGTGTTTGCTGTGCAGCTAGACCTCTGAACCCGTACCCCTCATCTTCCGTGTAATTACTGTGACTGTCAATCACTCCTGTTCAGGGATAGTCAGGACCAAAGGTAGACAAATTAAGTTTTATCCATATTTTGACTACAGGACTTTTGCAAATGCTGACAGCTCATGCAGCAACATATGGTAAACTTTTTCCCTTGTTTATGTTTGCACATGCTTTCTTTAAAGTGCACCTAAAGTTCTACTTTACTCAGGCTTTACTCAGGGCTTTTGAAGGAACAGGCGATGTCCTTTCTGCAATAAGTATTTTTGCCCGATTGATCACCATTCCATCTGTCAAAATATTCCTCACCCTGGCAATCCCAGATTCCCCTTCAGAGGGAGTTATGTCATGCCAGCCCAGCCAATCAAGAATGCCCATGATCGGAATGCAGAAAAAAGAAGAAAGACAATGAAAGAACAAGGACAGGTGAGTATTCCCTTGGTTTAGTTCTGCCATTACAGATGGTTATTAGTTGCCAGATTGTGTTATTGAAATGACCACTTTTAAAGTCATAGGTATTTGTGTTAATAGGAGTGCCATTACAGAACACTTTGACCAACGTCATGTGTCCTATGGCACATAGGTATTTTTCCATACTTCACTATAGCTTTTGAATAAGTAGTATATTTTTCTAATCCTACATTTATCTATGGCTCCACAAACTAAAGGCTATAGTGTTTTCAAATTATTTAATATTAGAACATTTGCAAAGCACTTTTTTTAATGGGATTTGTATGATCTTTAGCGGAAACCCACACAAATAAAGGGAGAACGTACAAACTCCCTGGTCAAAATTTAAACCATGGATCCCATCGCAAGGCAGGATTACTAACTACATAGCTACCCCCACTGAGTCAGGCAGTGTAATACAGTACATATGAATGTGTAAAAATAAAAAATAATAAAATAAGTGACCAGTAAAACCTGGGATCTAGGTGCTCATGCTGGGCATCAATGATGATGTATCTAGGTGTACATCCTGGGCATCAGTAATAATGTACCTAGATACTGCACTTTGTGATAGACCTACTAATGATTTTCTCACTCATAACCTCATCACGCGAGGGGCTCCAAGATTTTTCTAGAGCTGCCCCGACTCTCTGGAATGGTCTTACTCGTCCTATTCGGGTTGTTCTACTTTCTGCTCATTTAAATGAGCACTCAAAACCCATTTTTTCAAACTGACCTACCCATCTTCTTCTGTCTTTTGAAACCCTCACTGCTTCCCGTTATTCCATATCTCCCGTCCTATTGTGTGTTACTTCCCCCACCTTCTAGATTGTAAGCTCCTCGGGGCAGGGTCCTCTCGTCCTGTATCACTGTCTGTATCTGTCTGTCATTTGCAATCCCTATTTAATGTACAATGCTGCGTAATATGTTGGCACTATTTAAATCATGTTTACAAATAATATTAATAAAACTGTGGGTGTTAGCAAGTATGTACCAAGCTGCACAACAGTCTTGAAGAGTAAAGCTACGTACACACGTCAGATTTTTATCGCCCGATAATCGGCATCGGCCAATTATCGGGCGAAAATCTGCCGTGTGTACAGTCGGTGTCGTCCATCGTCCGGACGGCCGACCTGCCGGATCCACGGACGATGGACGACAGCCGATCCTAATGAAAGGGAAGGGGAGAGCGCGCAGCAGGGTGCCGCTCCGTCGCTCTCCCCCTCCCCTCTCCATAGAGCATGAACGGTGCTGTATGTACAGCACCGTTCATGCATCGTGCACTCCCTTGTCGTTGGAAAGGATCGTGAAAAATCCTTTCCAACGACAAAAATTGCAAGTGTGTACGCAGCTTAAGGGTTGCAGCAGTACAATTCCCTGCACTAACACACCAACTTACTGGGAGATCCTAGGTATGTCTCTACATTATTACTATCTGTAGAAACGAGTTCATGCCCACATTATGCTTTGGTCTCCTGCAAAATGGGAAGCCTCATTCTTTGTGTATATCAGGTACAGTCCCCAGAGACTGATAATAGTGCACACTGTATTTTCCCTATCACACTGCAAAGGCACAGCTGTGGTAATTAGGGATATGCTAAAGATCGCTTTCTATTCACATTCCCTGTAGACTAGTGGCTGAGAAACATTGCAGGATAATAGACCTCAAGAATAATTAGACCCATTTAAGAACTTGAAATTACCCATTTAAAAGGCATCACTTTTTGCCACCATTATTTCTGATATGCAGAATTGCAATTTGTCTTCAAACAAGTCTACAGGGAACAGCAATTTTGCATCATTTTAGACTTAAACTACCACTAGCACTATAATGAAATCCTTCTACACTCAGCTATCATTTCTAGGTTGAGTGAACTGCTAAGGTTGTTGGTGGGAGCAGATTTTGACTTTGTGAATGTCTTGTTCATAAATCAATTCACTTAACTCTTCTGCACCAGAGACAAAAACAACAAAAGAATAATCAGAAAGTAAAGAATAATCATGTGGAGTGTACTGGGACTTGCAAATGGTTACAATACACACCAGTGAGGTATCCTCTAAGAGATAAAAGACAAATTAATGACATTTTACAAAATATATGAATAAAAGGACAAACATTTTGTACTTTTAAAAAAAAAGACCAGCATACAGAAAATTCAAATTAAATTTAGGGCTTTTATATGTAGTCCACTGTATTCACCATTAGAAAATTCGCCCTAATAAATGGCCTGCAGCCATCAGTGGAGTACATGTATGTTGTAGATGGAAAGTGGTTGTACAGAGTTTATTATTATTATTATTATTATTAAACAGGATTTATATAGCGCCAACATATTACGCAGCGCTGTTTGCAAGGAAACATTAAAACAAATTAAATTAAAATTGTTATTTAAAAAAATTGAGATTCTTTTTAAATTGAGATGAACTTTTAATTGCCAAAACTTGAGAAAGTGTAGAGCAGAACTAAACCACACTATAATTACCTGTCCCCATTCAGTCGCAGGGTGCCATCATCTTCTTTTCTTCCAAGACATGAATTATGGTCACCTTGACTGCTCAGCCCAGAACAACATAGCTCTCCCACAGGTGTGCAGAAGTCTTGCCAAGCACAGGGACAACGGAGATTACTGGGTATCCTTTTTGACAGTTCCCCAGACAGGTGAGAGTACTTATTGCAAAAGGGAGATTGTCTGTCTCTTTCTGTAATAATGCCCTGGTTGATAGAAACAGTTTGTAACTGGAATTCAGGGGAGATTTCTTTTTACTTCCTGTTCTAAAACATTTTCAAACTGAAAAGAATTCTTATTTAAGAAGGTTGTCATAGGAGCAGGTATGTCCATTAGATGATTTACCCCTGCCTCTTCGGTGATACTGGTCACCAGGACAAATAAAGTGGGTGAATCATCCCAGCAGAAACAGAAAAAACAATAAAAATGGTCTAATCCTTCCCCATTCTATTCAAAACTAAAGCAAACATCACTTTACATACACTTTATAAGCATAAAAGTAAAAATAAAGTACTCCAAATATTCTACAGGATAACCTATTTCAAGCAGCTTGGCTGTATTATGGTAATTTTTCAGTGTGTGGAATCCCCTCATTCACTCAAGCACTAACTCCAATTTCGTTCCGCTGATGGACATATTTGATGAAGGTAACATTAAATGTTTGGTTTTGCAGACCACTTAATCTTTTAAAAAGTTTAACTTGTACAAGACAAGCTCAGAGGTTATTACCACAGGGTCAATTGTCCTCCCTGACATGATGTGGACAGGTAATGTGTACATGTTCATTTATTTATGATGTAACATAATACAATGCACATGTCTTTGTTCTTATATTAAACACTCATCTTGTGACAGGTAGGCTGGACCTTACCTCTTCCAACCACAGCTACTTGCGGTACAGGCATATGGCCTGTTTTTCAGACAGAATTTTTTGCTGTGGATAATCTTTCAAGCAGATGATCTAATGTTTCATGGTTACTCATTTTAAAGTGCTTGTTTTAGCACAGTGACAGGGGAGAAGGAAGATACAGTAGGAGTAGGAGATAGGAGAATCATAATATACAAGGTGTAGTAACCATAGCAAGCAATCAAGAATTCATATCAGCATGGCATCAAAACCCAAAAAGCCGTAACATATTGCAGTATTTAGATGTTGTGGCTGCAGTGACTCCCTTTTGCAAATTTGCTTGCTGTAAAGCCCACCTCTAGGTGAAGGTCTACCCCTTTTTATTCCTATCCTCCACACTCCACTCCCTCACCTATTTGGCAGCTTAAAATAAAAAAAAATTGTTGCCTTTCTTTTAGATTTTTCCACCTGTGTCCCTTACTGGTGACAGTGACTCATTTTTGTAATTTATTTGTGAGCTTATCATGACGTCCAGCCTACAAGAACTTGACTGGACAGCCGATAGGGGTTGTCATCTAGTAATGATGTAAACACCTGAAAAAATGTGTCCAGTATGTCAGTAAAGAAAATATTTCTCAGTCACTGACCCAGAACAAGTATGCAGATTAAGTTTTCTAAAATCTCTTGCTTCTTATTTTGTCTTCCTCAACAACTCAAAAAGTATTGAAAAACACACAGGTTGACAATTTAGGCAAAAGGTCAGTAATGGCAACCAACATATTTTGTTGCTAAGGAAAGGTCATAAAGCAAGGTCTCCTTATCATTAAGCCCTGTCCACCCCTATGTACTAATAAAAAAGTAAAAACTCTTACAGTGCACAATGGATTCCATCCTAGACAGGGGTGACATCATGGGTGACATCATGGGCATGTGCATCAGGTGCAGCCAAAAAACAATGGTAGCCAACATATTTTCTTGCTAGAGAATGGTCATAAAGCAAGGTCTTCTTATCTTTAACTTTATGTATTAAATAAAAAATGATAAATCTGCATTGCAGTCTGCACCATGGCTTTCATCTTAGACAAGTGTGACATCATGGGCATCCAGCAAAATTGTAGGAAAGCTGGAGATCCTATATATACTAGGAAAATATGTAAATATCTATATCTACAGCACATTGCAGTGCATTTAAATTACAAGTTTCTTCCATATGTAAAACTATTGTTCTGTTTTAAGGAAAGGCTATGAAAACCTGGAAGTAACTTCAGTGTCGTTATTTAACTTACCACCTATCTATTTAAACTGTGAGACAAGTAAAATGAACCTTTACAAAGGCAACCACTTGTGTTTCATTTATTATTATTTTTTTTATTATTAATATTATTATTATTAGTAATGTATGTACTATACATAGTGGGAACACACTAGCCCCTAACAGTGTGTAAAGGGTAAAGTGTAATTTCAGAGTGGGTAAGGCTTTTCTCGAAATATTCCTAACTTGAGCATTAAATCATATTGCACTGGAAAACTCCAAGGCTCCGTTTGGTATTCCATCATGTAAGAGGCACTTTAGACCTTTATGAACAAACTTTTTCCACTGATCAAACATGGTAAAAGCAAAATATTCCTTGTGATTTTATACTTCTAGTATAGGAGCCAAAGGACAATTCAGATTGGGGATTTAGGAGTTTCTAGCGAAGAACTCTACGACTAGTAAACCTTTGGGGCTGAAAGGAATGCTTTTAATTTTGAAAAAAAAGAGGCCTCTTTCCATCTGTCCATCTAAGGAATGTAAGCTTTTATACTTTGTATTTCAAGCCCACTTACAAGCTGGGCAATACTCTCCCCTTTTTGTGTTTTATTTTTTACAAACTTTTTTCCATGTACCTTTGGTCTGACCACATGAGCTCAGTGATCCACTTTTTTTTGTAATCGGGTATAGAATGCTACCTAAAATGATGCCCCATAATATAGTAGTGCCACCCTCTGCAGAAATCTCCTATTAGTTAGGATGACCTGGGGAGGACCCCAGGAGGGTGGTCCCTTGACTCTCTAAACTCTCAGGAAATGAGTTTAATGATGCTAAGTTGAGTGGTGATGCTTTCTTATAAGATGCTGGAAAACTAAATAAAATAATCAGGGAAAGCTGGGGTTAATGGGTTTATTGGGTCACTGATCAAGAATAGGCTTATAGACTGGGAGTTTTGACTTCAAATTCTCCTTTCTTGTACCAGAACAGCAGCTAAGTACCTAATGCGGACACATAATTAGCATGTTCTAATATCAGTACTTTAAAAGTACAACACCTCTGACATTATTACCTCTAAAGTTTAGATATATGTCAATTTTTTTTTCTAAAGGTTTTCCAGTGTCCATAAAAATGCAACTAGAAATTAAGTGGAGCACCTACTGACTAAGCACAAAGCAAAGAACAACAATGTGATATATAAATGTGCAGTGCCCTTTTTGAATTTTTTATATAAGTGGATGCTGCAGTAAGAAAACCCAGGGACAGTTGTAGACAAAATTGGGCTCTTGGCAGATATAAAGTGTCAATCAGGTAAACATAAAGTAGATCTCGGAAGACATCATTAATAAAATCTTGGCATAACCAGGTATTCATAGAGGCCGTCTCGGGTATTGAAATCTGTCTTCCATTCATCACCCTTGCAGATGTGAATGAAAATGTAGGCACCCCGCAAATCTAGCTTGGTGAAGACAGATGTTTCTTGGAGACAGTCAAAAATTCGGAGATCAGAGGCAAGGGATATTTATTTTTGACGTGAGCCATATAGAAGGTTAGGGCTCTGGACAATTGTAAGCCTGACCCGGAAAATACCTTCACCCTCCTACCATCCTCGGGTTGACCTAATATTTTATTATACTTACCGCTTATTATTTTAGTGCAGCAGAAGGAGAACTGACAGCTCTTTTAGGATTGGATACAGGACTAGAAGAAATAACAGATATTTCTCCACCTACAGTATTCTTATGATTTGACACAGAGAAACATGCTTGTATGAGATGTACCATGTATATTTTTCTATTATTTTTCCCAGATTGCACTTAACCATAGCTTTATGTTAACATGCGGAGTCACACATCCAATCTAATAGACTATAAATTTAGCTAACACATGGCATGTGACCTGGAGTAAGTTACAAGGTGTGATAGGTAATGGCTTTTTAAGCAGACTCCAAAGTTTATTCTTACTAGCTTCTTTAGGCAGAACAGCTTCATGAAACATCTCTGTTTCCAATACAACATGATATGTGATTGTTGAGATGTGGCAGCCTGCTCATCTTATATCACTGAGATCATTAGGACAGAATGTGAAAATGAACAGTTCCAAGCTCCCAGGTCATTGCTGACAACAGACCACCCCATCAGGTCAGTCCTTTCAAAATATTTATATAAATGGAGACAGGAAAACCTTCATGCAAAACAGCAGCTTATATTCCATGGAATCTCAGCAAAGCTAAATATACTGCAGTTTAAACAGATGATGAGCACTTGTGAAAAGAGAAGTGTCTCCCACTCAGTGTTCAGGAGTTTTCCAGTACAAATACAGCCTACAGAATTACAACTTTTCCTGTTCAGGCTTCCATCCGATGAGATATTGTGCAGACATGGCGGGTCATGTAATTAAGCCAGACTTTCAGCTGGGTATGGAAAAGACACTATATTATTCTCCTAATTGGATCTCTTTTGGTGACCCTCAACTTTGCACTGGTGTTATCAAAAATGTGTCAGAAAAGTAGCTAGGCTCTGAAAAAAAAATCAAGGTCATACAACATCTCATTAGAGGGTTTGCTCCAATTTATACTGGACCACTTAGGCTATGTTTAAGTAGACTGTGTTAAAGGGAGTGTTTAAAAGACTAATGACGCTTAAGCATTTTTGGTGTCACATTTGTGAACTGTAAAGAAAATGTAAAAGTTGAATAAAATGTATGTTTTTTTTAATTTATATTTAGTATAAGGCTCCTGCAAATTAGCTTTTCTCGCCCCCAGAAAAAGATGTCCCTGTTCCTTGAGATTACCAAGGTCCAAAAAAATCTCTCCATCATCCTGAAGAAGTGGGGGTGGGGAGATAGTGGAATCTGTTGAACCCCTTTAGGAGCCCATCCCTGTTGCCACAAAGTTATACTGACTGTCCACAATGGCCATATTTGGAGCCATTATATTGTGGCATCTGAACGCATATGTAAGCTGCAATTGCTGAGAACTCCCTGGCTTATGTTCTGCCACAGCTGCTCAGGGTTAATTTTCATTATGAAAAGTGGTACCTCCAAGCCACACTCATGGTGGAATTGAGGGCTTACCTGGTCCCCACAAGCCAAGTGTCCCCTTGGTGATGCCCGGCATCTGTCTCACCTGGCCTCGCATCCCCGACATGTGAACGTTGGAGACGCGAGGTCATGGAATGCAGATGACGGGCAGGCATGCGACGTGCGTGCTTGCAGGCAGCATGCGCTGGGGGTGCGACTGGTGGTAAACTTTAAAAAAGAAATATTTTTTAATGTCAAATGTACTGCTTTGACATTTAAAAATACTAAAATAATCATAACGCCAGGGAGGTTAAGTGTGGGCATGACACGAGCCTTGAGTTCCTTCCACATGGCCTTGTAGGTGCAGTGGGCCACTTTACAGACTGTCGCCGTACCCATTTGAAAGATTTAAAGCAAGGAAGGTAAGGTAAGGTAAGGCTTTCTCCTGTAGCTAGAACCCTTAAAAAAAATTCACATGCCCATCAACAATGTCAATGCATTGAAATTGACATTAGCAAAGGTTGACTGTACTCACTTATTATTATATTATTATTATTAATTATTATTATTAATATTATTATAAGAGAATAAGGTCATCAGCAGATGAACTTCAGTGGGGATAGGTCCTATAATGATGGCATATTAGCGGTAAAGTAAAGGACACACTAGCTCCAGCAAGGCATCAAAAGTCACTACAGACTTCCAGGTGTAGTTAAAGTATTTACTTGGGTATTGCCAAAGTTCACACAAATAGCCCCAGACACGGATTTAATTATAATCATTTATGCTGACAGGGGTCTTAATATACCCTTTAAAGCCAAACACCAGGTAAAAAATGATAATAATAAAATAAATAATGCACTATACAGTATATATATACACAATAGCGTGCACAGTTAATGGTACATTCAAAAAAAGTTTCTGAACAGAAAGGGAAGTTGGTTATACTACAGAACAGACATACTCTGTCCCTCCTGCAATAAAGAACCTGCCTGTTTGCAATTTTCTGTTTTTTAAGTATATATCTGCTTTAGCTGTCTTTGAAAGGATCCCAGATTTGCTCCTGACAGGTTGCATATTTTAACCTTTCTCCTGCTTTGAATTTACATATCAAGCAAAATTGTTCACATGGCTTGATGTAAATATTCAAGTACAAGGTTTGCTTTAACATTAATGGTTTCAGAGTTCCATGGATTTATATTAAACAGTGTGCTGACTTAATAAGAAAACACTAACCCACTCATTTCAGCAACTGTAGAGTCTCTGGAGATATGCCGCATTCCTGAAACATCTGCTAAGATTCTTTGGCCGAAATAATTCCCACACCACCTCCTGCACAGACAATCATGGCAAGGCAGTGATTAGAGGTGATCATGATTAGAGGTGAGCAAACTAAAGTGCTCAGATTATGATATGGGACAGATTACACTGATTTGTTGATAGTGAATACTCAAAAATACTGGTCAATCTGATTGTTTTTTACAACCAGAAGGGAGAGGCACAGTTTTTGATTTACAACGGTTTAAAATTACTTTTTCGTATTACTTTACAAATATCAGCTCCTACAGTTATCTTTATTCATCGGGCCTGATTTATTAAAGCTCTCCAAGACTGAAGAAGACACACTATGATAGGTGAACCTGGAATAGATCTGGTCCAGGATTGAAAACATTTGCCAACTAATAGAAATCTATTTTTTCCTTTGTTCTCTAATGAAGGGTTCAGCCATGTGCCGACCACCATCATCACCGGTTGGGATCATATCTGCAGTAGCTTTCCAACAGACTCAGCTGCAATCAAACTACTAAAACTGCTGATGATATAGAAACAGCTTAGAATTTCAGCAAAGCAGTCCCTAAAAACTAATAGATCAGAAAGCATAAATGACGACTCCTAACAATGGTTCAATAAAGTTTTCAGTCCTTAATCTGACAGCCATGTGTCTATCACCATCTTGCCCGGTCTGAGTCTTATCTACAGCAGCTTTCCAGCATATTTTATTTGACCTTTTGTCACCCCCTCTTTCATTTTATCTTTGATTCATGTGTCAGTTCCATATGTTGTTTATTGGTAAAGCTGTACTGCAGACAGACAACTAAATCCACAGTTGAAATACATATGTAAAAACTTTCAGGCTAAATAATTTGTAATTCTGTCCAGCCAACTTTTTGATTTATACACTGGACATCATCTTCCTAGACAGCACAATCCAGATATTAAAATCAATTTTACTGTTGGGTAATTCAGTGCTGTGATTTTCTTGTCTACTGCCTGCTGATTGGACATTGAAGAAGTAGCAGCATATTAAAAAGTCGTCAGCTGCCCTCAGTCTTCATTCCCTAATACTCTATGTGCCATGTTCTTATTATATATGAATTGTAGCTGGGCCCCCTGGACCCCCTTTGGACCCCAGGTTCGATTGCCTTTGACATGATCTGGCTCAGAGTGGGACACTGAGGGCCCCTTAATGGACACACACTGGAAGGACACTATAATAAGGTACTATGGAGGCAAAATAAGGTACTATAATAGAGGCACTATGAGGGGAGATGGAGGATAACAGGGCACTATGGGGGGACAATAAGGCACTTTTTTGGGGGCACTATGGGGAGGGTCATTGAGGGAAAATAAGAGAGGACATTAACTGATAGCACTATACCAGGGGGTAAAGGAGAAGGAGTTCCGTTATGAGATTATTTATCTGTTACACTACTTTTTCTTCCTCCATGCTTCTCATCATACATGAACTGATCAGCTGTTGGTGTAGCTTCTTTCTGTTATACTCCAGCTTTCATAAACCAGGGGTGCAAGAAGCTGATGTCAGAAGAAATTCCGATTTGTCTATACTGTCAGCAACTCATGTACACTCCTTTAATTAATTTGGAAAATGTGAAGCTGGTTGGTTTGTGTGTATGGCACTAACAGTTTTTATTTAAGATATTTAAGACGTAAAAGCCCAGCACTGACATATGTTACTCCCTTCAACAACCAGAGTCAGACAGCAGGCTATCATCCTTTTACATCATTCAGTTAAAGGAAGGGCAGACCAAATTGTAACTGTTTTGTAATGAAATTAGTGATAAAACAAATTCCATTTTGTGAACTCATCTTTTCTGATTGAAGTGATGTGTTTTTTCTGCTTGGTGTGTTTTTGAAGTAAACCACCCAATACATGATTGATCAAAGCACTGCATTCCCTCCACCGTCCAATACACTTCTACAGCGATATCTGACTGCTGAATTCACTTTACAGTTCTATGCTTAAAATTATCTTCCTTTCACACCATTTCACAAGTATTATAGCTGGATGCTTCTCTTCAAAATAGAGAGCATATTATTTTGCATGCAGAAAGAGTAGAAAATTGGTAAAATTGCTTTTGAAAACTAAAAACAGAAATTTCTCAGAGAAACTGCTACCAGACTCCATGCAGTGTTGCTTACACAATTGAAGGCCAAGGGGCTTGGTTGTGTGATGTCTTTAGCAAATATAATTTAAAGCCCTATTGAACCTTTAGTGTAAATAAGCTAAATACATTCCAGGTGCATCAAAACAAATTGTATGCAATGTCTTACTGTTTATTTTCTTTTGTAAAGAAGCTACAGCCTAGTAGAGTATACATGCTTGTCCTCTGACAATAACTCCAGGGTGGGACTCTTGTTATCGGTGGAAGAAGTAGAATCTCTGTAAAGGATGATTGGGGAGCTTTGGGTCTGAAACAGCAGGGGAAGTGTCAAACCTCTGCAGGGAGACTACTACTTAAAAATTGAAGTCAACAAAAAATTTGTTCCCCAGTGTTATCTTTCATCTGGGTCTCTTGAACATTGACAGTCCTTGTGACTGACATCTTTTGGGGTTGTGGACTTTCCTCTTTCCCCTTCCAGCTTCTCCATTAGGTCTGCATACATTCTTTGGATCAGGAACTTAAAGTATCTACATTAAAGTGACAGCCAGGCAGTTAGAGAGATCATTGGTGACAGTCTACATATCGTCCTTACACGTGTCCATGAGGGTAAACCTCTGTGTTACATGAGGGTGAATCTCTCAGCTGGCAGCACTACAAAAACTGATATATATGGGTTTTAACTAGTGTTGGTCGAATATCTCACTATATCTCAGTAGTCGATTCGACAGCTATTCAATCGAATAGTCAGATATCGTTTGGGTGATCGAATGCCGAATTCGAACACCATTGAAGTTTAAAGGTGGGAGAATTCATGTTATTTTTAGGAACTATTAAGGGCTGCAGGAGCAATCAGATTGCTCTTGCAGCCCTTTACTGGTTGTTTGTGTTCTTGGATAGAGTTTCTCTATCCAAGAACACAGGCCACTAGATGTGTTGAATAGGGAAACTTGTCCCCATTAAACCTCTAGTGCCTGCAGTCACAGCTGTGACCGCAAAGTTCCCACGTTCATGTGACCGTGGGAACTGAACTGCAGATGAACTCTGCAGTTCCACTACCATCCCAGGGGCACTACAGGTTATTTAACCTGTAGTCCCCCGGGGATCACACACTCTTCTCAATGATTGCAGACTCTGATATATTTGTTACATTTTTCTCACAGTGGATAAAAGAAAAATGTTACAAATGTATAAGAATATTACTATGCTGGAAACTGTGATACAGAGTAACAGATATCATGTCATTGTAGGATAACCTGTAAAAAAAATAATATGGAAGCCATTATCGGTTTGCAAAGACAACCCTGGGTTTCTGCATTGTTATTTGTATTATGATTATTAATAATATACTGTATTTATAAAGCACCAACATGTTATGTAGCGCTGTACATTAATTAGGGGTTGCATTGGACCCTACCCAGAGGAGCTTACAGTCTAAGAGCAGTTACTTTGACCAGTTTCTTTCAATATCTAAATATACCAAAAGTAATAATAATATTCTGTCTGCAGCTAGTTTACAGAAACACTTAAAATTTGGAATGAATTACTATTTGAGATTTCAGCAGTCTTGGTGGTGTTCTATGCAACTATGACATCATAAACATGAAAAACAGCTGTGGCCACTTCCCTTCACCTATGGGGAAATATCTCCCATATAGGATTACTAAAGACTGCTTGAAAAACAAAATCTCATACCAAAGGCCTGGGAATATTTATCTTATCTGGGAACATTAAGAAAATATTTCACAAAAGCCTAATGATACGTTTTAGTGTTTTAAAGCAAATATGATCTATGTAAAAACCTCATGTCAGAAATGGATTAGCATGACCTACAATAAATTCTTGTATGGAATCAAAATATTTAACTGCCTAAAACATTATTGGAAGATAACAAACACCTCTAATCTACTTAGAAAACACTGAACATTTTCTTTGATGTTATAATTGTTTCATCAGTCCTAAAAATATGTAATCACAGTGACAATTATTTAATTATTTACATAATATAGCTGTCTTGCCGATAACTGTAAGTCAGGTATACCAGTCCACGGAAAAAGTAATTTTGTTTTTAATACTGACGATTGATATTTTTTTATTAGCTCCTCTGGGCAGGGTCCTCTCCTCCTTTAATGTAAATAATATGTTGGCGCTATATAAATACTGTCTATTAATATAAATAATAATAATAATAGTGCAAATCTAATTTAATATATTAGATGTATTCAGGCTCAGGCTGGCCTGCTGGAGGGTCAGAGGATGCCCTGATGGGCATGATCTGTGTTATTAAAAAAGTGGTACTATGTTGAACAATTTGTGTTCCAGTACAACTCACTGCTACGTTCTGCTAGGTGAAGTGATCTGCACATGCAGGAGAAAAAAAGCAGCACAGCAACAAATACAATGGTGAAAAAGAAACAAATACAGCAATGCAAATGCTCATTATAGTGCACTCATTGGCACCAATGCTGGAGGTATTATGGTGCCCAATGACACCAATGCTGAAGGTATTATTGTGCCCAATGACACCAATGCTGGAGGTATTATTGTACCCAATGCTGGAGGTATTATTGTGCCCAATGACACCAATGCTGGAGGTATTATTGTACCCAATGCTGGAGGTATTATTGTGCC
>NC_092871.1:26403620-26473604 GCF_032062135.1 Pyxicephalus adspersus
TGTGCCCAATGACACCAATGCTGGAGGTATTATTGTACCCAATGCTGGAGGTATTATTGTGCCCAATGACACCAATGCTGGAGGTATTATTGTACACACTAACACCAGTGCTGGGAGTATTATTATGCCTCCCAAAACCAATATTGTAAGCATTGTTGTGCCTACTGACATCAATGCCAATGTATTATTGTGCCCACTGATACCAGTGCTGTGGATTATTATTACAGTCACTTCTAGCATTCTTGAGGATTATACTTGCATCCAAATATAGTTATACTGTGAATGATTATTGTGGCTCCTGAAAAAAACAATGATTATTGCATCATGGGGCCAATAAATGCATTTGCCTAGAGCAATGCTTGGGGTTATTATTGTAAACACTGTAAACACTCTTACTTTCTCATTAGTGTACACAGTCCATTTGTGTATAAAGCTTAGCAGCACAAAGGCTGACAATACTACACTACTAGCTAAACACTGTGAACTTACACCTAGTTACCTCACCATTTCTATCCACCAGCAACCTCACTTCTGATGGGCAGCACACTATATTTTTTCCACTCAGTGGGTTTAAAATGTCCCAATCGTTTTAAAATGTTGCCAAGTACAATTTATTTTACACTAAAATACTTTATTTTTACACCCGCTGGTCCCAATGATAGGAATAATTTTTGCACTTTCTAATTGACAATGTGTGGGATACTTACATGTCTCACCATTGTACCACTGGTCATTTTTACCTGTATTTTTCCATATTTCAATAAATTTATGCCACGTTGAAGCACATTTTATGGGTAACTGTCTCACTATCGGATATTCCTGTTATAATCTGTAAGTCTTCCATGCTATGTAATAGAAGACTGATGGGCTGATAGTAAGGCCCTGATTTACACTTCAGTTCAATGATGGCTGCAGATCTTTACTACTAGCTGTGTCTTATGCCCATGACCAAAACACATTCCCTGTGTTTCCAACTCCCAGTTACAGTCACAGTAACAAGTCCGCCATACTGAGTAATGATTGACCGACTGCCGAACCCACTGTACCCCTATGTAGCACCACCCATGCCAGGTGTTCAACCATGCCTATTTACCATGGCCAACCTTTGGCCATCCTTTGCACCATGACTTGTGCTGTACTACATATATATACCCACCATAAACTATATATATATATATATATATATATAAATATAAATATATATATATATATATATAAAATGTCAAAATTAGGTTTAAAATACATATAATATAATGCAATCATTTTTAATTACTATATAACTGCTTTCTTTGGTGTTTTTGTTTTTCATATTTGCGTAGAGATCAGTTTTAAGCAAACAGTAAAAAAGAAATTTGTATAAATAAATGAAGGATGTGACAGTCAATGTTCCCTTAATAATCTTTGTTTAACATCCCTAAACTGAAGGAAGATGAAAGCTTTGCAAACTCTTTGTACTACCCTACATTACACACCACTCCTACACAAGCTTAATAGCCTGAGGCTGGATTTACACCTGATGCCTTTATTAAAATGAATGAAAATGCAACAATTGCGTGTCAATGTGCATTGGTGTATGTTGTCATGCACTTTTTATAGAATGTCAGCGTGCGCCATAACACACATTAGGGTGCATTGATAAATGTCAAGATGCAATCAAATTTTAATTTACATTTATTTCAATGGAAAATGCATGAAGTTAATTGCAAAATGAGAATAAAGCATTGGACCCTGTTCTCATTATTGTATTAGATTACCAGTTGGTATGGTCCTTTGTTGTAATAATCTATATTTTAGAATCCCAGTTCCTCTTCCCCAGCATGCTGCATTGCAAAACATGTGGTTGCACTGATGAAAATAGTGCAGATCATTTTTGGACCTCTGTTGTGCATTTAAATTTTTTGTATACCGCATAAGGGCAGCTCAATCATTTAACCTGCTTCCCTTACCCAGCAAACTGTAACATGCAATCTGAATTAATGTCCACTCATTATGTGTTGCTGCAGCAGGTGTGAATGAGCCCTAAGTCTTATTCTCTTGTAAAGGGATGCAGAAACTTTTCTCATTATAACACTGAGATTGCACCAGGTGGTTATAATGAGGGCAGACTCTCCCATTCAGGATTCAGTGAAGCAATCAGAAATTTTCTCTGAGCAGATAAAGGTCGGTACCTGCTAAAAACCCTTGCAAAATATAATTTTTACCTTGAGTGGATTGGTTTTTCTTTAAAAAAAAAAAATGTATTACATGTTAAACACCACTGATGTAATGGAGCTTGATTTGTTGGCATATGTGTTAATATTTGTAATACTTTAATTGATATACAAGTGAGATTTGTAAAATCTGTCAGCACATGTGGGGTTTTTCTTGGTTTTACATGTAAATGTGTTTCTGTTTTAACTTTAGAACTTATTTTTTCTCCTTTATCTTTTTGTTTGAGCATGCCTTGAACATTTTTGGCAGTTACTTCTTATGTGTCAATAGTTCAGCTGGTTACTTATCACAGTTTTCAGTGCATGCAGCACAATAGTGGATAGTCTAAGAAAGTGCAATATTCTACAGGTGGTTAGGTGTTTTTACTTTAGGAAAGAATATCGGTGGATATACTTTGTCATATTACTATTCGTTTCATCTACTGCTGGTGATAATTGTTGAAAATTATGATCTGGATAACTATTTTAGCTGTCATTGGAACATAAAGTGTCTTTTTATTTATTGAATCCCAGTATGTACATCTGTTGTAATTGTGCACTATAATATTTGTCTATATTGTGGTCAAGCAAGTCCTTGTGTTTTAAAATATAAGAATAGACTATGAAGTCTAATATAAAAATGCATGCAGATATGTAAAATGGAAGGATAATTGATATAGGAGTTACTAATGCATTCTGTTCAAAACATATTTGGAAATTAGCATATGGCTTTGCATGGTGTTTGCAAAGTGGAATTCCAGCTAAAAACAGGACAGGAAATAAGTATTATAATGGTAAATAGTGTAATTGCTCATTTGTTGTCTGTATATTGCCATAACAGGCAGTTTGTTGCCTGTATATCATCATATTTGCCTATTTCTTACATCAATTTTGTCAAAACTACCTGTTTGTTTTTGTCATGATTGCCTATATTGTCCTAATTTCCAATTAGTTGCCTGCACCACTGTCATAATTGTTCATTTGTTGTCCTTATAATGTCATGATCAACTGCATATTGTCAAAATCACACATTTGTTTTAACAATTACAAAGTTATAGTCAATTCATTTTCAGGGTTGCTAGTTTGTTGTTGCCCACATATTGATTTGTTAGTTACATGTTTGTTGTATATAATTATACATTTGTGGCTCATGGATTGCCAGGGTTGACTTTTTTTGCCTTCACATTGTCAAGTCATTGTTGTCTATAACATCTTATTTGTATAACTTTTATAACTCTGTAGCACCGCATCATTATTAGCCCCACTAAGCCCTGTTTTTTTTATTTACCATTATGATTATATACCAATTTGCCAAAACATTAAAATCACTGCCCATTACAACTACACCTATCAATGGGTTGAATAACCTAGAAAGGAAATGTACATTTATGTTGGAAGGGTTTGTAAAGAAAAAAATAAAATTTTAGTTTCTGATCAATTTTGTCAAGGGCTAACTTCTTATACGTAGATGGCTGGGTCAGAATATTTCCAAAGCAGTAAAGCTACGTACACACGTCAGATTTTTATCGCCCGATAATCGGCATCGGCCAATTATCGGGCGAAAATCTGCCATCGTCCGGACGACCGACCTGCCGGATCCACGGACGATGGACGACAGCCGATCCTAATGAAAGGGAAGGGGAGAGCGCGCAGCAGGGTGCCGCTCCGTCGCCACCCATCTTGTGCTAAAGCACAGAAGAGCTACTGATGCTCAATTTGCTGAAAAACTGTTTCTGGGTGTTTATTTCATAGTGCCCATGCTGACCTCTGAAATGAGCTTCTAAATTAGGTACACAAGCTTCTGAACAATGGAGTAATGTAATGCAGTAGCCTGGTCTGATAAATCAAGTCTGCTTCTGAATCATGTGGATGGTGCATGGAAGAGATTAGTATAATTATTAATATTAAACAGTATTTATATAGTGCCAACATGTCATGCAGTGGTGTACATTAAATAGGGGCTGCAAATGACAGACAAATACAGAGAGTGACATCGGAGGAGGAGAGGATCCTACCCAGAAGAGCTTACAATCTAAGAGGTGGGGAAGCCATACACAGTAAAACATGGCAGGAGTATCACTGAAGAGCTACTGTAACACAAACTATTGACTGGATGTAAGAAAATATCTTAAAACATCTTGTCACTTTAGCTACCTTTATACCTGTAGAGCAGTCAGTGTACCTATGGTCTGTGCCATTTTACCTGGGGAAGAGGTGGCAGCAGGATGTGCAATGGGAAGGATTGGTGTGACTTAATGTGTGCTGGATTCCACAAGACACCTTCCGAGGTCTTGAGGAGTCCATGCCATGATAGGTCAATGCTCTTTTATATTAGGCAATTAATTTAATACATGGTATCGGTTTATGTAAAACATTCAGTTAAAAAAAATCTTTACTGTCTCCTCTTTGTATTGCCCTATATTTTTTTATTTAATGAATACTACGGTATATAATTTTAATGTAAAAAGTAGAAAAAGGGATGTTGGATGTTAGAAAAAAATTCACCATGTGTCTAATATACTTGGCCCGCCAAAGTATTTGCTTCCATTGTGCTCCAAGTCTAGGTTTTTTTTTTACTTTTTTACAGGAGGGACAATTATAGTCTTATTCTTGTGTACCTTTACAATAAAGTTTAAATTCCCAGTGGCAGAACTGATTTCAAATTAAAATTGGACTCCTACAGGCTGGACATAGCAGCAATAGTCTGGTTCATGTGCTGTGTTCTCTTCATCTCACAATCATCTCTTCATTGCTCTTTATCTCCCCTTGCCTCAAGCAATGAGATTTGATAATAAGCTTTGCCAGGAAAGTGCTGTCTGCGGCTTGAAATTCTCGTCTGTATAAGAATAAAGATAATTATTTTTTGACCCGTCTCGTAAAGTTCAAAAATCTCTGTTTTAATCATATTATGTTGTTTACTGAGTGCTTGTTTTTATTCAAATATGAAAGTTCCTGAACTCTTATTCCTAGAACAGTGCTGCATTCAGTCATATGCACATCATACCTCCTGGTTGTAGGGCACGTGGAGTATAAGTGCCAAATGATTCAACTCTTTGGTTGCAGAGCTGATTGCTATGCAATCCTTAAAGGCCCCATCTGCCTTTAAGGAGTTAATAAAAGAAGGCGCCCTAGGTTGTCACTAGCAGATTGTAGCCGTGGAAGATCGTACAGACATGTCCCTTCAAAAAGTATCCCCAAAAGGAGAGTAGCATGCCTAGAAGCTCCTTAGGGGGTCATAAAAGGCCTCGGGGTTCTTGCAAGAAGCACAACTGCAAAGGGGCCCAGCCGCAAGGAACAGCGGCTCAGGTTTGTAGTGTTTGCCTATGGCTCTGTAATTGGTTGTGACAGCCTAAGCTGGCCTGTTTGGTTCATCACATTATAGTCTTTGATGAAGCATGAAGATGGGAGGAATGCACAAAAGTTTTGTCTTCTCTAGAACTAAACTGTAGCAGCACTTTCATCCCAGATAATGCAGCAGAAAGTTCTTCCATATTAGCCTTCCATGAACATTGAAGAGATCAAACCTAAACTGATATAATTTAACTCTCTCTATTTAGTTATACGAGTATACGTAGGTGTTTTCACCAGCATGCATACTAAGAATTCCTCTACTATGCCTTGGTAATAAGTTTGTCCACCTTGGACACACATGTAACTGGTCATACATTGACCGGGAAGATCTATTCATGTTGTGGGTCGCAGCACACTTACCGAAGGATGGGGTAAAATGCATTTGGTTCACAGATTAGATACTTATATATTTTCTAGTGTTAACACCTACTTGGTAAAAGTTTACTACCCACAAAGACACCTTTAGAATGATGTGGCTTCTAAATATATTGAAACAATTACATGAAAGCCAAACTATTGAAGTGCAGCTGCCATTATAATATAATTCTGCAAAGCCCACTATCCCTCATTCTGATGCGGAGGAAACGCAGGGCACCACCATCTTCTTCCTTAATCTTCTAACATCTGCTTACTTCTCCCCATCTCGCACTGAAACTGTGAAGAAAAAAAAACGAATGCCAATCTCATTGTTCATGCATGAAATTGGCACTTTTTTCCATTGTGGGTTGAAGCCCATTGGCCTATGTGATGTAGGCATCTCAGTAGGCTCTGGGCTCCTATTCAGTCTTTGCTGCCATGGTGGTAAAGACAGAGGGGAAAAAAACAATTTTTTACTCAATATAAAAGGGTTATCTACCCTTCATATAAGGTAAAAAGTCAGGTGATAGGTCCGCTTTAACACGTATAAAGCAAGCTTTTGGGTTTTGTAAAACACATATACTAGACCATGGAATACATTATATTTTGTAATTCTTTTATTATTACAATTATTATGTTTATTAAAACTCAATAAGGTGTGCTTATTGAAGGTTTTCCCTGATGCACTGAATTAAAGAGGTTTGATAGCTCATTTAGGACTCCTGGGGGGGGGGATTTTGAAGGTTTTCTTTCAAATGTTACCCAAAATTCATACAATTTCAAATTGGATTTAATGTTTTTGTCAAAATGTATAATTGTTAAATGTATACAATATTATACAATGGATACAAAGAGCGTAGCACGCCTGAACAAACAGGTACAACAAACAAACCCTGTTTGTTCAGGCGTGCTACGCTCTGGCTCTCCTCTAATATTCTTAATCCTTTCTTTAAATCTATTATTACTATCAAATTACATTTCAAACACCCCTGCCTTGGTGTCATCTTAGCGGGGGGACTCCACACACAGATAGCAGCCATTGTGGTACTATCATATCAAAATACATTTGTTTTTAAGACGGCTCATGTTGTTGAAAAATTTCTTCAGCTACACTACAAATTACTGGTATAGACTCAAGTGAAATCTGGTCTGTAACTTGCTCTCCACATCACCTGAGGAAGCTCATTTGGGGGAAACTCGTCGGGTTGAAGATATCATACATTACTATATATTGTTATTCAGACTTTTCTTCAAGGTGTACCTGTAAAGTATATATGTACTCATTTACAACTGAATATTTTAAGATATGTTTATACATTTTAAATTACCCTAAATAAAGTATTGTAAAATTTAAGGAAAGTTAATTTGAGTGCCATCTTAGAAGTCTTCTGGTTTACTCCCTCCCCTTCTTGTACCCCATCCCCTTTTTTGAATGGAAATGGATACAAATAGGAAATGTGTAAATTGTGCATAAAAGCTGGGTGACTCCTGGCTGAAACCATGAGCCTACCACTGAGTAGCTGCCATTGCTGAATGCCAAATACCAAGATGTAAAGCTGATCTTTTGGTTTCAGTATTGTCCGTCACAGACCTGAAACAATGATGCAGATGAAAGTTTGACCAGATGTGAGGTAATTAGCTAAACATGTGATCTGCATACTCATTCTGGGTCCAGGTCCATGTTTTACAAACTATTAAAGGCAGGAACCAGGCACAATTCAGAAATGGCAATTTATATAATCTCCCAGTGAAAGGGATTCTTTAAAAAGTCAGCCAAGTCAACATATTTTTTTTTTTTCTAGTTTTGAGTGGTAAAAATCTAAAACTCCTCTAAATTTTTTGCTGCTTTACAAAGATTTCCCCTCCCTTCCTGTGAAACTGAGCAAAGACAGAAGTAAAATGCTTTTATTTAGCAGAGTAGGAGGTAGCCCGGGACCAGGTAAAACAGAAGTGTAAATAAAGTGTAATACACCTATTCACCTCTTCCAATGGATAGTGTGCTGCATACCCTGGTAAGTATATGGTAACAAATAAAGACAGGGTATTCAAAGTGCAGCAATATATTACAAACCAATAGTAGATTGAACATGTACAATGTTACATTTAACAAGTGTATACATGTAAATTCATCATAGATTGTTTCCCGCTGGCTAAAAGGGAGTGGGGAAGGTAGGAGGCTAGACAACTGATTAATTTGTGAATAGAAACAAGGTATGGGAAAGAAGGTGAATGCCGATACCCGACGTGTTTCGCCTATGCTGGCTTCCTCAGGGGACTTGTGAACATCAGAGTGTAACTGCATACAGAAAATACCAGTAGTTCATATTTTTGACTGACTAAGTACATGTGCAAAATAATTATTTCACAATACTGGATAATAGTGGTATTATAGCAGGTTTGATAAATATTTCTGATATTTTTGCTAAGGTGCACATAATATGTGCTATAAGAATGTATTTGCCATCAACAATATAGTTATACATTTTATACGCAAACTTTGAGTTGACTTGAGAGCTCATTCTTGCCAATGTGAGAGCCTGTTATAAAACTATACAATAAATGCCATTACATAAACCATGTATGTGATAATATGATAGAATTTCTTATGGCGATGGAACATATTAAAGAATAGAAGGTAATGTAGTACGCACAGTTGAAAGCAAGTGCAAAGAGCTCAAAAAGAATTCGGTACCGCAAGTGATTGAGAGAACATCAATTCTGATGCTGAGAATTATAGATATTAGGTAGGGTAATACAGAGTAATGAAGTACAGTTCAGGAGTATTATGGGGAAGGGAATGAGGGAGAATAGTATATACATACAGGTATATAAATATATAGAGGGAGAACAGAAGTTGTTCATTATTTATAAATATAAAGGGTATAACAACTTCTGTTCTCAAGCATGAGTGCTTGTTGTACTTTGACTATATTTGGAAACGGAAGGGTAAGTAGATTCTTGTACGGTTCCTTGTAATGTGAGGAACTCCATAACCCCACTCTTGCAGAGTAGTTCTTCTTGAGCATCTGAAAATCTTTATTTGCTAAAATTGATTCATAGATTTACAGAGGGGCTGCAGGCAGAAGAGAAAAATAAACAACAAAATTTAAAGGATCCATTTATGTCTTTAACGCATGTGCATTAATTAATTTTTTTTTACCTTTTTTTTTTTTTTTAATCTCATTCATCCATATTGCACCCAGCAGCCTATGCTGCTCATTTAAAGACAATTTCTGAGGGAGCCAGTTACCCTAAGGCTACGTACACACGTGCAATGGTTCCCATCCGATAATTGTCTCAGAGCTGATATCGGAAGAGAATCTGGCGTGTGTACAGTGTTCATCGTCCGTCCTCCCAACAAGCGCCCTGGAGGATCCACGGATTACGAATGATCATAATGCAAGGGAAGGAAAGAGAAAGCAGCAGGGTGCCCCTCCATTTTTTTTCTCCCCCCTTTTCTCTTCATAGAGCAGGAAGGTGCTGTATGTACAGCATTCGTTCATTCAAGAATCGTGAAAAATCCTTTCCAACGACAATTATTGCAGGTGTGTACATAGCTTAACAATGGCCTGGAGAAAACTCATGCAAATGTGGTGAGAACATGCAAACTCCTTACAGACGTTGTCCAGGCTGGGTGATGAACCTAAGGCCTAAGTAGAGGTAGTGATGCTAGCTACTGAGCCATCAATTTCTAAATTTCTCCTCTCCCACAAATGCCCACTACCCTTTGTGCTACTGACTAGACACAAACTGGGGATTACCTGAGGTTGGGCAATAGAATAAAGTGAACTGGTTTATAATGGTGGATGCTTACAGGCCTAACAGGTGAAATGCGTCGGGTCTTGAGACCTACCTTTCTATTGTGTACACTACCATTTTCCTTCTCTCCATTTTGGAACAATAATGTCAACTTTATTACTTAGTAGATAGATACTTAGTACTTTGTCCTACTGAACCCACGAGGAACTGCGGGGTCGGGACCATACTACATGGATCATTGTGTTCATTAATTATTTGATTTATTGTTAATTGTTTATGGATACACATATAAACTTTTTTCGCGTAAAAAAAGCCCCTTCTATCTACTTCTCTTCTGTCATTTGTTGGGCAGAAGCTGTCAGACTGCCTATTATCTTCTATAGCTACAGAGCACAAATGAAAACCTGCAATACTGGTAGGGATTACTTATCAAACTTCAGCTGGACATGGCACCTTTGCGCAGTCTCATTTTCTGTTATGCACTGCTCTCAGATGGGTGCACCACCTAGAATGGGCTGAACATGGCAGCAGGAGTAAAATGGGCCCCAGAAAGTGCTGGGCCTTTGTACTGCTGCACGTTTCCAAAATGGTATGTTTATCTTTGACCTCCAACAGCAACAGTTTAAAAGTTTTAAAAGTTTAGATTACTAGAAGTGCTAAAACCCGATATTAATTGTTTTCTGTTTCTCTTTTGCATAGTTTTGCTCACTTCCTTCTTGGTAATCTGTTGTGCTCAGAAAAGGAAATGCAACAAAATCTCTCCGTAGAGAGACAGCAGTAAGACCTGGCAGGGCTCTGACATATCCTCCCTCTACAAGAAAAAACATAGAATTTAGATAGTCAAAATGTATAATTGTTAAATATATATAGATAGACTTTACTGGTCAATCCATCCAAAACTAATATTTCAGCAGCCAAGTGTTAGTAGTCAGGTATAGTTTGGTGCTGGTAACCACCATGAAAGTATAACTGTACTAATAAATACAGATATCTATCACCCCCCTGCCCTGTCTGTGGTCAAATAGTGCTCCCTCTTTGGGATGTGCCATTAAGAGGATAAACTTGCTGCAGCCCAATCCTTCCCAAATCAGAAAATCATTGCCAAATAGATGAAAACCATTTGCAGCAGAAAGACTTCAATCCCCTAGCTAATACCCAAAATAAAAATCCTAGTTTTGTGGGTTTTTTCTATATTTTTCTATTTTTCCTTCAGCTCTCATCATTCATTAGACCAACATTAATCTATGCACAATCATGCTTCATACAGTTTTTGACATTTAATTTTAATTTTACGCATGCCATCATACATATGGCATTAAAGTTGGGATCATTGCAGCAAGTCATTTTCATTGTAATGAATGAAGGACCTATGAAGGGTGATCAGTATAAAGTGTGATAAGACCAGTAGCAGTGCAAGTAGCTTTTATTTATTTTTTTTGGTTTCAAATACTTTCAGCAAAGGAAACTCATAATATGGAAACATTGTCAACAAGGTGGGAAGGTAGAATGTATGATATTGGAGGGAAAAAGAAGCTAAATTTACCTTTTCCATGGCTACAAGCCCCACATGCTTTATGTGTGTGTGTGTATATGTATATATATATATATATATATATATATATATATATATATATATATATATATATGTATGTGTATATATATATATATATATATTGCAAGATGGCTGATTGTGATATTTACTGCCTGCTTGTGACATTTACCATCAGAGGCACTTATTCAATTAGTTTTAACAAAATAATTTTTTATATATATTTTTTTTTCTCTTGGGTTTAATAAAAACCTCATGTATCTCTGAACACAATATGACCAGACAACATAGACTACATTGTTATCGAGAGAGAGTCATATGCTAGGCTATATGTTGCATAATTCTGACTACTGCAATCTTTTGCCACTGAGCTCCGTATGCTGTTGTGTACAATGAACACAATGTACAATGACTGCTATATTACAAACTACTGACTGTTGCACTTTATTAATATTATTGATAAACAGGTTTTTTATAGAGCAAACATATTACGCAGCGCTGTTCATTAAATAGGGGTTGCAGAGGAATACAGACAATGATACAGGAAGAGAGGACCCTGCCCTGAAGAGCTTACAATCTAGTAGGTGGGGGAATTTACACACAATAGGATGGGAGATATGTAGTGGTGGGAAGTAGTGATGGTTTCAAAAGACAGAGGAAGATGGGTAGGCAAGATTGAAAAAATTAGTTTTGAGCGCTCTTTTAAATGAGCAGAAAGTAGGAGCAAGCCGAATAGAACGATGAAGACCATTCCAGAGAGTCGGGGCAGCTCCCTATACACTGTCTGCTACCGAACACCTTTAGCAGTCAGGGTGTTCATTGTACAGCATACAGAGTAGTCAGCATTATGTAACGTATAGCTCAGTGTACAGGGTAAGGCATAGGAGTAGCGTGCAATAATCAGTAGTTTGTAATATAGAATCCAGTGTACAGAGTGCAGTGATCAGGGCTTTGTAATGCACATTTGGGATTATAGAGTGCAGCACGCCGATATTCATACCATACAACATTATTAGTTATGAATCTGGAGATAACACATCAAATTTTACTGTACCAAAGTCATTTTAACTTACTAAAATCCTCCTCCCCCACATGTTTTGGACTTCGGAGGCAAGCTAAGCATAAGCTATAAGTACTACTCCAAATCTTTAAAACGGTCCTTCAACCAAGGAGTCAACCCCTGATCTATCACATTCTTTTAAAAACACTTTCCAGTGAAGCCTCCCCCCTCCACCTTTTTTTTTCCAGTTTAAAAAGAATAGAAACAAGGCTTTTCTCTGTAAAGAATTATCACAAAAAGTATGTGTTGCCCAAATCAACCAGATTGTTTTTGGAACAGGCTAAGACAATTCTTCCTTCAGACCCTCTCGTAACATTACCATTTTTTAAACTGTATACACATTGATGAATTAGCTCATAATTTATGTTGAGGATTCAAGATGTTTAATTAAAAAGATTTGTTCTCCACTTTTTATACCCAATTTTCCTTTTTTTCTCTTTGGTAACGTCAACAAAATAAGCTTTACACTGAGATGTGTTTAGATTTCATTCTTTCGTCTGGGAATTACAAACAAGAGGCATAGTCAAGGCCCTTTGCTATGATATTCAAGTTATATATTTTCCATGAAGTGACTTGCTTTTAGCATAGTTTATTTATTGCTGCATTTTAATCTTCAATGAACTGAAGTTCAAGGGAAATGAGTTTTGAAGATAAACCAAACCTTTTATTCTTGAGCAGATTTTTTTCCCCTGGTAAGAAGTTGCATGAAACTGAATCTGAATCTTTTGTTTCATAGAGCAGACAAGTTTTGTGGAACATTACGTTATGGATTATTTTTCAGCAAAGGCGTGTTTACTTAAGCACTTTTTTTTTAAAAGAGAAATTTACTGGGATGGCAAGCTAGCGAAACCCACGTCTGTAAGCAAGTCTATTCAAAAGACATGATTGAATGTAGTCACCTGCGTAAGATCTGGTTCCAAATTACATGCAAGTGAGTTGAATAGCTGTGATATGGTTTCGGGTTCACATGAATGGTTTGTTTGGTTCCTTGTACTGTACATAGTTCTTTTTTGCTGGTGCTATAAAAAGCAGTCAATTGTTTAATACTTTGAGGGAATCTATACTGTATTTTTTTGTGAATACAAAGGTATAGACTAAAATATTTCTATCCTATTGAGATTTTGGGGACTTTTCAGGCACCAAGGCACTTGTTATAATAACCAAATATATAATTTAAATCAGACCTCACAATAACCAAATTTAAAACCAACCTCAATTGAATAAAATTTCACAACACTAGTGGATACAGAGTTTTTTATATATTCCACCTTCAGTGATGGTTAGTTTATTCCCTTCTACGCGTTTCGCAGATTTTATTTGTGAATTTTTTTACATTGTTTACATCAGTGTTTGACTAGAGTTTTTATTAGGGTTTTGTTATTTTTCATTATACAATACATGATCTCAATATTACAAGGATGGGGATAACGGAATATTTGTTGGTCTACCACAAGAATCCTAGAAAGGCTTTTAACTAGGCAAGGTTGATCATACAGTCTGGTGGTAACAATTGGTAAAAATAAAAAAGGTTAAAAATTATTATGACATCAGATAATTTAGGGTAGGAACAACAAGTTTGACAACTACAGCAACTACAGCCACATTAGCAAGAGGGGGGGGAAACTCATAAAATATGATGCTCAACTTCTTATCAGTATCTCAAACTTTTTAACATGGTGGCGATCCCTTGATATATATTTTGAGTCTTCAGGGAACCCCTACTATAATTACTATATCCACAACTGACAGTACAATAGTGTGATGCTCAGTGGGAAGAATGCCTCTTTGCTGGGCATTGAGAAAGCTGCCACCTTTACAGGTAGCCAAAAAGATGTCAGTTAACTTGACCTGAGATCCAAACTGCTCATGACTCAAGGAACCCCTAGCAATCTCTGATGGAACCCTGGTTGCAAAACCCTTGTTTATTTGCTGTATCCACTGCCAAGTTAAAACACCAATTAATCCGTACCATTGCATACTTAGTTGTGGTCGATTTTTTTTTTTTTTTTCATTGGTTTTTTTGTGGAAGCAGGAGAGGTGGCCATGACAATCACAATTTGCTGTATCCACTGCCAAGTTAAAACACCAATTAATCCGTACCATTGCATACTTAGTTGTGGTCGATTTTTTTTTTTTTTTTCATCCATTGGTTGGCAAGTGGAAGCAGGAGAGGTGGCCATGACAATCACAATCAGGTAGTGTTTGAAGTTTAGAGCAGTGTTAAGATGACTAACCCTGGAAACTGATTTGTTGAAAGTGTAAATCTCCTGTCCCCCTTATATCGATCATTTGGGAGCCCTGTAGTCCAAACTTGATACACTACCTGGTTGTGTTTGCTGTTTTAGCTCATGTGGTCATGGGATGTGGCACATATCAAAAATGCATCCAACCCCCTAAGATTTATGGAATTGAAGTGTAAAGATTTATAGTAACACAATTTCGGCTTGGAAAAAAATACAAAGCCAAAACTTGTCAGGTTTTTGTTGCTTTTATTTCCCTCCTGTGACTTTCACCCTAACCATGTGTCCTGTGGACAGTTGTCACCTAGGGCATTATGGTCAACACCAGAACAAGTTGGAGAAACTCTTCCATTACTAACATTGGTCTCAATGACACCTTTTCTGGGAACAGAATTCCTCTCCTTTAGATAACCTCCCTGCTGTGTTTTCAAGGCAAACAGTCAAGAGCCATCTCCAAAGCTTGACACACAGCTGGGGAAAAAAACACTGACCAGAATTTATTATCCACTTCTCTAAAACACAACAAAAAAATTGGCTGTTGATGCACTTGAACAACTTATGTTGTTCCATATTTTCAAAAAATGTATTTCATAAGCATAATTGCATCATCTGTTTTATGAGGGTAGTCAGAAGTTTGATTGAGAACTAGTGACCTAACATGGACACGTCCTGGAGGAACAGATGTCGATGTGAGAATGCTGCGTGCGGAGACATCTGCCTGTCCTCAAACAATGAGGTGGGTCCAAGTTATTCAGGAGACACAAAAGCAATACACACACTGCCTTGCACTTGCTTTCTTCTTAGCTGGAAGGATACTATTGATACTTCCAATGCTGGTACCTGTTAAGCTTCCCAGGATATCCCCGTAGGTGTCACTTAAATATAAACCTTTTTTTTCTAGACTTTAACACTTTGTGATCTTGACGTTCGGCCAACCTGTGACTTTTTCACTCTGTCGTCTCCCATTAGTATTTCCCTTATCGGTACACAGGCACTACAACTCAACTCATTGGCCCTAATTTATGAAAGCTCTCCAAGGCTGGAGAGAATACACTTTCGGAAGAGAAACTGGGTGAACCAGCATACCTGGAATGGATCTGGTCCAGGATTCAAAATGTTTGCAAGCAAATTACAAAAGATTTTTAAAAATCCATTCCATGTTTTCTGGATCACCCAGCTTCACTTCTGAAAGTGTATTCTCCCCAGCCTTGGAGAGCTTTCATAAATCAGGCCCATTGTCTCCTGGTGTTATCACTCACACTCCCAGCTGTATAATGATTGCAAAAGTCCAATCCAAGTCAAATTCATATACTTCCTTTCTTACATCAAAATGCATTTAATTATGTTTTAATAAAAGGCTGCATACATTTGTGTCACTTATGGCTGTAGCCTTAACAAAGAGTGTAGCCTCTCATAAATGATCAAAATAATGGTATTAAATGTAAACATGTTAAAAATCTGACACAATTATAAACGCAACTGGTGTTTGTATTGTCCTAAAACCAATGGAAAATGTTATTGCCAGTCTCTCTGCATAAGATGATTAAGGCAGAATGGGGACCCATGCAAGATCACCGCTTTGGACCCCTCATTTCTTGAATTGATATTAATATTTCGGTAGGCACCAATTACCTATAAGTGCATTCTTTATACAATTACAGGCAGTTGCACAGATTTGGCTGAAGATAAATAAAAGGGTAGACAGAAAAGGCAGCCAACTTGAAGGCTTCAGCAGGAGGGTGTGGATGTAAAAATGGTAAAACCTGCATTCTATGCTTTTAAATAGTTTACAACAGAGGTAGGCAAACTCTGGCCTTTAGGCCGCGTACAGCCTAGCCAGTATTCCAGTCCGGCCTAACGCCCCCCTAGTTTTTTTTTCTCTTGGATCCAACCTGATAGAATTGGGGTGTTATCGGGAGTTCCCACTATATCATCGAATTCCCACACATTAACCCCAATTACTATGCCTAAAGAGGAGAAGCAATGCGCAGCTACCAGTCTCTGGAAGATTGACCTCCACCGTTGTGTCTTCAACCCCGAATGGACTGAGGAATTATTCTTCTTCCAACGCGGCAACAAAGCCAGGTGTTTAGTGTGCAATGACAGCAACAGCACTTTCAAGCGGTCGAATCTGAAAAGGCATTTCAATGCCAAGCACGCGCACACGTACAGAGACTACACTGCGGATGAGCGGAAGACTGAGGCTGCTCGCTTGCAGTCATGGTTGGAAAAAACCTTTCCTTGGACACCTTGTTTCTTTTGGCCTAGTGTGCCTTCTTGACCTCCTCAAATGGCCTTGTAGTCCAAAAAGTTTGCCGACCCCTGGTTTACAACTTATATAGGGGTATACCTCGCCTAGCATTATCTTTCTATCTGGAGCATAAATGTTGTAGCGAAGCCCCCTTGGCATCTCTTCACCCTAGGCTTTCTTCTAGATTCCCTTCTGGTGACCAGCTCATGTGCCACCCCTCTCCTTTACTCAGTAAGCCACAGCCTATGTTGGCTTTTAAAGAAGAATGAATTTTTCATCCTGGCTATTGTTTGTCAGAGCTACGTGAGACTAGATGGGCACATTTAAAAAAAGCTTTATCAGTTAAAACGATATATGCATTTTAGCTTTTTACCTGAAAATCAACATATTGCAAAACTCCAAACCTGCTGGGTACGTTTGCATGAAGAGGGTTAAATTTTAGCTTGGCCTCACGAGTTCAACAACCTGAACTATCAGATTGTAAAATCAAAACAATTAAGAAATAAATCCAATAATTTATTGGAATCAAAACCAGAGGTGAAACCTAGAGATAATACAATGTTACAAGAACTTTATTTATTTATTTTGTGTTTGGCCAAACCCACAGAATTAAGGTAAAAGTAACTGTAAGGAAGAAAAATAGTACCACCCACCATTTTCTTATTTCTTTTTTACTATGAATTATTTAATGTACAGTCTGTGTGTGTGTGTGTATGCATACATACACCCCTTTGTGAATAGCAGACCCAGTCCATTGCCAAGACAGTAATCAGCTTCATTCCAGACAAATAACCCAGTGACTCTTTGTAATGACAGTATGGGATTTGAAGTAGATCTTCAGAGAACAGCTCTACAATTACAACATATTTGGTGGATTTGCAATAATTCTGCCTCTCTAATGCATCATTACATTTGTAAATGAAGCTTATAAAACTCCAGGATGTCACGCACTATACTGATATTTGATAATCAAGGCTCCAGAATGCTATTCAAAACTTCCAGGACTCCTTTCTGTGAGGTATAGCATATTGTGCAGTTTTAGGGAACAGGGAAATAATATGTTATTAGAACTGTTCCTTAAAGTTAACCTGTGCCAAGATCAGCACTGTAAATATTCTTATTTTCACAATGATTGTTAGGTTAGGGTAACCTGGTAAGTGATGTGAGAGCAAATGCCAATAGATAGGTATGTATACACATTATTATTATTTAAAATATCAAATAACAGGGTTTAATAGAAATTATAAGAATTTATTTCCGTGATACTGAAGAGTTGATCTTTGGGTGTCTTGGTTTTCTGTTGTCATGATATCTGGGCCAAGTTCTGATCCTTGGGTGTTAAATTCTTCTTCTGCACTGTGGGAAAATAACTTTAAAACCCATTTGAGAACCACCTTTAGAAATGATATTTCTCTTGCTAAGAAGGGTGTGTGTGTCTGTAATGGAAGAAAGGATCAACAAGAGATTGGAAAGTATGGGATAGGCCCTGAAAGAATTCCTTTAAGTCAGCACTTGAAACAGGAAAACATGTATAGCCACAGATATAAATCATTCTTAACTGGTAACTTTTAATAATATACAAATATAAGAACATATTATCCACACCTTTTAGAATAATAATGTCCCGGGTGAAGAATAATACTTCCTTTGCACTGATGTTATTGGAATTGGTTCTTCTGTTATCCTTTCGCTCTTTTTTTAATCTCCATCTATTTGTTCACTTTTTCTTTCTTTGCTTTTGAATATGTTCCCCTTCTTCAATCTGCTGGCTCCTAAGCTTTGGAATTTGCTGAATAACTCATTGGTTATCTAAAGGAAGAAAACTATGCATTAAACGCTAATATTGAGCTCTGGGGTAATAATGTCTATGCCCCTCAAAGGTTTATACACCCAATTTTAATTTATGATCATATTTCACATACTGATTTGAAATAATACCTATGTGTATGTCTGATAGGTCAAACTGTATCTTCACTGATTGGTTTAGTGCTGCAATAAAACAATGACAGGATAGTGCAGAACATTTTTTTACCTAAAGCCTATGTTAAGCACACCCCTTATGTCAAATAAACCTAAACTTTAAAAAGAGTTGTACAAACTGCCTGTCACTGGCTCCAGAGCTTCCCCAAGTTGATGGAATACAAAGAAAGCCATATCAGCAGGCCATGTGTCTGCTCTTAAAGGGTCATGTTCAGGCAGAGCCAGCCAGGTGTTTGCTCTGGCAGAACACAGATCCCACCTTTTTGAAGAAACATGCGTATGCTGCTTTGAAAACCTTGTTTGAGTGTCCTCAAATAGAGGAGTTGCTGACAGGTTAGTATTACATTTCTTTTATTAGCAGTTTACATCATAGGGGTGTAAGGGACATTTAAACAACACTTTTTTTTAATATAGCATTTTGATTGTGTATATCTGTCTATTGGCAGTATTAAAGTGAACCTTTGGCTATGCTGTGGACATTCAAGAATTTCAATATTCTTAGCAAAATGTAAATGAGCTTTATGTAAATGCTTTTGCTAACCTATGTAGCTGCAGACATGGTGGAGCAATTCATGATGAAATTCAAAACCAAGGCTCTGAAGTCTGGTTGCAGTCTGGTTTTGAATCATTTATAACACAGGGGGGTCAGGGTTCAGGTAACAGGGGTCCTTTTACATTAGATTGCTGCTAGGGTGCAAAGTCTCTGCTGAAATAATTGGGAGAAAAGCTATGATTTTAGTATCTATGTTGTGAATCTTAAAGTGAAACTAAGCCTAAACAATAAAAAAAATTCAGAGTGGGTAGTTATTTTGACAAGCAATGTCTCTTCTGCAATTAAACAAACTTACCTGTGTGTTCTCAATTTTTTTAACTAAACTTGCCTTGCCTAGCTCCTTTTCTGGTGCCATCCCCTTTACCTGGTCCTCTTCCGGGATTGCCATGTTAAAATAAAAAAACTCCTGTGCATGCAACACAAATGGTAATTAATTCCAGGTAGCCAGCTATGCCGGGAGTATTGTTCTACTTGAGCATGAGCTCTACAATGCCTGCAGCTACATAGCTGAGTAAGCAACTTCTACTTTTTAATAAAATTAAATGTCCAGAGCCCAAGCACAGTTTACTTTAAACTTCACCTCCTGACACAAGGGTGCAGTCAGATTTAAAAAAAAAAAAAAAAAAGTGCACAGATAATGCTCCTTTAAACAAGGAAATCTGAATCTATTCTATGTATATACTATCTATTCTATTTTATTATTAATATTATTATTAATAAACAGGATTTATATAGCGCCAACATATTATGCAGCACTGTACATTAAATAGGGATTGCAAATGACAGACTAATACAGACAGTGATACAGGAGGAGAGGACCCTGCCCCGAAGAGCTTACAATCTAGTAGTATTTATTTTGTGCATGCATTTATTGGGTATAAAGTAAATGTTTTTTGAGTGGTATTATATATAACAATATAAATTGTATACATCTATAGCTGAATATATCACATATTGATGACCCATAATTATATTGATTATATTGTTCTGTAATTGTTGCAAATGTATCATTCTTCAGACTGTGTAAACACTGTTGGCCCTTGTTGTCCAATTTGTCTAGTAATCTTGCTGCCTGATAAAATCAAAGACCGAAAATAGCTCTGAAATTACAACCCTCCATATCTCAGACTTATAAGCTTGTTAAGTTACTTTTATCACTACATGCACCATCTACATGAAATACACACATCACAAGCTGAGGATAATGTAGACATGGTGGGAAGCTAAATGCTGTGGCTCAGTTACTGAAAAACGAGAGTGCTATTACTTTTTCCAGACATTTCAGTCACGTGTAGGTAATTTTAACTTTCAAAGTCATTATGGTGATTATAAATTGCTTATCACTACTTCTTCTCTGTCTGGGGATGTAGCCTGTGAATCAGTCAATGGTTTTTAATAGCAGTTAACATACCACAAAATCCTGAGACGGAAGTCTTTTATACATAAATCATGAGAATAACGTATAGGAAAATTTGGTCTTGCTGCAATTCATAAATGATCAAAATAATGGTATTAAATGTAAACATGTTAAAAATCTGACACAATTATAAACGCAACTGGTGTTTGTATTGTCCTAAAACCAATGGAAAATGTTATTGCCAGTCTCTCTGCATAAGATGATTAAGGCAGAATGGGGACCCATGCAAGATCACCGCTTTGGACCCCTCATTTCTTGAATTGATATTAATATTTCGGTAGGCACCAATTACCTATAAGTGCATTCTTTATACAATTACAGGCAGTTGCACAGATTTGGCTGAAGATAAATAAAAGGGTAGACAGAAAAGGCAGCCAACTTGAAGGCTTCAGCAGGAGGGTGTGGATGTAAAAATGGTAAAACCTGCATTCTATGCTTTTAAATAGTTTACAACAGAGGTAGGCAAACTCTGGCCTTTAGGCCGCGTACAGCCTAGCCAGTATTCCAGTCCGGCCTAACGCCCCCCTAGTTTTTTTTTCTCTTGGATCCAACCTGATAGAATTGGGGTGTTATCGGGAGTTCCCACTATATCATCGAATTCCCACACATTAACCCCAATTACTATGCCTAAAGAGGAGAAGCAATGCGCAGCTACCAGTCTCTGGAAGATTGACCTCCACCGTTGTGTCTTCAACCCCGAATGGACTGAGGAATTATTCTTCTTCCAACGCGGCAACAAAGCCAGGTGTTTAGTGTGCAATGACAGCAACAGCACTTTCAAGCGGTCGAATCTGAAAAGGCATTTCAATGCCAAGCACGCGCACACGTACAGAGACTACACTGCGGATGAGCGGAAGACTGAGGCTGCTCGCTTGCAGTCATGGTTGGAAAAAACCTTTCCTTGGACACCTTGTTTCTTTTGGCCTAGTGTGCCTTCTTGACCTCCTCAAATGGCCTTGTAGTCCAAAAAGTTTGCCGACCCCTGGTTTACAACTTATATAGGGGTATACCTCGCCTAGCATTATCTTTCTATCTGGAGCATAAATGTTGTAGCGAAGCCCCCTTGGCATCTCTTCACCCTAGGCTTTCTTCTAGATTCCCTTCTGGTGACCAGCTCATGTGCCACCCCTCTCCTTTACTCAGTAAGCCACAGCCTATGTTGGCTTTTAAAGAAGAATGAATTTTTCATCCTGGCTATTGTTTGTCAGAGCTACGTGAGACTAGATGGGCACATTTAAAAAAAGCTTTATCAGTTAAAACGATATATGCATTTTAGCTTTTTACCTGAAAATCAACATATTGCAAAACTCCAAACCTGCTGGGTACGTTTGCATGAAGAGGGTTAAATTTTAGCTTGGCCTCACGAGTTCAACAACCTGAACTATCAGATTGTAAAATCAAAACAATTAAGAAATAAATCCAATAATTTATTGGAATCAAAACCAGAGGTGAAACCTAGAGATAATACAATGTTACAAGAACTTTATTTATTTATTTTGTGTTTGGCCAAACCCACAGAATTAAGGTAAAAGTAACTGTAAGGAAGAAAAATAGTACCACCCACCATTTTCTTATTTCTTTTTTACTATGAATTATTTAATGTACAGTCTGTGTGTGTGTGTGTATGCATACATACACCCCTTTGTGAATAGCAGACCCAGTCCATTGCCAAGACAGTAATCAGCTTCATTCCAGACAAATAACCCAGTGACTCTTTGTAATGACAGTATGGGATTTGAAGTAGATCTTCAGAGAACAGCTCTACAATTACAACATATTTGGTGGATTTGCAATAATTCTGCCTCTCTAATGCATCATTACATTTGTAAATGAAGCTTATAAAACTCCAGGATGTCACGCACTATACTGATATTTGATAATCAAGGCTCCAGAATGCTATTCAAAACTTCCAGGACTCCTTTCTGTGAGGTATAGCATATTGTGCAGTTTTAGGGAACAGGGAAATAATATGTTATTAGAACTGTTCCTTAAAGTTAACCTGTGCCAAGATCAGCACTGTAAATATTGACATATTCTGAACAAAAAAAACTATTTTGTCTTCTAAGCATTGTAGATAAATGATTTCAAAATGTTTCTTCTATAGGAACCTATAGAACATATAGAAGACCTTTGTCAGCAATCTAATGTAAACAACTAGTAAGTCAAGTTCTGACTCTAGTGTGTTTGTTGTTATCTTTGGGAACTAATTACTCCATAATTAATATAACTACAGAGGTGGGTAAGGCTTCTTTGGGACTTTCAGCCATTAGATACCTCCAGCTGTCCTTCCTCAACTACTATGCTGTCAACTGCAAAGTTTGACAACTGCTTTGTCACATAGTTGAGTGCAATTGGGGCTGATATGTGGTTTCACCTCCAGAGGAGATAAAGCAATTGCAGGCCCCAAACAAACTTGACTTGAGGCTTTTAGGACCCATACTTCATCTGTAGCCGCATGAAAACGTGTGCACAAAATGGTCCCCAACCACGACTGGGAACACTTGTAGAACACTGTAGTAAGCCACCAGCCTGAAATGTTCCTAAATGCTTGTGTTTAAACTCATTGCTTGTTAATATTTTGTAAATGGTTTATTGTCTATAGACAAAGCACAGATGCACTTTAAAGAATGATTGTGGTGGTAGTTCAAATTGTCCCCTTTTGCCTTCCCATCCCACTAAATGGCTACAGTAAATCCATCATATCAGTAGATATCCTTTCTACACTGTGACCTAAGCTGGGCAGAGCTTCAATTCTATAGTGAATGTAAAAAGGGCTGTTGGGCATTTGATTAGGACTTTTGATATCTATATTATATAAATGTATCTATTGCTGGGTAGTTTTCATTTGTTTTATACATTGTTAGAAGATTTTATTTGTTGGTGTGTTTTTGATGATCCATATGAGTTTGGCATCTTCAATAAGCCCATGGCCAGGGAAGATGCCCTCTTGACCAAGTAGTTGCAGACATGGTAATCAAGATTAATGGAACATTCATTTCTATGGTTATTGAAATGTTATTCAAATCATGAGACATTGGTTTTTAATAGTCATAGGATGGATTGATGGTCCGGAGATGAGCTATGTCATAATAGATCTATACATGGCAGGTCATGAGCCACGTCATAATAAATATATACATGGCATGAGATGAGCTACGTCATAATAGATCTATACATGGCATGAGATGAGCTACGTCATAATAGATCTATACATGGCATGAGATGAGCGAGATGTGCTACGTCATAATAGATCTATACATGGCAGGTCATGAGCCACGTCATAATAAATATATACATGGCATGAGATGTGCTACGTCATAATAAATCTAAACATGGCATGAGATGAGCCACGTCATAAAAAATACATACGTGGCATGAGATGAGCGGTGTCATATTAGATATATACACGGCATGAGATGAACTACGTCCTAACAGATATAAACATGGCATGAAACGTATCAAGTTGTCTTGTGCAATGTAATTAGCTTCATTAATTTACCCTTTGCAGAGTTGATAAGAAGTCTACCAATCTGAGTAAAAATATTGACATAGCCTACTATAACGTTGGAAAAACGAAACATTTAATATTAACAATAACTAAAAGTCATCTCCTGGAATTCTCAACTGGCCAGTGCATGTAGGATTTAGGCCATATTGTTTGGTTGTAGTCCTGTACTGATCAGAGGCATCTAATGTTTTCAGCAGAAGAACTTTGAACTTCTGCATTCATAAGATTATAAGCAAATGAATGTTTGGTCCTTGAGCAGATGTGGAGTGATTGGACAGGTTGGTGGATATTGGTCATGTGTATACGCAATCCGTTTGGGAGCCCCATTTGTTCAGTGGTTCACCCCAACCCTAATGATTAAAACTGAAGAATATTGTACATGCCTGTTTTAAGACTGATGAAGATATTGATATTTGGGTGGCTCGAGGTTAGCACTCTTGCCTTTGCAACGCTAGATCCCAGGTTAGGATCCCGGCCAGCGCACTATCTGCATGAAGTTTGCAGGTTTTCCCCGTGTCTGCGTGGGTTTCCTCCCACATTCCAAAAACACGCAGTTAGGTTTATTGGCTTCCCCCCAAAAATTGACCTAAGACTACATTAATGACATATTAAGAGACAGTTGGTGTCACGACTATGGACTTTGTACAGTGCTGCATAATAGGATGGCGCTATATAAATACTATGTAATAATATTACCAATAAGTAATTTAATCAAACCATTTGCAAAATTTGCTGTGGATTGCACCCTGAACACACACAAAAATGTTTACTTTTTACAATAGTAGGTTAGTTAGCTTCTGCCCAAGCTGATCCCAGTGTATCTGTATGTGTATGATTCTTGTAAAGAACTGTAAGCTCCTTCAGAGCAAGGACTGATGCAGCTGATTCCGTGTTCTCTAAGAATGTGCCTCTAAATATGTTGGTTCCTTTTAGCAACCTAATTATATTAACTGATGAAAGATATTCCACATATGGTCAACCCAACTGACCAAGCATTTCTTAAATCTGTTCAAAGACTCGGCACATCTATATGGGTTAATAGTCTAATATATGTGCCAGTAAGATGAATTGGGGCCCTAGTGATAAGGCTGCATTCCTGACCCTGTATGAAATCCCTTCATACTTCAGCTGCTTCATTAATCAAAGTTAAATAGTTCTGAGGAATAAATCACCGATGCTATGATAGTCCCTGTGCTCTTGTTTGTACAGTTTACCACATATAGTCATTAGTCATTTCACACAAATATGGTGCAAAGAAAACCCCATTACGCTATGCGAGCCAATGACATATTATTGTTCAAAATAAAATAACACGCTAATCTCCATTACTTAACTAATTATGCCAGTTCTTAACCAGGGGCAATCACGCTATTGGATGGAAGTCCAAATGTTTTAGGCATATTAGGTAAAAATAACAATGTGATGAAAATGCACATTTAATTGCAACAACCGTTTCCTGAACACTTCCGTGCAGAATTTGCTTCTGGAACAGTAAAAAATTGGCTCACTGTATAGTGTATGCTATTACTCAAAAGTAAAGCTGCCTTTTTCAGGATTGTGGGCAACAGATGTACAGCATACAGATTAATGAGGACTATTGGAAGTGCTCACTAAAGCCCACACGGGGATTCCAACATATTGTAATTTGGAGAAAGCTCATAGATAAGGAGAGTCAATGCTCCTAATTTAATAATTTAAAGCTAACTTTGGGCAACAGCCAAATGGGCACAAAGTAAATGCTTTACCTGGCAAAGATTTTATCATTCTCCTCTGCCAGCTTTGTAATACCGGCACTCCTGCCTCCTCAATTCCTTCTACTGAAGTCCAAAAAAACAAAATCTTACACCTAGCTTGCTGATTGGATAATGTAATAGCACCATCACAATAATAGGGCCATCCCTTGGATGTTTTGCTATCTTCTCTTGTACTAGCCTATTGTGCAAGTTTGTCATTTGCAGCCTTCATTTAATGTACAGCTCTCTGTAATATGTTGGCCCTTTATTATACATTTAATACTGAGGATAACAGAAGCTGATTGGCTCTTAGTGCTGCTCCCCCTTCTTCTAGTGCTGCTTTACAATGGATTACCAAAGGCTCATTTTGGGACATTACTTAACTTACTTACATTTAAAAGTCATCTTCATCCTTATTGTCTGTCTTGTACAATTCTACAGGGTTTATTTCTATACAAAAAATTGCGTAGTATGATTTCATTGCACGCTGTAAGCTTCGTACATTGTGCATTAGAATCTTCAGGAAACCAGAATCTGCCTAAATTCCTGGCTGCTTTTCTCTCCAGCTTTTCTGTCCCTGGCCTGCTCCCTCCTACAGGGAAATAACATGTGGGTGTTCTGACAATTTCCCATTTCAGAAAACTTTGTATATGTACGACAATGCTTATATAACAAAAATTCACTTTAAGGTTGTGTGTATCAGGACTTATTAAAAAAAAAGTTGTAGCAGGTTCTAAAATTATTTAAAATCTAACCTTGGTTGAAAATCATGCATTAGATTCCACTGTGTCATTATTTATTTAAGAAAAATGAATGTGAGAAAAACTAAGTCAATGGTTTGTAGAACAATCTTTGGCAGCAAATGTAAAAGTTTTTGTATGACTCTATCAGTCTCTCAAATAGCAAATGGCTTTGAAGAAATCAATTCCAGGTTTCCTGGATCACCCAGCTTCACTGATAAAAGTGTATTCTCTCCACCCTTGGAAAGCTTTGATAAATCAGGACCAATGTTGTGGCCTGATGAATGACCATGAATTTTGGCTCATTCTTCTTTCCAACATTGCTGCAGTTAATTGAGCTTTGCAAGCATTTGTTCATGCTCAGCTCTCTTACAGTCCCACCACAGCATTTATTGTTTTGGTATGGGTCATTGTAACTTTTTGATAGTTTTCTTTTTCAGCCATTCTGATGTACATTTGCAGGTCTCCTTTTGAGCATTGTTCTGTTGTATTATCCAATTTTTGTTCAAATGGCCTCACATTAGAATTCTTTGGTATACAGAGGAGTTCATGGTCAATTCAATGACTGCAAGATGCCCATGTCACGTGGCTACAAAACAAACCCAAATTATCACCTCTTCATTATGCTTGATTTTAGGTGTTTGTGCTGATATGTTGTGTTTGGTGTGCATTAAATGTGGAGCTGCATATTATGGCCAAACATCTTCACTTTTGTGTTCCAGAAGTCTTGTTTGTTAATATGCAACTTTGCAAACCTAAGACATTCCGCTATCGTCTTTTTGAGGAGAAGAGGCCTTCTCCTGGCATCCCTTCCAAACAAACCATACTTATTATGTTATGGAGTGACAGTGCTCTGTTCCTAAATTTTCCTACTTTGTCAATCTGTTATATATGAAGACTAGCAGTCACATTATTGTACAGTGCCTAGGCATGTTCCATTACGGTCATCATAAGGAAGCCAACCCCATACTTAATGCAACAACAATTCATTATGTGCATGTAGACTGGAAATTGAGGCTACAGGAAATCGGCAATGCCGAGATACAAGAAAAAAAAGGTGTAAAAACCAAATGTAAGTAAGGAAAACACAGTCATTTTTTGTTATATTCAGTGCTTTGTAATTGTCATTTAGTTATCGTTCACATCTTATACAGAAGATGTTACTTGTCCATATATTATTTTCTATTAGAATTTCATATATATTTTTGAGGCTATATAAATCCTGTTTAATAATATTATACCTCTTATATTCTTCTAATTTCTGTAAAGACCAAGCTGTCCAGGCTCTACAGAACATCTCTCACCCCATGTGTTTAGTTACGTACGTATGATCATAACAAAGTGGATGTGGATTTCTTCATTGTCAGTCAGGGCCGTGTGTTTGGTGTACATGTAAATGCAAAAATAAACAACATGAATCCAGTGGAGGAACTGATTCATTACATTTGAGCAGAAGAATGGCATTTGTATACATTCTGTAGAGAAGTGGATTACAGATCTGACCTTTAACTTGGTGCGAAAGGCGTTCCTGGGGCTTTCCAGTTAGCACTTTACGACCCTTAAGTGACCTAGTGTTTATGCTTCAAACAGAGAAAAGGCTTCCATCCACTTTAGTTTCTTCTAACTAAAATATTTTCATATGTTTTAATTTAGCGCCAGCATCTGGGCTGTGTTTTGCAGATTTACATTAAAAAGTGTCATTGTTTTTATTTGTTGGTTCCCAGCACTTAATGGTGTTATTTGTTTAGATGTACAACATCTGCATGTGACAATGGTTTGTGTGAACTGCTTGTTGGATTAGGTAGAAACTGATGAAAAGATAAGGAATGTTGGACCTTTATAGTTTATCGTAGCACCCGATCCAGTTTACAAGGCCATGCGCATATGAGCGTCAAAGGGGCCAGGGAGTTGTCCAAACATCCACCAAGCATTACCAGACCAGTCCTGGGTATGAATATAAACTATATGACTGAGTGACTCTATACCTACAGAGTTGGCAATGCATTTTCCTTGTTGTGTACTTTGTCCTTCTAATAAAATACGTACCTGTGGTACGTCGAAGCACCCATTTCAATGCAATGAAGAAAGTGGATCAGCTAGAAAGTAAGTTTTATCCATAAAGCCATTTTTTTCTTGGGTATCATGGTGATGAGTAAAACCAAAGCCAGGTTTTTATTGCTGACTGTAAATCTCCTGGGACAATTTACTTACCCTTTGTACTGATGACCATTGTCATTAACACGAGAAAATCTAGAGTTTGTTTTAGGCAAAATTGGAATAGAGGGTAAATCTTATATTGCAGACACTTTCACTTTGGAGAGATCTTTTCTTCCTATGGTATCCTGAGACACTAAGAGAAGGAAAATCTCTGCAATGGTACATGGCTGCTGTCTGGAATACGGCTTACCATGCGGCTTACTATTGAAGACTCTCTTGTAAGTACCACTGGATCTTTACTGCTGAACTCGTGTTTGCTTGGTGCGTGGCTGAACCCCTCACCATCTTGTACACCTGCCTAGGAGGCTTATTAGAGGCATTCAAAATTTCTTCTGTACTTTAGGTGTTTTATTTATTGTATCCAAAGGTATAAAAAAGTTTGGCTTTAAATGTATCAGTGTTCCAAGTGTCAATGTGCAAATATTTTTAAAATCCTAAGAATCCTTACATCTATTAATAACCTAACGTAAACTAGTCAAATAAGTTGTGATTGTTTTACTTATAGGAGACGGTAGAAGATGCACTGATTATATTGTGTGAAACAACTAGGCAGTTGAAATTTTAAAACTAACTGCTTCTGTTGATAAGGCCAGTATTGGCTGAAGGTAACGGCAATACACCAAATCTCAGCATTATATACACGCTCTGATAGATTGTAAGAATAATAATTTTGTCAGCCTACATCCAGTTGTTATGGATAACATGTTCCAACAAATGTTATAACATTGTATAAAGGGTAAAATGCCCAAAGGAATTACTTTTTAACCTAGTTAAACTGACAATCGGACAGCACGGTGGCTTGGAGGTTAGACCTCTGGCCTTTGTAGCTCTAGCTCTAGGTCTAGTTCGACTCTCGAGTTTGAGTGGGTTTCCTCCCACATTCCAAAAACATGCAGTTATAATATTTGGCTTCCCCAAAAAACTGACCTTAGACTCTATTATAGACATATGATAATGGTAGGAACATTAGATTGTGAGCTCCATTGAGGGGTCAGCTAGTGACATGGCTATGGACTTTGTAAAGCACTGCGTGATATATTAGCGCTATACAAATACTGGATAATATTAATAATAATTTATTTATATATACACTATTGGCACAAATGTTATCACAGCTCTTATGTACATTTTGGAATGATTATAGAAGTTCAGCTTTTATCAGTTTAGAATATCATAACTAGGAAACAAGATCTCTTGTTGTGCGATTGCAAATTCTGTATGTTATTACCATAAAAAGTTTTCTTTTAGTGCGTTTACATTTTTTTTTAAGTTAACCCCACCTGTACCCCCACCCATCTTTTACTAGTTGGTCCATGAAGAGGTTAATCGACCCAAAAGTGATATTGGCACATCCCCTGTGACTGTCGGGATTGATTTAATTCCCATGCACATGTCCAGTATCTTGGCAGTGCACCCTCCTGTCGAATTATGCTCTGTTGGGCTGGTTCATATGCACTGCATTTTCTATTTAATCCTATGTAGATCTCATACTTTGGAGATCAGATGTATTAATGCTTATGAAGCCCAATTCAACCCTTATGGTATATATGCCATGCTTATCCTGCGTGAGCTGTTCTCCCAACAGCATGGGAAGAGGTCATTTTTAGCATGTGACAACATAAACTGTGTTTTCCAGAATTTGATACCTGTTTCTTTTATTATTCAGAGCAGCCTTTCTCAGTTCCATGGGCCAATGCACACTATTGCACTGCATTACCCACTTTGGTGGAAGATGGTGCCATAGCATTTCAACGCACAATGTCTTCAAATGTGCATAACGCATACTGCCAAAATTGCAACTTGCATGTTTGTGGTACATTTAGCAGCCCATTTAAATTAATGTGCTGTCCCAATGTAATGTTCATTATTACAACAGAATAGTGGGAATGGGCCTTAAGTATTACATCTTGTTACTCAAAGCAAACCATTTATGTGACCCGATTAATCAACGCTGTACTTGTGTGGTTGGCTGCTCTGTCCGAGAGTTATGGACTGCAGCCATTTGCGTTCTAATTCTCTGTCTTCTGTAATATTTTCCAGTAATGTAACCGTTACATAACTCTGCCATGAGTGCCGGGTGGCATGGCCTCACATTGAGAAGGAATTTGCACTTCCCCAGTGAGCCATAAACATTTGTTTCAGGGCTAATCTGACCTTATTGCAGCGCTGTGTCATATCACTGCTGGAAGATGAATAAATAGAGGTATTTTTTCACATGTTCTGCAGGGAGATTGCTCAGGGGGACAGTCTTGAAAGTTGATAAGGTTATCAGCAGGGGTCCTCTGTTATGTTATCATTTTCAAAAACAAACAAGCAAAGACAGGAGTGATTGCCTATGAAGATGTGCAATGTGCTTTTAATAAGAGATTTAATGTGTTTGTTTTCTTATTATTTTCTCATAAAACTGAATCCCAAGCAGATCGAAAACAACACTCATAATGTAGCTATGTAGTCATTAAAAATACATTAAATGCAACTTGCATAAGCGCCTAAATCTGAATTTGTATCATCCAATTGTCATTCTATGCTTAGCAGCACTCGGGGTGGTAGAGAGGGACTGCTGTAGGAAACAATGAGGCATGCTAGTGCTGAGAGAAAATAGGACAGGCATGACCTCATCTATCTTCTGCTGCTTCTTCATTGTCCAGTCATAGGCTAGGGACTGGAAGGTGACCAGGCTGTGTTACATGACTGCAGTATAGAAATGTCAGGTCACTGGGTTTTCTGGAGGTTTGGTCAATATAATTTACCATTCCATAGTATCACATTAATAATAAATAGAGAGAAGAAGCAGTTTGTTAGGAGATGAATTGCAATCTTTTATAGCCACTAAGCGATGGGTTTAAATGCATTTGAGTTAAGATATGTCTTGGGTCAATAAAAAGTCATACACAATGATAGTTTGTTTCTTTATATCCCAGGATAATAGTCAGGTTCTCTAAAGCTGCGTACACACTTCCAATTTTTGTCGCTGGAAAGGATCTTTCACGATCCTTTCCAACGACAAGGGAGTGCACGATACATGAACGGTGCTGTACATACAGCACCGTTCATGCTCTATGGAGAGGGGAGGGGGAGAGCGACGGAGCGGCACCCTGCTGCGCGCTCTCCCCTTCCCTTTCATTAGGATCGGCTGTCGTCCATCGTCCGTGGATCCGGCAGGTCGGTCGTCCGGACGATGGACGACACCGACTGTACACACGGCAGATTTTCGCCCGATAATTGGCCGATGCCGATTATCGGGCGATAAAAATCTGACGTGTGTACGTAGCTTAAGTCTCATTGAAAGAGATATGTAGTTGCTTTTCCTAAAGGAAACCCGTAGTGAAAAAATAAATAGGCAGCCATTGCTGAAGTCTTATTATGAAAATGCTATTTGAACACCTGTATTTCTGATCAGAAGACTTTAATATAAATAGCTATGAAGATCAGAAGTTTTGACTTTACTAGTAGCTAAGCGACTCAATGTTATGAAGCCAGAGCCTGGCAGTTAAAATTTTCACCGGAAATGAAGGTGGACATCAGTGATAACTTTTCCCATTTGGATACACAAAAGGTTTGCCTAGATTTGGGCTTTAATTTAAAGGATAACATGCATCTGCAGGGGAGGCTGCCATTGCTAACCTCCTAAAAATGTTAGTTGCCACTGTAATGAAAATTCTGAGCCACTGATTCAGAACAAGCATGCAGCAAATAGTTAGGTCACAGTACTTGTGTATTCTTGTTCCAGGTCAGTGGGTCAGTTATTATTTTAAGCCATTAGATCATCTTCACAGACAGACTTCTAAAAGGTTAGCACTGTAGCCTCCATGCTTTTATTTAGCACAGGTCTTTGTAAAGCGATCTGATGAATCTAAAGAAATCCACTTTCCTGTAAATGAATGCATTGCCAAACTTGGACATGAAGGGTGTGAATTATTAAAAAAGACTTGCATGGGGGAACTTGGATGATCCAGCAAACTTGGAATGGATCTGGTCCAGGGATTAAAGTATTTTCGAACCATAAGCAATGCCATTCAAGGTTTGTGGATCCATAAGGTTCTCCCATGATAGTCTGTGTATACCCTAAATCTATTTTCCATTAAGTTTGGCATCAAGTCTCATTGAATGCTCTTTTCTCACATTGGGAATGCAATCACATGCAGGTTAATGTCACTAAGCCACTGACTTAAAAATTAGCTGTAGTGTTTTCAGTTTTCTGTGGAAGTTCAATTCAGTAAATTATTCTGGATGTTCATATGATTTGGCAACTTAAGTGAGCACATCATCATCTTATTCAATAAGTTTGCTCATTATAAAAACCTTTGCTTCTTTAGTAATTTAAACTCAATGTGAGTGAGCTATTTGGGTACCTTAAGCTTGCCACAAACAGGTCAATTTTGCCATTTCGGCAAGTATTCTATGCAGTTGTTTATAGAATTGGCCATAAATCGATCTTTAATTTCAGAAAGTTATTGACTAGAAATGGTGAATTGAAAATTAATTGAAGTTAAGTCACTTATGTCAAGTTTTGTTTGATTTTATTTGTAGTATGTATGTGATAAAGATTACTTTAAATAGTATAAAACTATGTGGTAACTAATAGTATGTCTCCTTGCATTTGGATAGACTGTTGGTAGCATCTGTGACCCATTAAGGAATTGACCCTAGGATTTTATTAAGTCTGGTTTAGAAAGGGTGAGTGGTGGTATTTCAAGGAACTCTGCCTGGAGGACCAACTGAGCCAGATGATGCATGTGTGTTCACCAAAGAATGAACAAAACTTATTAACAAGTTTGGGCATGCTTGTTCTAGCAGGAATGATTTATTTGTCAAGTAATTGTCTTATCTGTTTGCTTAGATGTGGCTAAAAAACCCTGCTTAGGTGCTTATTATTAAAAATTCATTTTCAAATCAAGAAAATAAATGTAATGTAGAAATATTAAAAAGGTGTTATTTATTATACCACCTTTTTGTTATTTATTATAACATGTAATTTATATTTTTTGCAGATTGCCACCCCAATGTAACATGAAATATAATATAGACCTAAACCTAAAAGCCATGTTAAATCCTATTAAAGGTGAACCTTTTACTGAAATAATGTCTAATAATTTTGCCATAAATTTGCCTGTTTGGGCCTTTCCAGTTATGGGGTGACAAAGCTTTGTTCTTTCAACTGCCCTCCTTGCCACTCACCATCAGGAAACTTATCCTGAGATATTACATGCTGCCAGTGAAGTTTTTGCATGTATACAAAACATGACTGTAAATTGGCCAATGGAGCAAAAAATTAGGTGAAATCACACCATTGTAATATATCAAACTAAGTGTAAACTTCTGGTTATGGTTTACATCTCAAATAGGTTTCCTCTTCTTTATCTAATACTCTACTATTGGTTTCTGTAATGTTCCTTCACTTTTCTGGCAAATGGTAAACACCTCAAAAGTATGCCTGATGTTTTCTTTGTATGCCCATCCAATGCCAGATTATCTGCTGGGGAAGAAGGAAAAGGGACAATGTTTTCATGTTATGATCAATATAAATTGCAATGAAAAGACAATGAGGAACAAAAATAAATAACAAGACAATGCATTTGTTTAAAAAGTCTTTGAATAAAGAAATTGTCTTTATTAATACATTAATATTATTTACTCTATAAAATTGATTTCTGCTCCGAGAAGACTTTACAATGAGCCAGGAAATGTTATAAACTGGAAAACTGAGCCGGGAAGGTAATGGAGCTAGTAGGACAAAACTGGGTTAGATGGGAATCAGATCACTGAGACAAGTCCGAACAGGGTGACAGTGAGGGGAACCAGCAGTGTAGCTGACACAGTCTTTATGCTGTGGCTTCCAGACTGGAAGTGAGTGATGTCTCTGCCATGCTGATCCTGCTGGTTACGAATCTGTTTATTAAATGGTACATCGTCCATGTCCAGATCGTAGTCCGAATCTAAAAACAAGAAGGAGAATTGTAATTAACTTTAAGCCTTCTAAATATGTATTGTATAAAATGACTCTAATTTTAGGGTTTTAAGAAGTACTTTAAGCCTTCCATTCAATTTCCAAATATAGTCTTTATAAAGGTTGGTGGTAAACAATGAAATAAAGGAGATATTTTGTATTATTATTTCATCTTGATATCCTTAATACATTTCAGATCTGTGCAGTAATCCAGCATTCTAAAACTCCCGAACTTTACTTCTGTGCAGGAACTTTTTTACTGAGACCAGTCAATGCTGATCTTTTTATTTGTGCAGGCTGATCGGTCTTCTTTCCTTTACTTTTCTTTCAGTGAAGCTTTAAATAATATTAAACAGGATTTATTTAGTGCCAACATATTATGCAGCGCTGTACAATAAATATGGGTTGCAAATGACAGACAGTGATGCAGTAAGAGGAAAGGGCCCTGCCTCGAAAAGCTTACAATCTATGAAATTTGTAAAGTGTTTTTTTTCCTTATTATCCTGTATGCCCACTGAAGAATATACGTAAATTAAAATTTAGGTTACTAAATTTGAGCTTTTAATGCTAAGGCAATGATCCTTTAACAATTTCAATGTGTACTTTAAATTGCCTAAAATATATCTTTAAATACTTCATAGTTTTCTTATAACAACAATATAACCTCAATGGCATGCAGTCATCAACTTCTTATTCACATTTTAAAAACAGTAGTAAATCTGGTTTTTTTGCCTTCCAAATGCAGCATAAACTGAATATCTTTGCTGTCAATTCTTGGCCAAATGCAAAAAATATCTCTTATCTGTTAAACCAAAGCATGCAAAGTTTAGACAACCATGATAAATGGCTCATTTATTGTGTAAATAATTGTATTAATTTAATCTCCCGGGCTGAGAAATGCCCTTCGAGCCTGTGTTCAGTAAGTTTAAAGAGTTGTGCATTTTTTCATTCTTTTCAGCATTCATGTAAGCTCTGCTTGTCCATTAAAACAGATTGATCTCTTTAGGACTGGTTTTAGGATCTTTTTTGACAATCTACCACCCTGAAGACTGGATCTTGTTCAGACATGTCCAATTTCTACTTTTGTTTCAAATTCACTAATAGGTCACTTCCTGCATTCCAATAAACAATGGGGGACACTGATCTCAGGGTCTGCAGACTTTAAAGCTTTAAAACTGTTTTCTGATATAAAGCCATGGGTATTGCATTTAATATTTGGTTCATCTTTGAACAACTGCAACATGCATGTGCCGGATGAAAGTACTGATTCACCAATGGATAAAACAGGAAGAAATAATGGTTACACATCTATGAGATATGTATGTGTAAATTGAGTGCGTTAATGGGCCAATTATCATGAAACAAAATAGCAAGCCCACTTTAAACTCCTCTATCTTACTGAATTGACCCCCTTCTATGTATTCATTGCATGCCTATTTAGGACAATAATTACATCTGTAATCCATCAACAGATATGTAAAGCTGCTGTGTAACATCCATTGTTCTCCATAGACTTTACACATGTACATTAGTAGCTCAGAGTCCAGGTAAGTGCTGATAAGATTCTTTTCCAGGTTACAAAGTAACACTTGTGTTAATAGTGTGAAAAATAAAATTATCAGGTGTAAATAGCATTGTGACCTCTCAATTAAAGGGTTTCACAGTCTAAGTTTGATTATTCTATTGTAAACAAATCAGTGAGTGGGAACCTTGTTCTGGTTAAAGTACTGACATGCGAGGGAGCTCAGTTGTTTTACATTGCTTTTTTGTATTCTGTTTGCTTTGTTAAATGCATTACCTATTATCCTTGGGAAGCTCAGTGCACAGAGCCCCAGATCTGGGGGATATAAAGTAAAACTTCACACACACTTAACTTCGCTACATATAAAGTTAAAGTGTAAATGTGTTAAGTGTTTCAAATGCCAAAGTATTTTTAAATCTGCCTAGCACATCTTTTTGACTTTTGTGCTTCTGCTGCTATCCACAGCTAAGCAGGGGGAAACCTTTCTTATTTCATTTCTATATCTTTAGCCTGACAATAGACATTGAATGAACACGATCACCTCAGACCAATCAGCAATAGAATGATCTTTGTAACAAACATGGTTGTGTTCATAACCAGAATGTCCGGACAAAACTATAAATCTATATGTATTTATAGTCCCGCAGTCTGACTTTGTTAGATAGAAATATATACTATAACTTTAAGTGGATGTCTGGCCTGCTGTTATCATGTGGACAAAAGTGATTGAATGGGTTAGAAAACCTGAACCGGTTTCCCATTCCCCTATCTGAATAATTGTTAACCTGGGCCTGCATATCTGTGTCTATGATTCTTGGAACAATTTAGATTCTATCATATGAGAATTTTCATATTTATGATGTATATGTGAATATAACTACCTAAAAATGTAATCTAAAACAATTCAATGTGCTTTGTCATAGGCTTTTTGAAAGGTAAACCTAGAAATTTAGGAGACAATCCCAATCAATTGCCATGAGCCATAGCACGAGATCTTTTCTAAAATCCATCTAAATCTTTTAACAAATTGTATTTTTTGTCTATTTATTAAATATGCTATTGACAAATTATAATTTTCTTAGTTTTATGGTCACAATAATTAAATATAGTATACCTATGGGGGTATACCAAGTGTGTCAGCAGTTTGTTATACAGTAAACAATATCTCGCTCAGAAAAATGAGTGAGAATATGTCTGTTTTTTTGAGAGCGGCGCTGGTTACATCATCCACTTTTGGATGTGTTGTGTTTGTGATTTTCATTACTTACCTTTATTCGTATAATACCAACATATTATGCAGCGCTTTGCAAAGTCCATTGTCAGAATTAAAACTGTCCCTCAAAAGGGCTCCCAATCAAAGGTTCCTATCATGTCATTAGGTGGGGTGTGATGTTTTATGTATATTGTATAAAAAAGGCTATCGTCAAAATTCTATATCAGAAAACACAATTTTACAAAAAGATAATTAGGACACACTAGATATGAATACAAGTGTGAGACACCCCAGCTTGTATCGCAAAGTTAAGGTTAAAACCACATGAAACAAAATACTAATCAATGGTGGGCTCAATAAACCAGCTAAATGTAAAACCTCCCTAGGGTTTCATGTTGGTACGGGTTGCCTTTTCATTACATAAATTCATGGGTAACTGATGTAAGTATAAGTTGTACCTTTACAGTAGGACCAGACACTTCTGTTAGTATTCAACAAAAACAAAGCAGCAGTGCTCAACAATCATATTAAAATGTAATTTTAAGGACTATGGTTATCTTGGCAGACATGATCTCTTCACTAAATAACAGATTCATCAAAATGTCTTGAAGTCATGAATCACTTCAATAGAATAACATGGCATATGGTGCTGTTATCTTCTGTGAGATAAAATGGCCCAGCAGAATAAACACATCCCCTACAGTCATATGCCCAAGTATGCAAACTCAGTGACTGCTGCTTGCAGTAACATTCCACCCGCAATCATCAAATGTACCTCCTGCTATTAAGTTGTTATAAGCAAGGTATTACCATTTAGGGCCACTTTAGACCTATATGTTGCAGTAATTGTTAATAAGTTAGTGTTAATGCAACACACAGAACAGAGTGGATTATTGTGGTGCCATTTATTTTGAATTCAGTTTTTTTTACCATTAGTAAATGAATAGGCTGCCTTAATGCAACGTTTGTAAACCGTAATTCAGCACAACAGAACTTAAAGGTCTGAAACCAGTAAATTTGGATGTTTGTGGAAAACACTCCACCACATAACATTTAAACTGTATGCATGATAGTATTCTGGGACCCTAGTGCTATGGGACCTGAGTGCTAGCCATTGAACAACTGTACTGACTATTTGGGTCTAAATGACCATGATGGCAATTCAATCTAACTTGGGATATTTGCATATTCCTATACATATCTGCTTGCAAGCCTGCAATTGCTTACCTCTTTAAAAATGCTAGTTTTTTGTCTGTCTCTGATCTGCAGACATAACTTTCCTGACCTGTGTACTTGAGATCAGGGTCAGATCTGCTCTGCATATTTTTTTTTATTTTTTTTTTTAAGTTTTTGGATCAGGCTTGTGAACAGTCACAGACATAAAAGTAGAGGTCATCATTTGTGGGATTCATACTTTCTCACTTTCAAGGAGATGAAAGAATAATTTCATAAATCAAGTACTAATAATGAAAATATATGTTGTTTAAATACAATTATTCAGAAAGGCTTCATTATGTACCAGCAAAATTAAAAGATTTTCTTGTTTTGTCACCTATAACAAACTATTAACAAAATATATATCAAATGAATATCCCTATTTAATATACAGTGCTGCGTAATATGTTGGCGCTATACAAATCCTGGTTATTAATATTAATAATAATAAAAAAAATATTCTGTTTGCCCCTTCCCCTTACCTTGCGGCTTTTGTTTGAACCCCCGGCTTACATGTTACATGTCTAGAATTCTAATACAGGATGACATCAAAGCAAACATCTGCCATGATTTTCAGTGGCATGCTCGGAGTCGTTTCATGTTGGAAAGATAGATACACAAGACTTATGTTGATGCTTGGAACTATTCTCGGCCCGTTAACGCTAGTTTATTTCCAGGCAATGAGGGGAAGAAAATAGAAATGACCCTTTTAAATGCTAATTGTGAGGCCTGCAGAAAAATGGGTGAGACCCACTCATTAGGCTGAGTACACACATGCAATGTTTGTCGTTGGACAGGATCTTTCACGATCCTTTCCAACGACCAACAACTACACGATGCATGAATGAGTGCTGTACACCATTCAGCTCTATGGAGGGGGGAGGGGGAGAACAATGGTGCAGCACCCTGTCATGGTCTCTTCCCCTTCACCTCCATTACGATCTATTGTTGTCCATCGTCCGTGGATCCTTCAGGATGGTCGTTCAGACGCTGGACGACAAGCACTGTACACACTTAAGATTCTAGTCTGATATCAGCCCTGAGAAATCAGGTGAGAACCATTGCACCTGTGTACCTAGCCTTTAGACTCAGGGCCTTCATGTGAAGCTGGCCATAAAAAGGCCAATCCATGTAGAGTCTACAACTCTTATATTACTTGGGATGGCCGAGAAAGTGGCACCTCTTGTTACTGAAGTAATCACGTCCACAAATCACAAATAACATTAACTGTCTTCATGGCACGAATAGGGGAATAAAAAAAAAGTTTTAAGAGAATGAACAGTAAGAAACAGTAAGTTTTGGCATAATTTCCAAGAGCAACCCAGGCCACAAAATTGTTATAAGATTTGTGCAAATAATTTCAGGTGGCTATTTGAAGGCATATTAGAAGCTGAAATGTGTTTTTGTCTGTGGGCCTAGAGAGATTCCCCATAAGTTCTTGACCTGACAGGGCAGGGAAAGGTTAGAGCCTCTATCACTGAGCAAAATCCTTCCAAGCAAGTGCTTGGTATATATATTAGTATACTAGGTAGTAGATCCTGGAATAGATTATTATTAACCTCCTGGGTGGTTCATTTCTGTCTGGATTTATATGTCTAAAAGCAGTACATTGTCTTTCATGAAAATAATAGTATGAGTATAATCAAGTTTGAAATCCAAAATCAGGTCGAAATTATTAAATACATTTAAAAAAAATGTAATAATAAACTTTGACATGATTTTGTGTTTCAAACTTTATTATACTCATACTTTTATATTGTACTGTAAAATAAATTTTCATGAAAGACAATGTACTGCTTTCAGAAATATAAATCCAGTGTATTGCATTTAATACAGTTACTTTGTATTAAATGCAATACAAAAAAATGTGGAATTCCCGGCGCACTCCCCCAGCGACGGCTGCATGCACAACGTCATCCAGAACTCCCGCGGGAAGGCCAGAACAGTCGCCGAGAGACCGATTGAAGGAAGATGACATAGCCAGACTATGGGATCAGACGGGCAGGATGTCGGTGGGACCAAGTAAATTTTTTTTTTTTTTTTTAGATACCTTGAATGTGGCTCGGGGTTACCGCCCAGGAGGTTAAATTTTTTTTTTTTAGCGCCAACATATTACGCAGCGCTGTACATTAAATAGGGGTTGCAAATGACAGATTCAAACAATGACACAGGAGGAGAGGACACTGCCCAGATGAGCTCACATTCTAAGAATAGATTATTTTTGATTACACTGACTGTCCAATGTTTAGACTTTATCCACTACAAAGCTGTATTTTTAAATCATTTCTTTTAAAATATTTGAAAGCAAGCTGTTCTAGTTCACTTTACCAACTTCTTAATCTATATTACACCTGTGCAGCTTTCTAAAGCCATCGAGAAGCAAAAGGTTTTAGGTTTAAAAATCCAAAACCATAGCATCAGCTAATGACAATTTTCCAGCATTTAACTCGCACCATGGCTGAATGTTCTGCTGCCTGGATTACGTGCTTGCAAAGCAATTCTCAATGCGAATTCTTACTGTGAACCTTTTGGCCCTGAGAAACAATGTTGGTAATTGCTCCAAAAATCTGTTCCTTGTTAAAATAAGCCAGTGTCTGGGGGGCATATCAAACAATGCACATTAATTATATAGCTCTATTTGTTTCCATTTTAATCCTTTTGTGTAGAAGATTTCAATTTATGAATCAAATTCTGACTATGGCTACTAGAAGAGAGGGCAATTGTATGAGACAGAGGGCTGACGGCAATGCTTTTTTTTGTCCTAAAATCTAAACTTAGGGCTGCATTAAAAAATGAAGCACATAATAGAGAAAAATGGGTCACAATGTCTTTCTGGACTAATAAGGAGATCCCCTGGATCTGGGTCACGTGATACTATTCCAGGGGTACTTTTGTTAGCCACGCCTTCAGTAAATTTCAAGATTTAACCTCTACCTAATTCTAGTAGCATGATGATAGCTTAATTAATTAGCTAGATGCAGCTCTTCTGCTATCCAATCACCAACTTTTTCAACTAATTGATGTCCATTGGGATTGTAACTGGGCGTGAAGGAAATCTGTCTGCAAAATAGTTGTACGTGTAATAGTTTGCTGCTTGAGAAATTTAAAACTGTGTCATTGGTAACCAGTGATGAATGGCAAAAATTCAACCAGGTCAATAATGGTTAGAAAAAAAATGTGGAAAAAAAATTTGAATGTCACAGTAAAATTTTTGACTTTCAAAGCCGCAAATTAGAAGTTTAATTTGTGAATGAATTAGTGTCACATTTCCAGGAATGTTGCCAAATGACATGATAAAAAGCTATTATTGATCTTGGCATTAAGATGCTAATGAGTCCAATTAAGATGCAAATTAACACCCCTCCCCCTTGCTTTAATAACACATTTTCTGTTTGCACATTGGTTCACAGAACAACTGTTTTTTTTTTTTGGTAAAGGAGGCATGTTCTTACAGGTTCTCATAATCTACCCACTAATTTTGATGACAATATCACATTCAGAGGCTTTGCAAATAACTTGTAATTAAACTTAGACAGCCAGTGTAAAAACTTTACAGAAAATCTACAATTTTTGTTACATTAATTTCCTTTAAGGCATGTTTCCTTTCCATGTAGCCAAATCTGTGGCAGAATAACCTGATATAAATATAGTAGGGTTGTGCACGTGACTTTTATTACAAAAAAAGTAGTAGACCGTAGGAGTAGACAGTGGAGTTCATCAGTGACTGATGGCATTTTATAGGGGCCCTAAATTTTTGGGTTTACTTTAAGCATCTAGCCAATGATAAAGGCCATATGGGCTGGCATGGGACATAATGTCTCTTTCTGCTGGGATATTATACCAGTGCCAGGTTAGGTTTGTATTTGTACATTATTTTGAAATAATGAAAATATTTAGGCACATCTGGTAGATGTCCAGGAACAATTGATTAACCTGAACCTCTGTAAACTCTAAACCTAAAAGACTGCTCTATTTTTAAAAAATACCTGACAAATGATTTTGTGTCTATCTAAAAAGTATCTATATTAAATTTTTTTAAAAAAATATCCTCACTGTAGAATTGTTTGTCTAATGGATCAGGTGGAGTAGGGAGGCATTAAGGTTCATTCCCTTCTCCCCATTTAACTCTATCTTTATCATTTCTTCCTTAAATTAACCTTACATTAACCTCTCCCCCTGTTTTCTTCCCTTATGTCCTGTGAATTTGCTAGATATGGTCAGTTTGTTTGTCTTCCCCTCTTGCTCTCCCCTACAGTAGATATATTTAAATTGTATTAATGATTTACTTGTCCATATCTACGATTGGCCTTGTATGCCTTCTTGTGCTATAGTTTTATTGGAGCTAACTCTCCAGACTGTTTATTTTTCGGAGGTTGACCCTATGTTACTTTACACATTTTCAGGTGTTTTTCCTTTGGATTGACTCTTACAGCCACCCCCTAATTATACATAGAGAGGTCCCAAGGTGAATGATTTATTTATGTGGACATGGTTTCATAATATATATGTTATCTTGTGTAAATTTTGATGGCCTTCTCAGATTTTTTTTTATATGCCTTTACCCTAAGTGTCTGTATGCTACCCAGGTATGTATTCTTTTCTGTTATACCTTTATACCTGTTATGCCTTTTTATTTTGCACTTTGATAAAATGTAATACAAATTTGGTTAATGAAAAAGTATTTATATTGTGAAAGCATATTAAATAAAGCATCACTGATTTATTAGACCATTTAAACTTCAGCCTTCAATCCTTGCCACAAAAAAAGTGAATTATCCAATGTATTTATCTCGAACACTACTAGTAAAACACCATACTCTCCTGGTAGTCTGTAAATTGGTTATAAAAAAAAAGAAAACACATTGAATTTATCTGCTTCTTCATCAATTAAGATTCTCACAGCAAAGCCCTGTAGGGGAAACTTTTTTTGCTCAAAATTTCATGCAGCTGACAAGGCATGAAAATAACCTTTATCAGCCTAGTTTTTAAAAGTTACATACAGCACAAGTCAGATCTTTTATGCCACCCATGTGGTGTCTGCCCACCCTGATGCCAATAATAGCGTCCATGAAGACTGAGATCTGCAGCACTAATTTGTACTCTGGTACTTGCCGAGAAAAGTGGCAAAAAAGGTCAACAGCTGTAGTGCCTGCAGGGTCTCTGTCTCACTTTCCCTGCTCAGTCTGTTATCTATTTTAGTACATTTTATCTCCTTTACCACCATGAGGTCAAACAAAGAAATAAAAATGTCCCTGCTCACTGGTGGCCCAGAGCAAAACTAAAAATAAGCTGCAAATAAATAAGTAAATAAATTATTTGCAGGACTTCTTAGTGACCAGCTCAGGCTGCTTTGTGGCATGATTATGTATGCTTGGATTCTTTAAAGCAAATTGAAATTAATTGTTCTTTACAATTTATTACTGAACGGGTGAATAGAGATACAAATTTCTACTGATAGCATATTGACTGAAATATTGACTGCTGACTGGCATAGTCTGTACAAAGGTTAATAGGAAAATGGATCACACTTCATTGTAAGGAGAAGAAGGTCAATATATGGCAATCACTGATATGTTAAATTTGTATGGAAAACTAGTGAAGTGACAAAGATAGTCTGTAATTTCCCTTAACCCAATACCTATCAATTTCTATTCCGCCAATATTCATGTGGAATGCTTAGTATTTCATATCTCATTTAGGAAAAAAAGCGGCAGCACCGAGTTGGTTCATCTTCTGCAAGATTTGGGCAACTCGCCTTCTGGTTTTAGGGCTCATTTACACTGGAAATGCAATGGTATAATTGGGTTTCAGCAAAGGTCTAATATTTCAAGGAAAGTTACTTAGTATTACTAAACCTGCTCCAGGCACCTTATTGCTTTTTTAATAATTAAATGATGTGGGTTCCCTTTATTATCCTGAACTAATGAATTGGTACACTGTATTTATTAGGATATATAATATCCATACTTGGGCCCATGTTTTTGCCTAAACAAGTTCTTTATTTTAAGTTCAAATATGGACAATGTCTGCATTCATAACTAGAAAAAAGGGGCACTGTATCATCTTAATATCGACTAGGAATTAGTCTGATCCCCTGGTGACAAGACATCCGACCAAGCTAACAAAATGTACTCCAAAGCTCAAGAAAAGATTTGAAGCTCAGGGGTCATCTTGTCAACGATATTTGGGCTACTCAACATTCCCCACAAATCTTGCTGTAAGGATAATGGTCACCCTCATTGAGGCACCACACTAAAAAAAGCAGACCTTGATATTTATGTGCAAGGTCAACACATGAACTTTACCACATGATAGCATTCTTAGTAAAAACGTGTTACTTCATAAGTGACTTTTTCAATCTGGATGTACTGTATGCATCGTGTGTTTTTTTTAAAGAAAACTATATGGCCCATTTTTACCAATGAATGTGCATTACCCCATGTACTGTAATACGTCCAAATAGGTAAAAACTGCTGTTGGCTATTCACAAAGACCCAAATTTACACAACTGTAATACAACCTAAAAGCATACTGGTAGATTAATTGACTTTTACAAAAATAGGCCTTAGACATGTCATTGATGATTTTATTATTATTATTATTATTATTATTATTATTAATAATAATAAACAGATTTTATATAGGGCCAACAAATTACGCAGTGCTGTACATTAAATGTTATTAATTAATAAACTGTATTTATATAGCAAATAAGTAAAAGGGGAATAGAGAATATGTTTTTTTCTATCCCCCTTTATTCTTATTCTCTTAAACTATCTAGGCTTGGCAGCTATATAAACTTCCATATGGTGAACTAACCCATCTTCTGTTATTGTATAGTGCCAACATATTACACAGTGCTGTACAATAAATAGGGGTTGCCAACGACCGACAGATACAAACCATGTCACAGGAGGAGGAGAGGAGACTACCCAAAAGAACATACAATCTATAAGGTGGGAAAAGTTATTTAGTTTCAAAATTAGGTTGTAAACTTTTCTTAGAGACAGATTGGCTGCTTTCTGAGTGGCGGTGAGGCTGCAGGTGTTGTGGTTACTGCTTCCCCCATGTTCCTGATGTTCCGCATCTTCTAGTGAGGCACTGCATGTAGCTGTGCAATGCAGGCACTATATAGGAGTATGATGCTACTCCTTCAAGTATCACTTGTAACAATCAAGTAGTGTGGCAGCTATCCATTGTAAGCCAAAAAAATAAAAATTGATCTTAGCTGTGTTACGTGTCAGTTATGTAACTATATGTACAGAAAAGAGTTGTAATATGTGTTCTGAATTAGTGCAGGCAAAGGACAGAGATGAGTTTGTGAGAATTAACTAGAGAATGATTTGGGAATATAGATAAGACAAACAGATAAACCCAACTTAAAAGGACAGCTGCAAAATTCAATAAAATCCTGGGGGATTTATAAATTTATTACATATATGTAATAAAAATATAGTTTTGGACTTTGCACTCTAAAAAAGACACAATACATTTGGTTTCAGGGAGACAAATTGTTTTTACTTACAAATGATGAAATATAAAATTTCAGTTTTTTAGGAACAGAATTCTAATATTTGTATCCATATTATTATTGATCTTTCTTCTTTTGTGTGGTCTGCAAGATTTCTGTATTCCCCAGCCAAAGTTAAACAGCAGATTTTTGTTTTCCTATCCTCCAGACCAAATCTGCTGGAGTGTGACATTGAATTTGATGGACATGAGACTTTTTTTCAATCTTGTCTAAAGGTGCGTGTGTGTAACCCAGCCTAGATTTATATTTGCTGGCCAAATATTCATTCTTGAATCGTATGTGACTATAGCAGTGGATTGCTCCACAGTTGGCGCATACCTTCTAGTTGGCACACAGAAAACAAGGATAAAAGCTGGCATGTGAGCTGTATTAAAGTTGGCATGTACATCCCTGCAGTAAACGTATTTAGGCATGGCAATAAACCCTTGTTTTACCATGAAAGGACAATGTTGACTTGAGCACACAAGAGGGAATGCATTCCATGCCATCAAAAGAGGTGAAAAAAAAAGAACATCAAAGAGTTCATTGTGCTGCTACTATGGGCTTGTCCCTGGCTGGACTACTCAGAAAGCAAGGAAAGAGGCCAGAAAAGATCTGTCTGTGCCATGCCAAAGCCTGGGAATGTCATTTAAGAGCCAGGCATTTGGGTCTTCTAGAAGCTTGTGCCACCAGATGGTCCAACACTCAACTGAATATAGTAACAGTCAGATAGCTGATAACCCCATCAGTGCTGGAGCCATGGTATTCTGCCAGTCTAGGTCCCATATTAATCTGCCAGGCTACAATACGAGGAGTTGGAATGGTGTGATTATTATTATTATTATTACTAAACAGGATTTATATAGCGCCAACATATTACGCAGCGCTGTACATTAAATAGGGATTGCAAATGACAGACTAATACAGACACTGATACAGGAGGAGAGGACCCTGCCCCGAAGAGCTTACAATCTAGTAGGTGTGATTTTTGTCATGTTATATTATGGTTGGCATATTTTGTTATAACTGCAAAAATACAATATAAAGTTTAGTATAAAGTTAAACTATTATCAATACAGACTAATAACAGTAAATTAGAGTTTCAAGCATCTTTCAATATTTACCATATCAACAATGCTTTTAAAAAAAACTTGCCAAATAAGTTTAAATGTGGTCACATCCTCATAAGCTGAGCTATATGATCATATTCCTAACATGTAAAGGCCAAAATGTATTTTTTTATTACTTGCATCCACCCCAAGGCAATCACCTTTTTGGCTTTTTGGCTTGTCATAAGTGTAATTCTGCAAGTCTATAATTTTCACATAACATGAAAACAGTAATCAATAGTTTTAACTTGATCAAATGTCCCCATTGCTATATTTTACCTCTAAGTGGAAATCTCCCTCACTTTAAAGAGATTTCTCCCTCTTGCCTGTTGTGTCCACAAGACAAAAAGTGAAGGGATGAAGATAGCAAAACACTGACCAGGTTTTAACATATCCCTACTCTACATAAAAGTTCTGTCTTTAGATATACTTTCATTTTCTTGGGTTAGGTTAGACTCTCCTAAACATTTTATTACTGTTTTCCTTGTTTTTAAGTTTGCATATGTTTAGGGGCTCCCAGAAAAGTTTATGCATTCATGTTGCCCTGGCATACAAGTACTACCTGATGTATTTTTTGGCAACACAGCTCATTTCCATGCACAGTAGCGCACTACTATTGCTGTGGGCATCAATGCACATAACTTCTGACAGTAAAATCTATCTAATAAGTGGCCACTTCCATGTAGGTTATATTGTCTTGAATTACAGCGGGTTGAAAAACTGTTGCAGGTGAACATGACAGGGGAAGTGATCAGTCATTGATGATTCACATGCCTTGCCAATCGGCACCTGGCTACACTGCTTTCTAGATTGGCAGCAGTCCCTGTTGCTGAAACTCTCTGACCATGATCTAGAAGAACAAAATAACATATAGAAGGTTTTTTTTTGTTTACTTCTTACAGGTTGTGCATTACATAGTACCCAGATTTGGTATTTGTTAAGACTGTCATAACGGAGCCTTTCTTTTGTATTCCTTTTTTTTTTTTAAACTGGAGGATAGTACAGCAACAAAAACAGCATACACTACACATTCCCAAACAAAAAAGTGCTGAAAACATCATAATTAGGGCAGTTACAAAAGAAGCACGAGTAAAAGTTCACACATTGGATACTAAACATCTGCCACCACTGCAGTAAAATATGGGGCAATATGGGAATTAGACAGAGGGAGCCTGGAGTATTGAAGTTAGGAATGGGTGGGTTGCTTGGCTTTTGTATTAATTTTAATAGATACAAGCTACAAATGAGTCACTTCTCAGATGTCGGACAATGCTCCAGGAAGACATTTACTTTCTACAAAAACTAATTCTACTTCTGGGTCCAGTGGTTACTCTTCTGAATATCCAAAAGGAAATTTGCAGAATAAACAAATCACTGGTGGAATCATCTGTGATTCATGAATCATAGCAGCTGCATATCATTGTTCATTAGACCTATGTTTAGAAATAAATTAGTGTGACATTGTAGCAATAATCTGATGTTCTTCAGATTTGGTACTTAATCTAATTTTTGAACACCCAAGCCTTTTATCTTGGTGATCGATTCCCTTTAATAACATCTAAAGCTGAAAATCCAACTTGGAGTAATGTAAAGTATGAGCACTGAAAGGTAAAGTGCCTTCAAATATTAAGAGGTGGCACCTAGTAGAACTAGTAATTGCAGCATAATGTATGAGAAATGCTTTTTGCATCATGTCTGTATGAACAGCATGCTTAGCAACTACTTCTCAAATAATCCCATCCATAGAATTCTTTCTATATTCTATTATTTGCATTTATTATTATTAATATTATTATACATTTATATAGGGCTGACATGTTACGCAGCACTTTACATAGTCCATAGTTATGGCACTAGCCGTCTCTCTTTGGGGCTCACAATCTAAAAATGTCCCTACCTCATATGTTAATGTCTCTATTTATGTATGTTAATCTTTAATACAGTCTAATTTTTTGTGATGAAGCCAATTAACCTAACTGCATGTTTTTGGAATGAGGGAGGAAACCAGAGTACCCAGGGGAAACCCGGGAAGAACCTGCAAACTCCCTGCAAATAGTGTCCTGCCTGAGATTCAGCGCTGCAAAGGCCAGAAGTGCTAACCACTGAGCCACCATGCTGCCTATTTCATATATTCCAATTCTACAGAATAAATCTACCTAGCAGCATCTTTATTTTATATTTCAAGGACTGGTTCTGGTTTGTCAGATTAGTGACTACAAATTTGTATAGTTTTATTTAGTACTTTGGCTGTAGCTGGCTCTGTCTGCTGCAGATATAACTTCTACCTATCAAGATGTTGCTGGACACATGCTTGAGTTCTTGTTTAATTGGAAAATGGCAACATGGCGAAGGGAAATTATAGAACCCATAATGATGATAATTCTAGCACCCTAAACAAAACATTAGAACCTAATGGCAGAAAAAGTGTAATCATAATAAAATGTATGATTTGGATGTTGGATCTATATCCGTATAAGTCATGTGCTTGCACTTAGAAACTGCTTCTGTAATAACCTCATCTTTTATGGAGTTCTTTAAGCTTTGGTAGTGCTTTTGGCTAGGTAGTGCAATATTTGTAGTTAGAAAACAAACGACTAACGAAAGATCAATGATTATGCACGAATTTTTTGAGCGATCGTATTGTGCACAATTCTGTACGTGCTGTAATAATACAATTGTTCAAATATAATCCTCCAATAGTGTACACACGCTAGATACGATCGTTTGAACGATGCAGGAAGTGACGTACACAGGAGAAAATTTACTCAAAACCATCCACGATCACTGAACGACCCCACACACAATAGATTGCAAACAATCATCATCCAATCAGATCCGCCGGGATGGTCACTCATTTCCAGCGACAAACCTTGTTAATCTGCGTCGTTGGCCAGTCGGTGTGCACTGTTTGTTAACGATTATCGGACGATTGGTGCCCAAAGATTTTGGGTTCTGAAAAGTGTCTGGAAGTGCACCTTTAGTTTTTAAGAGGGCAAAATCATAACTGTATCAAACATAAACTTGATAGTCATATTTAAACTTCAAAACAAAAATGTATAAAATGCAGATAGATTACCTTTCCTTTAACAAAGTCCAGTGTGCCAACCATGGCAACTTCCATAGATACAATGGAATAAAGTGTAGCCACAAAAGCGGCAGGAAGTGTGTCATAGGATTAAAACTAATAAAGTCACCACCTCTAAGGCCTGGTGAACTGCAACATATTAAAGCATATCTAGACCTACAAATAAAATTTTATTTATTATTTCACAATATTTTAATTAGTTAAATGAAGCCATAATAAACAAACATACCCTTTTGTTAATAACATCAGCAAGACGCCTAAGGAGCCTAGTTTGATACCTCAATGTTCGAGCAGTTTAAACTGTCAGGGAGGATTCATCAAACAAGCAGTTTTTAAATGTCACCATCTTTAAGCAAAACCCTGGAAATAACTACTAGAAACTGAAGCCGGAAACCTCAAGTCAATCATTCAGTGATGTCAGCTGAGCAGAAGCTAACACATTCACACAATTTACAGCTATTTTCACTACATTTCCGCATACTTTGCATGTCATTTCAATGTCTGTTGTGGATTACTTTCCCTGGAGATGTTTAGGATACATCTTCCTTTTTAGGTTAAAAAAAAAAAGAATAATTTAAAATATCAGTTTAACTGCATTCTGACAGCTGTAGGAACAAAGTCATTCCTGCTGTTTGTAAGGAACTAATACATGCTGATTTTTTTGGGTAATGTTAATTAAAAATGAAATGTGTGTTTTATAGCTTAGAGGAGAGAAAAATTATATTATAGAAAGTGGCAAGTAAGAATAAAATGGAAAAAAACAAATTCATTAAAGAGCTGAAATCCTAGCATTGCCCATGCTGGTAAGTTTCAGAGATAACATGGTCTTTTTGATGGAAGAAAAGTTTAGGTGGTAGAACACATTAGTTTTCACATCATTAGGAGCATATAACACACACACATATATATATATATATATATATATATATATATATATATATATATTTGATTAGAAAATAAATCATATATAATATATATATAATTATATTATATATGCTACTGTACACTTACATTACATGTTTAACTTTTTTTTTTTTTTTTTAACAGATTTTGGTGTTTTTTTTTTTATTTAAAGTTTATTATTACATTTATTATATATTGGACATATTTCAGTTATTTCAGTGAGTTTTGCCTAGGAATTATAGCCTACAATGTAAAATAAATTTTCATGCAAAAAAAATGTAACGCTTTTTGCATGGAAATTTGGACGGAATTAGAACGCTAGGGAGGTTAATAAATCAGGCCCACTGACTTAGGGGTGTGACAGTCTGGTAACCTGGTTCTGAACATACATGAAAAAGCACTTCTTCCACTAGTGGATCCTTTCAGGTTACTGCATGTCATTATCTGATAAAACTCAACCACTAAATTCTCATTTAAGCTTTACCTCTCCATGTAATTAAAAAAAATGCTTGACATTGTTTGAAATATGCAACTATATAATCCTGCCGTGAAGGTCTTTGTTTAGGCATTTTTAGGCATGATGTATATTCCAAATGTTCCCCTATGTTGTCACCTTGTCACACGCACCCCTAGTGAGGACTCCATGCGGCCACAGAGATGAATGGTGTGCAGGCTCGGTCCATAATGCCAGAAGCCAGTCCTGGACAATAATGTGCAGCAGATGTTGTATTAAGTCCCCAAAGTCAGGAAGTAGCTAAAAGAAATTCTCAGTAGCACTGAGATGCAAAAGCTGAAAGGAGTTTTAAAAATATTGTTTTTGTTTTTTACCTTTATGATACATGGTGCTTTACCAAGCTAAATGTTACCCAGTTAAAATTAGATCTACTTAACTCTGCTACTTTGCATTCAAAACTAGAAACAGGAAAGCAAGTTTGTCTTCGCATCTTTGGTCTGTGTTTTAATTTTTTCTTCAAATTCTGTAACTTTTTTTTTTTAGGTGATTGTCATTAGTTTCATTTTCCCTATAACAATAGGTGGCCAAGCCAAAAATGTGCATAATGCTGTCTGATTACCCAAAAAGGTTAATCTCATCAAACCAAGAGCAAGTCAACATTTATCAGTAATGATTTTAAGGTGTATTTTTCATGCTTATATATTTGTGACAGCTGCCGGACAGCGGAGGACATGACAGTAAGGAAGTGTCACACTGAGAAGGATGTGACTGCTGGATCATCTTCATGTGAGACACTGTTGTGTCTGCGCAGGGGGTGAGGGTAAGGTCATAAGGGGATTACGGTGTCAGCAAAGCTATACACTTTCACTAATAAAGTAAATTTCCTTCCATGGTAAAGTATACATTAATTTCTTTTTTAAAAAGACAGGAAGCTTGGCAAGGAGGGAGGGGGATCATGGACATGTAGTAGTGGAGTCATGGACAGTAGAAAAGACGTTGTTCATAGTTGACGTCCTCAGAAACCATCAAAAAGTTTGATTTAACTTTATAAAGTATGCAAGAAAAAAAATTCATAACAACATGTTCAGTTATTTCACCATCTTCCCATTATCAGCTAATTACAATAAGGGTGCAAGAGAGATCTCCATAAGCTTTATTCATTATACACACAGGTTTTTGTAACCAGGGCTATCCATACCACTTGTAGCTACTGCTTGTGTATTTGTATCTCCTGCTTTGGTAATAGCGATCCATAAAAAAAAAAAAAACTAAACCAAACATATCTTTAGCAGTCATACTAACAGGTTAAAGCTACGTACACACTTCCAATTATTATCGTCGGAAAACGAACGACGAACGTTCCTGCACGATATACACGAACGATCGTATAGCACCGATCCTGCACATAGAGGTAACGACACGATCGTTCGTAGATATTGTACACACAATAGATACGATCGTTTAAGCGATAGAGGAACTATGTGCACGACAGGAAAGTGAACGGACGTTCGTTCATCATGCATGCTCTGAACATGGACGATCAACGAACGACCGTACACACGAACGATGTTCAACGATCGTCGTCCAATCCGATCCGCCGGTCCGGTCGTTCGTTTCCAGCGACTTTCCTCGTTCGTCGGCGTCGTTGGTTACTTTTTTACGAACGATTTTTTGCCCAATCGATCGTTCGTCGTTCGATTGGAACGATAAAAATTGGAAGTGTGTACGCACCTTAACTAACTGGTGATGATGATGAGCCTGGCAGAGGGGTATGGGAACATCTCCTGCATCTATTACTGGGTGCCCAGTTTCCCATGCCCAACTGCCATTCAATTATTGGTCACAATTCATTAGTTACAAGCACACTCTCAAAAATCTTTTCCTATGACTAGTCGGTAGAGCTGAGTCCTCGGGGCAGATTTTCCTTTGGTAATTTTTGTTTGAACAAGTAGGGAAGGGATGGATTTTTACTGGGAAAGATATTTATTAGGAAGAAAGGAGTTAAAAGATTTTTGCCAAGGTGGTTGCTTTGGGAAGGACTGGTGCTAGTTTGGTTGGGTGGGTTTTGATGCAGGAGGGTTTGATATTTTTGCATGAGTGATATTTTGTTTACAATGCAAGTCTGTGGAAAGGCACCAGAGTACAGAGGCATACAGGAAGTGGGCTCAGGTTCGAGTTACCAAAGCTGGTAGGTCCCTCTCAATTTCAGTGCTGTTTAGCTTAGCGTGCCCAGAGTACTCCAGGAGATTCACACTCCCAGCAATTCTATTGGGGAGATTTGCTTTCCCTTCTTGTCCCAAATGCCTAACAGGAAGTAAAAGGAAAGTGAGGCCAATTACATCTTAAGACAATTGTCACCCAAACATGTGTCCACGTTGGATGACTTTCTCTGACTTTTTGCTCTAATGACAACTCTAAAATTTAGGTGATTTCCACAGTTTTGTGGAAACGGGGGCACAGGCAGCAAAAAAAATGATTGTACAGGTAGCCCCTGGGTTAAGGACATCCGGCATACGGATGCCTCCTAGATACAAACGGGGCTTCCCTGCTCCCTCCTGTGCAGGACAGAGGCTAGAGGGGGTGGTTTGCATGACTTGCAGAAGAAATCTTTTGCTAAACACAGCTGAGGTTGTGGGTGATCTTAGGGGGATGAGCTCTTTCTGCAGCTTCTTGTAACTCTTTAATGACCAAGACAAGTGATTAACTCACAGTGAGGATTTTATACAGTAACTGACACCACACTGCCTAATATTATGTTGGAGAAACATCTGTCTTAATTGCATTTATTAAAATAATATGCCTGTTCCGACTTACATACAAATTCAACTTAAGAACAAACCTACAGTCCCTATCTTGTATGTAACCCGGGGACTACCTGTACTTGCAAAGTAAAAGCACCCTGCCTGAATGTTCCTAGGGATAAAGAGGCTATTGTAAAGGCGATGATCACTTCCTTCAGCCAGGGAAATGAAAGATGAGTAACGGCACATCTTTCCCTCTCTCTCTACAGGTTTCTTTAAATTGTGTCGAAACCTAACACAATTCCGTAAGGGGGCTTAGATATCGTAAGTGCATTTTTTTACTACTTTTCTTACTCCTGACTCCTGCCAGTAATAGACGCTAACATGCCATACTGTAGCTATAGAGAAAAGGAATTCTAGAACAGAGCTCCAGTTACACTTTTGTTCTTAGGTCTAGATACACTATACCTTAAAAGTCCAGTAGGAATTTGTCATCATACTGATAAGTTGTTTTTTTCATCCCTTTTTATCCCTCTTCCCCAATTTACAGAAAATCTCTTTGACAAATGATCTGAAAAAGACATGATCAAAGTAAAGCGCTCATGTTAGGGAAATGGCTGCTTTTTCATTTATGCTTGATGAATATGCCCTTCTTTGTCAGTACATAATTTTAATCTTGGCAGCTGTATACATTTGTATTTTCAAATAAAAGATAGTATGAAACAGAAAGCAATTAGTAATACTGAAAGTAAGTTTTTATGTGACTAAAGCTACATACATACGTCAAATGGTTCTCGCCCGATAATTGGCTCAGCCGATATTGGGCGAGAATTTGGCATGTGTACAGCAATTATTGTCGTTGGAAAGGATCGTGAAAGATCCTTTCCAATGACAATAATTGCGTATGTGTATGCAGCTTAAGTCACAAACTGATAATTGGAAATTTAGCCCTGCATCACCCATTAATACTGTAAAGGTTCTGCTTTTCCAAACCCCATTTTAAAGCTAAACCCCAGATCTGAAACACATGCAGTAAATGCAGCAGAGTAAGTATCTTAATATGTATTCTGAATGCTGTGCATGTACTGTAGTTTACCTTGGTATTGCTTGCAGTCACTATACAACAGAGCTCAGAGGTGGAAAGAGAAGCAACACTAGGAGCCCAATCAATGTATTGCATAGGAAGGAGCATGCTGCTGGGAGAAGGAAGCAGAACGACAGATGAGTATATCAGTGTGCAGCTTCTCCTTTTATTGTTCATTCACTGGGTAGAGGTGGGGAAAAGACATGAAGGTGAAAACTCCGACTGAGAATGATAAGGCCAAATACTGTGCATATATTTTATAGAAAACCTACGTTTTTCTTTTTACTGTTATTTTTTTATTCATAGATTTCCCTTTCCGTAGTAGTAAAGTAAGAGCAAATACTCCCCCAAGGAACCGAATAAACCCATACAAGGTTCTAACCTTCTATATACTGTAATACTAAACAACGCCAGGCTAGAGATCCACTATAATATAATATGTACAGGTCAGCACAGCCCAAGCGATGTGTAGTCTTAGGGGGTGGCCTATAAATCCAATATATGGGAGCATATCAGCAGAATCAGCCATGTAGATGGAAATTAGTGCACCAAATAAACACAAAAATGACACGCAGGCTTATTTACAATACAATCCATTCATCTTAATAAACAGGTAATGGTTTTAAAAAATGAGCTTGTCCAATTCTGTATTAACAAAACATTTGGAAGAGGTGGTAATGGCGTAATTACTCATATTTAGCAGCTTTAAATTATGAGGGCCTGGGGGTTTTGAAGGAAATCATTACAGCAGTGCCAGGCGGAGGAAAGTGTGGAATTTGGGTTAGAATGTAGAAATGGGGTTTGTAGAAACCTTGCGATTCTTTCTACAGTATCTAATCTAGACAAAGGATGGGCGGAGGAGAGGCCAGGGGAAAGGATCCCAGGCAAGGTCACTGAACCACAGGGAGTCATCAGTCAAGCAGTCAGCTGCTGAGGATTTAGTTCAGTCCTTGTTCCCTGTGTCATTAGCAAAAGCCAATACTGTAGTTAATGGAAGGCAGTGGCAGGACGCTCCGCTCTCATCATTGTCTCAGACATTCCACAATTAATAAAGAGCTGAATGAAGAGGTCGGGGATTTACTAGGTCTCATTAAAAGATTCTTAAGAAAGACTTTAATGCAGCATTGATTAGTGCTCAGCTAGAAGTCCCAGTGATTTTCACTTAACTGCTAAAATGCAAAATAACTTCTAAAATATATCTTAAATCAAGAACATATGCATTGCAGGAACGTGCATGGCAACATGCCTGCTATATGTGCGGTGCCATCCATTGTGAATACCACCCCAACGCATTGTACACTGGACTGAACCACACAATGTGCATAGTGTGTGTTGTGCTTCTCTTGGAGGTGTCATGCAAGTTTTTTAATGCATATATTGCAATGCATGTTAACCCATATCATAACATTTGTAAACGCTCAAACTACAACATGGTAGTGGAAATTGGCTCCTAAATAATTATAATAATGATAATTTTGCAAAATACAGCATAAGTAGCTTAATCTGTCTTTAAATCAGTTTTGCCATCATCATACAGGAATAAGAGGAGTCATTACTAGATGCCAATCCCTTTCTTGATATGCAAATTTATCCATCTGCTCATTCGAAATCTCAGTGGTACGGTATCTTTTTCACTCACCTACCTGTTCTCTGTTGCTCATTCGTTGGACCTGTACTGTACTCTCTGTACACCTTCCCCTGTGACAAACTCATCTCTTGCATTGTCCTACAATAGCATTTCTATGGAGATTCCACCCAAATTAACCTGACCACCCTCGCTTGTCTAACTCTCCCTAACTATAAACTGAACCAATAACCCCCCCAATGCTCCCTAGAAAATACTGAAGGGCTGGAAAACAATATTTATTTTATTAATGACTGTTTGCATACCAGGAGACCCTTGTACCATCTGCTAATCTCCAGGAGAAAATATTGGCATGGTTACTTCTTATTCACCTGGGTTTTAAATTCTCTGTCTTAATATTCGCCTTCTATAACTTTTTACTTAATCAAGTTTCCATCCTATATTTTTTATGTGAATGTTGGATTTCTAAATGGATAATGGTTTATAGAAAAGATAAGGTAAGGTTTATCTGAGTGTATGCCAAGCCTTATCCCAAATATTGTAGCAACTCACCCTTCCAACTGTTCTATCTGAACCCTTAAACATTATTCTATTATATTACTTGGATAGATATCACCCCCAACCGTAACCTACATTATTGGCACCCTATTGACAAAATACATTTTAAAACCTTTTTTTTTTGTAACCTGAGGACAATCTTCAGCCTTCTTCATTCTTTGGGGGGGGGGTCCTGACCCCTTCTTCTTCATCTACGAATATCTCCTTCCCTTTTCCTCTCTTCCCCCAAAAACATAATTACCTTATTAAGCATCTGGTACACCTAACTAAACTTGGCATCTCCATATATTTTTTTGGATTACAGGAATTAAAACATCTGCTCTTCAAGTCTCTACCTTCCCCTGAAGAAGCCAATTAAGGCAAAACGCGTCGGGCACAAGACAGATTCTTTATTAAAACAATTGGATAGCTTATATGGAATTATATGAAAAACCCTATATATGTTATTGTACCACCTCGCAAAATCAGTTTGTACTTTCCATGTTAAGTCACAAGTAAACTGTATATGATTATGCCAAAAAAGCCTTTCTTGTTTCGCTTCTATTTTTGGATTTCTAAAAGGATCAACTAGTATTTTTCTAGCAGAAACAATCTATAGCCATAAAAAAAAAGCAAAGCCTGTTCCTGGGGTAAGATATCTTAAATAATAGGATATAAAATAATACTCATTTTTTTTCCCAAAATGAGCAACCATTCTGTAGTTATGACACTTGTTGTACACTTCAGGCCCCACAGTGGGAGGATTAATGGCTGGTAAGGTGTAGCAGCCTCAAGCATATTCCTCTTAATAAATAGCTTCATCTTTCTCTTTTTTTTCCCTGCAAAGTAACTTGAAAGTTTCCAATAAAAGAAGGAATTGAAAGGTTTTTCTTATTGCATTAGTGTAAGGTTATAAAACATTATTTTGAGAATTCTAGCAGAAATTTTAGTCGTCCAGATTAATGTGTACTGAAGGTAATCATTCACAATTTAAAGATGCAAAAAATTTAACCAAGACCACTAAAAGTTGTTTCTTTGTAATGTGTTTCGAATAGTGTTTATTTAAACACCTAAAATGGAACTGTTGTTCTGCAATGAATATTTGAGATCAGGCAGGAGTTTTTTTGCAGAAGGCACAGGCAATGTGTATGTTCCAAACAAGAACCTGGCTGATCCCAAATTTTCATTGTTAGGGTTTAGTTCTGCTTTAATGTAACAGAAAAGAGGAGCTAGGGATGAAGCATGTAATAACTATGAAAAAGTACATACAAAAAATAAAATATGAAATATTATGAATGTACATGTAATGTGGACAGTAAAAGCCATGCATTTTTTTTTTTTTTATGTAAAGCTGGTGAATTTAGGGCATCTTGGGAAAATAGAATGTGTGTATATCAGAATCCATTAAGTTGTGCAGTCAAAAATAAGCCAGATAAATATTTTGAACATTCTACAAACTTAGCAAACAGGAAAGGCACAGGTGCTCCCTCTACTGGTAAAACAGGATTGGAATGTATGAATGTCTACCAAACAACTCATTCTCTTTATTTTTTATTTATACAGAAACTAAAGCCTATATTAGAAAAAAAGTGCAACCCAGTCAGGTCTTTATTGGAAAAAGTTGTCCCTTCTGCAATAAAATACCTTACCTGCCTGATTGCAATTTTTTACCTGCATTCACCTGTCCTCACTCTGGGGCAAGCGCTGCTATCTTCACCCGATCTTCCTGGAGTTGGGTTTTCAGCCATGTGGATTGGCTGGACTGGGATGCCGTAACTCCTGCACAGGTATGCAGGAATGGTTTCAGTCCCGGCAGCTGAATGGCAAAAATGGGATGTGCATTTTTTTTGACAGAGAGAGACAGTGATCAGGCAGGTATGATTTATTGCAGAAGATACATCACTTTTCACTTTTTTTGCTATAATAGAGCTGCCTAACTTCTAATTTTAAAAGGGGGGTCAGTTAACCCCAACCCCCCAAAGAAACTCTGCGGCATTATATGAAAAGCCAGGGCTTCATTGTTGGGTATGCACACTGATTGGCGGCATAAACCAAGTAAATGAGCATTTATATCCGCCATCTCAGCAGCAATGTATATTATCCCCTGGCAGCCCTCCGCATTCCCAACACAGGTCACTATTTCTAAGCAGCTTGCAAACACTTCTAGCTATTACGAGCATCTGACAAATGCAGGGCGAGGCTGCAATGTCCTTCAATTATGTGCACGCTTGCAGTTATTATTTATACAAGGGTAGAAACATTCAGTACATGTACTTTTCCTTTTAATGTTGAATCAAAAGTCCTAGGAAATATTTTAAAAATAGAATGTGTTTATGTATCAATAAAGAATCATTAGATGTGTTTGATAAACATTTAAAGTACTGGAAATCTCACTTTATATTGGCTTCCCACAGTCACCTGCACACCAGGATCCAGGCAAAAAAAAGTCCTTCCATGAAAAAGCTTCAGAAGTGAATTTGGTGCTTTTGGATTGTCAATATAGTAAAATAGCCATAAAGTCATCGGAATACCCAGGCAACTAATTAGGAGAAACTCCTAATATTTTTAAATTTTTTGTTTGTTCTACCACGAAATTTCCATTCCTATACATTGCTCGCTTTGTCCCTATTAAAAAGATTCCTATCAGTTCCAGGCCTAGCACAAACAAGCAGATCCAGTGATAATTTTGCAGCAATCTACTGATACAATCAATATGCCCTTGTGATTGTTTTTCTCCCATACAAAGTAATCACTATTCCAGTTGGATGTTTTTGATCACTGATGCACAGTACAAAGCTTGTGTATTTTAGATTACATTTGTCTTTTACCATCAGTCAGGTGCTGTAATCCCTTCGGGTTCACTTTAGATTTCATCGTTTTATATTTTTCTAATAATCTGCCTGTGTATAAAAAGTTTAGCCTCCTGTCATGGCTGCATAGGGAAAATGAAACTACAATGACAGAAGTGACAAAAGAACCTCTGAAGTCCATCTAATGCAGCTTATTGTGATGTGTGATAATATTGTACTGCATAGCTCTAAGGATGAGCAAGCAAGAATATTAAGTTCGATCTGGCTGTGAATTGGACATTTCTCGCTTACCGAAAATGTAAGTGAGAACAGCCTTCTGATTCGCCGAGAGGTCAGGCTCTCGCTGAACAGGAGGAATTCCAGGGCTGCATCATGCAGCCCTGGAAATCCCCTGCGATCCCCGGGCACTAGAGGTTTATTAACCTCTAGTGCCCCGGGGATCGCACACACTCTTAATGAATGCAGCCACAGGCCGCCAGCCCAGGAGAACCTCCTGACATTGTAAAATAAGTATCTCCTACAAATGATACATTTGTATCTGTAACAAATGTATCATTTGCAAGAGATATTTATATTACAATGTCAGGGGGTTCTTCTTTGCCGGGCATCTTCTCAATGTGGCTGTGGCTGCATTTATTGAGAGGAGTGTGCGATTCCCGGGGCACTAGAGGGTAATTAACCTCTAGTGCTCCTGACATCACAAAAAGGAGGATTCCCAGGGTTGAATGCAGCTCTGGGAATCCTCCTGTTTTAATTTCTTCTTCCGATGGTTTTGCAAAATCGGTTCACCGAAATTTTGCGGAACCATTGGAAGTTCGAGGAAATTTTCCCCAGAATGCCAGAGGCATTTTCGCTCATCCCTACATGGCCCTACCTAAGCCCATAACTTGTCAATCTGCACCTAGTGTTGGCTCCCGCCATTGGCAGAATTCTGAATTACATAAAGGGGATTTTGCTCAGTAAGGAACTATAATTTAGGTTTTGTTTATTTTAAGAGCCTTGTCCATCACAACTGTATTTAACAATTGTATTGACCATGATAAAGAAGCCTTCATTGTACTTAATTATCAAAATCTTCCAGTTATTTTACTTGGTTACCACCTCATTGTGTTTTTTAGATTTTATTTTTTTATTTTATTTTTTTTTAGAAGGGGGCTGATCCCATATTTATCCCAGTGAATTTTATTTTTTTCTGAATTGTTATATCTTTACCTTTGATGCTGTAAGTAGGGATGATCTTGCATCGAATTTGGTCGTTCTCGCTTGAATTGTAAGAATGGCTGGTGTAAATTCGCCGATTGAGCTCGAATTTTAAAATGGCAGCGGCATTCATTGATCAGCTCAGTGTGTGATCCCCGGCACTAGAGGTTAATGGGGACAAGTCTACCAATTCAAAACCTCTAGTAAGCTTTCCTCTGCCAATCAGAGTGTACTAGAGATTTTGAATGGGGAGACTTGTCCCCAATGAACCTCTAGTGCCAGGGATCGCAAACAGGATTGCCAGGGCTGCAAGCATAATTGCAGCTCTGAGAATCCACTGCAATCCTGGGGCACTAGAGGTTAATTAACCTCTAGTGCCAGGGGATCGCAGTGGAACTGCAGAAGAACTCTCAATGGAGTTTCCCCATTGAGAGTTCATCTGCAGTTCAATTCCCACGGTCACCGGGCTCATAAGTACAGCCCAAGGGCTGTGGGAATTTTGCAACCACAGCTGTTCGGAGGAGGCACATGAGAGCCTCCAATCAGCTGTGACTGCAGGCGAACTCTCAATGGACTTATCAGCCCGGTGACCGTGGGAACTAAACTGCAGATGAACTCTCAAAGGAGAAACTCCATTGAGCGTTTTTCAGCAGTTCCACTGCGATTCCCAGGCACTAGAAGAAAATTAACCTCTAGTGCCGGGGATCGCAAACAGGAGGATTGCCAGGGCTGCAAGAATGAAAGCAGCCCTGAGAATCCACTGCGATCCTGAGGCACTAGAGGTTAATAACCCTCTAGTGCCAGGGATCGAAATGATTTCCTCGATTTTCTGATGGTTTTGCAAAATCGGTTTGCCGAAATTTCGCTGACCCATCGGAAGTTCGAGGAAACGTTTGCGAGAAACTGTGTATCTTCATTTCAGGCTTTAATGCCACAAAATGTAAATATTTTGAAGGCACTTATTTTTTTCTGTCCTTGTTGTACTATGTGATGCACAAGCCTCATATGAGCAAAAAAAAAAAATCTTACCTTTTCCAACTGACTAAAATTCTCCCTCAATTTGTTTCTCATGTGCCCCCTTCCCAGACATTGCAGCTCACAGTGGGAAGGTTTCAGCAACAGAAGCAGTGCTGTCAATCAAGATTGTGTTTCCAGGTAGGAATTACCAAGCTTGTCAATCATAAGCACAAATGATAATAACCAAAGTCTCTGCAACATGATTTCATCCCACGTTAGTGCAAGCAAATACAGCCTACATAGGAGTGACAGCTCTGCTTTGAATTCAGAAGCAATGCAGTATCATTGCCACACCATCATAGGAAGCTTCATTAGTAGGACTTGGCATGGGTACTAAGTGAAAATGTTAAGCCTTTAGCTGTAGTTGTACTCATGTAAGAGAGAAGATAAAAATCAAATCCTAACCTACAGCAGTACTATAATGTGAATTTGGCTAAGTATCACTGTTGATATACTCAGCACCTCCATTACTTTCCAGTGATTTAAATGAATCAAGTGTATGTGTTTTCCGACGCTCTGTTAGGACTCGCTGGCAAGGTCCCAAGTCAAATGCAAGAAAATATTGCTTCCCATCTCCAGTCCCCAAAGCCCACCAATATGCCATGGTTTCAATACTTCCAGACAGATGCCTAGCTTTTATTGATTACTCAAATTGTAAAAGAAGCTCCCTAATTATTTCACCTGAGACTCAGAAAATATTTGGAAAACAGGACTCCCTGATGGTAAACAGTTGTGTACCTAAAAGTGGCAATAATATAATGAGTAAGCCTAAGGAGGAATCAAGGCCACATCTGAGCACATAATCGAATTTCTACCCACCATTAGTATAATGTATTGATTCCAGGATCAGCCAAAGAACACTAAATTCTCTCAACACAAACTATATCCTCAATTCAAAGTCAAGCTGACCAAAGATTGTTTTTGCATCACACATCCTGAATTTCAGTAAGCAGCCCTAATATCATCACAGGACAGTTAAAAAAAAATTACACAAATATGATATCACAACTCTGATATTTCCTTTACCAAAGGATAGCAGATGGCTGTGTGAGTCCCAGAGCTCTCGAAACGTTTAGATCATACAGGAAGGTCCAATAAACTATATTGATCCTGCAAAAAAGCTTTTGATCTAACCTCTGCCATTCTAAGTGTACCACTGGTGATGTAAATATATTCAAGCATCTATATCTTCAATAAGGAATGGCAGCTATCACACCTTTCTTCATCAAAGAACACTCTTCTCATTCTATAATGTAAACAGAGAGATTTGCCATATTATTCCCTCCAACTCCAGTAACTTAACCCTTTCAGTACTAACATCAGAGACTAACAAAGTAAGACAGAAAAGCAGACTGAACTTCAACTTGCGGAGAGGCCTCATCTGCTATTTTTTTTTCAACCTCATTTATCAGCTGGAATTATAGAAATTAGCAAGGCTAATTTACTGTCACAATTGAAAATTGGGCAGATTTTGAATTTCCTAATGGCCTTGGAAAGGAGACCTTTGTGCCCAGTCGAGCACAGTGGCAGCTTTTTAAGTCCTGCTCGGAGTTCCTTTTTTTTTTTTTTTGTGAATGCAGAGTTTTGTAGCCAACACAAACTCAGGGCTGAAAAATAATGTAAGAAACTGGGAACGAAGAGAGATTAGCTGTACGCTGAGCCTGTTATTTTAAAGTTGAAATAACTTTGCCTTCTGTAGATTCACAGACAAAGAAAGTTTGAAATGCAAAGCATGTCCAAGTCTCCCTCTCCATGCAGCATGAAAAGCCCTTAAAATATGCCAGAATGCTAGTAATGGACTTATTAGAAGGATAAAGAGAAACTTAAAACAGAATTCCTGGATGTTTAGCAGTGTCTAAGAATTCTATTCTATGTACACTTCTTTAGCAGCATAAAAGCAACATGTACAATACGGTTTCTCGGCACTGTGTAGAATACATCAATCACAAACACAAAGCCAACCTAGTATTCAGAGTTTGGTTAAGATCTACAAATTCAACTTTGAAAATTCTTCTATAATATTCCAGAAGAAAACAGACAAATTAATGCTAAAGGCAAAGGATAACCGCTTCGATCTATGGTAAGCTGAAGACTGGGCAGATGGCAATATAGATTTTTTTTCAGCATAGTTTTTAATGAAGGTAAGGTCACACAGTTCCTATTAAATAATTCAAAAGCTATCCTGCATGCACAGTAAAGAAGACTGCGCCCCTCTAATCCTTTATGGAGGTTGTGTAGGCAATGGACTGGGCTTTCAATGTGATACAAGTGCAGTTTATTCCGTGTGCCATGCACTTCTTTTCACATTGATGCTGGCAGGATATGTTTTTCAGTCACAAGTACTGGAGACAAATAATAAATTATAAGATGTCTTTGGACTTGCGCAACTGTACTCACGGAATATTAGTCAGCATGTGGACCAGGTAACTAGCAAAAGCAGTGTAGCAGTTGCAACCCCCATGTCCATCTTATGGTAGGTATCTTTCTATTATTAGTGTAATGCAGGCACTCTCCATGCTGGAAAGGGAGCTGTACCTGACGAACTGCAGTGCAAGGATCCCCCTGCATCTGTTTAATTTCTTCTGAAGATAAAAAAAAAAATTATTCACTGGGGTAATTACACCCTCCCTGCAGCTTCCTATATAGAGAGTTGAAAGGCTCCTGCAAAATCTCATAACTTCTCGAATTTCCTGTGCATTCTACATTTCCTTTATTCCAGTGGTGCAGCCTCTGTCAGTCTCTTCACCATTCAACACTTCCAGGTTGGTCAAATACCTGTGTTCCCCTGCCACACACCTTGATTCCACCCTTGGATCCTTGTATACTACAGGGCATGACATATTGGAGGATGGAGCCACAGAAAAAACATAGGTTCAGTGCTGAAAATGAGGGAAGGTAGGAGACACCAGCCAGAGAGGTAATTTATACAATCTCCTATGTTAAACGCAAATTGAAATTTCATTTTTTCAAACTAATGTGCCAAAAGCCTGGTTGTCAATAGCAGTCCTGTGAAAAATTATTCAGCATCAAGGTCCGTTCACCAATACACCAAACCAAGGTTATAAAAGATCAGGGGACCCAGAGTAGCTAATGCTAAGCCTGGGGCCCATTACAGCTACCCTAGTCTACCTATGGCAGTGCATGCAATTATTTACAATCTGCACAGTGTAAATAAATTGCAGGTGGGCCAAGCCAAAGAATTTTTTGGGTGAGGGACCAACAGATTTTTAATTGTACCTGTTCTCAAATCACGTTACTTTAAACTAACTCCAGCCAGACTGCTCCATAAAAGGACTAAATAAATAAAAGGGAGACACCAAGAGAGTTTTATTTCTGTACTCCCAGTCCAGAAATGTAGACCGCTCTCCCCACAGCACAACCCTGTCCAGTAGGATAAGGGGCCAAGATTGTTCTCTGCTTTAGTTTATTTTCACTTACGGATCCTTTTCCCTTTGGCTGGGCATAGAAAAAAGAAGCAGTACACTGGTGAGCTCCACTCATTGTTTTTATTTTGCATTTTCCTTCTAACCACATACTCCTTGCACAACAGAAATGCTGACCGTGCTGCCTCTTCTTCCCCTCTCTGAACCCTTTGGTGCAGACTGTACAGCAAACCAAAGAGACCAATATCAGGTCAAATACATAAACTACTTATTAAAAAAATGCATTTGATAATGTATTAATAATTCTATAGCTGCATCAATCTGACCTGCCTGAAGTTTAGTTAAAGTAAATCCCACTCGCAAAACTTTTAAAAAAAGAAATATTAAGGGCTACAATATCTTTATATGCAAAAGTTAAGAGTATATATTTTTCCCTCCTGATTTTCTTTTTGTGGATGTCTTCTTTCTCTCAGTATTGCAGATAGAATGTGCCAGGTTCTATATCCCAATTATAGAACATTTCTGAAATAAGTTTTAAATGGGTTCTTTTTCATTTTGTGGCCATTTGGTTTACTTTGCTATCCATTTCCTTTCACAAGGTCCCTGGAGCTATTAGGCCCACACGAGCCTGCCTTACACGCACAGCCTCAATGGGCAGCTTGTTTAAAGCGACTAACACCTTTTTGTTTCCATCCCGCAACCTACTGACACATAAGCCACTTATGTGCACCGTGCACACTCTCAGTAGATGTACACACAGACATATATTTTCATGACTTTAACAAAATACAGTGAAAGAAAAAAAAAAAAAAAAGAACCTAACACAAACCAGACAACCTTTTGAGGTTTCACTATTTCACTGCTGGACACATTGAAGAGACGCTTAACATAATACTGAAAGCAATTTAAGGCTAGCCTTGAAATATGACGTATCAGTGCCTTGGCAAAATATTTGGCTACTATATGATGTGAAGCAGGTGCAAAAACAAAAATGCACTGACTATAATAGCTCTTTTGATATGGTAGATGTTATATACATTTACATATATTCATTTCTGCAGTGTGAAAATGAACAGTGTTACACCTGGTTACTTTTCGCCAGGTTGAACCATTTGGGGGATTTTTCTGGTATAAAGAACATCTGTCACAATTCACAGCTACACAACGGTTTCGACTAGCCATTAGTCTCTCCTGATTTTCATTGCCGTTTCTGGATTTTATATTTTAAATTGCCTTATAGTATTTTTTTTACTAAGCTATTTTGCTAGTTTAAACCAAAATGCCGTTTGAATTGCCCACCAAAGCAAAAACAAAAGCCCTGTAGTTTTGGGTATGGGAGCACATTACCCTCCCTTCTACACCTTTGATTGTGTGTGTGTGTGACCATTTATTAGGCCTAAGCTCTCTCATGTAGAGGCATATCTGAGCGGATTGACCCACAGCTTATACAGAGCATTTTTACAGAAGGTAAATGCAAGCAGGGGTGGGATTAGGTGAAACTATTGCTTTGCCTTCATGCGGACTATCAATTCTAACTTCCTTTTGAAGATGTGATTGCCTTTGCTGTCTCTGATCTCTGATCGGCAGAGAATGGCTAAACAAGAGCGAGAATATAGAAGAAGCCACAGTAAGGTCAGAACTTCTAGTTCACACAATAATACTGGTCAACAAACATTTTCTTGCTAAACAGATTTAAGTCATTTTGGGTTATGTTTGATGCACAGATTTCAAATATGGTTTTGGTTTTGCTAGATTGCCTCTAGTTTTTGATATAATTACCTCAATATTAACCTCATTGAAAACTAATGAAAAATGAAAAAAAATTAAGCCAAATAAAACTAGATATGCCTACGTATACAAAATTAAAATTTTAAATTACTTAAAGTCAATATATTCTATATTCAGTATATTCACAGAACTAATCACAAAGAAGTCACTGAAAAACTCTGTATGATTTTTTTGCTGATGATCAGGACAATCACATTGAAGGCTCCAGCAGTAGTCTGCCATCATGTGTCTATCCCATCTGCCCCGATACCTTTCTTCTATCACCCTTATATCTTGATGGAACCTCTCCCCTTGTTCCTCACTGAAATTGGAAAGGTTTTCTGGAGATTCTTTCAAATGGCTATGGAGATAGTGTACCTTTTTGCTCATAGTAGCACCCAAATTTTTAAAGTTTAAGAGCAAGTTTTGTACCAGTTCTTCATAATTTTGTGCTTTATGGTTACCCAATAAGTTCTTGACAACCATGACATAGGTGTGCCAGGCAGAAGCTTCAGTATCAGTCATGTAACTTGTGAAATTTGAATCATTTATCAGTTTCTGAATCTGGAGTCCATCAAAGATTCCTGCTTTTAATTTTTCAGTACTCGATCCAGGGAAGAATCTACAAATGTATTTGAAGCAATCACCGTCCTTGTTCAAGAAATTGCTTCATTAATCCCAACTTTATGTGTAGTGGAGGGGGAATAATTTTTTCTTTGTCAACTATTGGCTCGTTAATGTTCGCTGCACCTTTTTTCATGTTTTCCCTTGGAGGCCATGTCACTTTTTTCCAGTGATGGGTACTTTGTGTATCCACTTTGCTGTCCAAGTATGAAGTTCACCATTTTTAAATCAACACATAAGGACCATTGGTGTTCATGATAGCAAAGCTTTTATAAGACCATTTTGATATTATCAAATTCTTCTTTATATTTTGTTGAGAGACCAACTGAAATTGATGCATAGCAGTTGCCATTATGCAGTAAAACAGATTTTAATCTTTGAGTGGAACTGTTTATGGAAAGCCGCCAGTCTTCTGCTCGGTATTCTGGTACTTCCATATGGGCTAGTAGTCCAGGGATGTTACAACAGTACACAAAGTCTCCATCTTCACTAAAATATGGTCGGAGTGTCACCTCTCTTGTTCTATAAACTGTTATTTTAACTTCCAGTCTCAGAAAGTTCTTTTCTTTAGCCTGGATGCTAAAAGTTCAGATGTTTGTTTTGACAGACTTAGGTCACGTATTAAATCATTGAGCTCTTCTTGGGAGAACTGCTGGTTTGATGAAATACTTCCTTCATATTCACTTCCACTGCTAACTCCTGGATTACACTCCAAACCCTGTATATCCTCCATGTCAGATACAGGAATATCAGGGAGTGTACTGAACACCGGTGTGGGAACATCAGCACCATGCGGCACAGGTCGTCTTGCTGATTCCAAATCAGAGTACTCCCACTTGTTTTTCTTGTAACGATTGAAACCTTTTACATTTACAGCACAAAAACAACAATCATTATGATGATTTTTGGGTACACCAAATTTCAAACGTTTCAGTTTTCCATTTTTCCACTGACGTAGACACTCTACACAAGTTTTGCATACCCTATGGGGAGCCCAATACTTATCTTGGTCCTCCAGTTTAATACCAAAACATGCAAGATATGCTTGTTTGACAAATTCTGTATTGTTTCTTTGTTTTTGCTGAGAATATTCACCACACATGTAGCAAAATACACTAAGGTCATTTAAACAACAACTCATATTTCTGTAAAAAAAGTAAATATATGAATAAAAAGAAAGCAAATGAAACTTTTATAAAAATAATGCTACATTTGATATATAAAATGCAAAACAGTGGTGTAAATAAACATTGATAATATTATGTTGTGTTATTTGTTATTGGTAAAGTCGCCTATTCCGATTCCTGTATCACAGGAACTGGAGCCAAGGAAACTGATTCCATTTCTAGACTCGGCAGACCTGAAATACACTAA
>NC_092871.1:26473788-26480535 GCF_032062135.1 Pyxicephalus adspersus
AAATCATGCAATCAAATCTCCAACATTACTGCCCACACAATTCCCACACTGTAACTACCATCACCCATTTCTCCAATTTAGCTTTCAAACATAATTTCAAGATGATCTTTTCAAAGAATTCCTTAAGAAAAATATACATTTGCATGACCATATGTTTCCATAATTCATAGCTGCCTGCAGTGAAGAAATATCTGTTAGTTATGGAAAGAAGTAGAGGAAGCAATTTCCAAGAAGTACCAGTAAGTACTGCAAACTGAAATACAAAATATGCTAGTAGCAGAGACTCAAATTTTAAACTTGGAGTAAGCCGAGGGATAGGAAAAGCAGAAGCTGGTTAACTGGCAGGTTACTGAAAATTGTTACTGGGCAATTTGATTAGCCTGATTAGGTCTGCAGTTTTCAACTACCTTGGTGTTCTTGCAGTGACGTAGGGCAATTCATAGGGTTCTGACCCAATGTAAGCTCCACTGGCACTAACAGGCAGGAGATACTAGAAGTGGCAAAGAAATGTTAAAGCCAGGCTAAGGGTGATAATAGAAGAGCAAGAGGAAAACAAACACGTAATCAAGAGACAAAAAGTAGCTGGGATCAAACCAAGAAAGTAGCATGGGCGGATGAGCAAGCATGAGAACCACAAAAGTCATAGTCAAGGTTACAAACTAAAACGCTTAAAACTAAAAGCTAGGAGTAGTCAAGTCTACAATTAAACACATGTTGGTGTGATTGTAAAACAGGCAGCAGACACACAGGCTTATTATATTAAATTAAATATTGCCAATGGACGTCTTTATACTGACCTCACATTTGCTTGACTAATATGATCTTCAAGCTTTTTATAGATCAGACATTTGTAGTATGCAATTTTTCAAACTAATAATCTTCTGAAGCTCTGCTGCATTTATAGCAGAAACTGGGAGATGGATGACCCTTCATAATAAACAGGTACAAGATGATCCCTGGTATGTTCAAACTGAATAATCATCTATAGCATCTGGATTTATAGATTTTGCAGGCCAATGACCTGTTAAAAAATAGATTTCTCACCAGGATTACCACATGTATATCTTTTCTTGCTAAAAGCTTTCTCTACCTGTACAGTATCTCAGAAGACCACAAAAAAGAGCCATATTTCAGCATACAGCACAAGAAGCAAGTAAAGTAAATTAGGTTCATGGCACAGAACTGTCTGGAGTTCACAATAACTATGTTGGCAAGTATGCCAGGAAACTGCCATGTGAAGTCTACCTATTGCAATATAACTAATCTACAGCTGGACAAGTTAATCAAACTATGTAGACAAAAATACATTGGCTGCCAATGACCAAGTTGCAGTAAGTGATACGTCTTCATTTCAGAACTTTCCAATTAAGGGAATTATATTAATGCAGTGAGTGCCCAATGTATACTTTGGGAACGGTTCATTTATTTCAACCTCAATCTTCCCAAGAGATTCTAAAAGTCTGAATGAAGGACGTTTTCATAGCTCAATGGAGCTCAGTTGGCCTACATCAAAAGACAGATGTATTTAGTCTGCTGCTTTTAATAATAAAATATTGACAGACACATACTGGATCTTGCACTTTTGAAGATGTGATCTAAGATCAAGTGTACTCCAAAACATGCCAAAATCATTATACCACACTGCCTGTTGTCATTACATTAGCACATTCCTAATGGCCAGGGAGTAAGAATACACAATTAGCCAATATGAATGTGGGGTGGGGGATGTAATATGCAAGCTCAGAAATGTCAGAGCTTTCACTATAAGAAATGACCAAAGTTGTAAAAGCAGGAGATGACTGTACTGTGCAAGAATATGCCTCGGCACGCTGCTGGAGAACTTTCTCATGAGCTTTGGATAACAGGTAGTCCCCGGGTTAAGGACATCTGACATACGGACAACTCCTAGATATGAATGGGGCTTTCCTGTTCCCTTGTGTGCAGGATGGAGGCTTAGAAGGGGACGGTGTGTATGACTTGCATACGAAATCCTTTGCTAAACACAGATGAGACTGAGCTCTTCTGCAAGCCCTTGTAACTATTTAATAACCGGGACAAACTATGCAGCTGTTTTTTTTTTTGCATATTAAAGCCCAGCTTGTTCCATGAGTTAATGAATGTCTAGGCTCCATAAAGTGTTTTTTGCTTGTGATTAATTAACAGTGAGGATTTTATACAGTAACTGACACCACACTGCCTAATAATATGTTTAGACAAACATCTGTCCTAATTGCATTTATTAAATAATGTACTTGTTCCGACTTACATACAAATTCAACTTAAGAACAAACCTACAGTCCCTATCTCGTATGTAACCCGGGGACTGCCTGCAGAAGTTTTTTCAGAATACTGTGGTAAGGCCAAAGGACAGGAGTAGCTAGGGTATAAGATACACATTTTCTGCATGTTTTCAAGATTTATTTCCGTAAAATAGTTTCACTTTTCTAAAAACGAAGGGCTTTATAACAACAATATTGAGCAAAGGGCAGGTAGGCTAGATTTTAAAATCACTTGAAAGTCTTGAAATATTATTAGAAGTGTACATGAAATACTAAACAGGCTTACACAATACTTGGCTGCACAGCTATTGTTAGATTAATGGCTTCTAACACATGTATTTTTGTAATTCTCCTTTAAACAATATTTTATCGTTTATATATTATCAAAAATCAGCTGAGGAATGAAAGTATTTTTCCATAGTATCAGGCGATAGTTATATGTAAAACTTGACGACTGGAACAACTGCTTCACCCTAGCATGACCTGGAAGTAAATGTTCTGTAATCTCTGTAAATATTTTCAGTGCTCTTGAGTGCATATCTCATGAAGGCCGATGTAGAGTATGTAAAACCAATGATGACTAATACCAGATGCTAAATTTATGTGAGAATAAACGCAGAGCTGGTCGGAAACATATGCTCAAGATGTAATTATCTGTACCTCCAGCACAGAATATGGACATGCAAACTGTTACAGGGCTGTCTATGAAGAAGGAGTATTGTAATGCTTTTAAAATACTTAGCAAGCATAAATTACAGGCTCCGGCTCAAATAGCTGAATTTCAATGGCTTGAAAAGCCTTTGGCATTCCGAAAATGTTTATAAATTTCCAAAATATTTGGAAATATCAGAAACATATGGCTTGACACGTTTGTACAGAAAAGGAAACCTTTTCTTTTTAAACAAAGGTATTAGGCTAAAATGTAAATGGAGCCCATCTGCTGTGAGTCATAACTCAGAAATAAAAGGTTGGCCTTGCGGTAATCGGCTGTCAGATGCACTATAGGCGTTGCTGTCTAACTCCTGGAGTTGGTGTGTTTACATTACATAAACAGAATCAGTGTTCAATGAAATCATCGTCATTCACCATACAGACCCAAGAAAGTGCCATGTTTACTGATGTATGGAAAAAAAAAAAAAAAAAATGTGACCCGCTGGCAACAGATTATATATGAAGTAACTTTCACACAGAACAGATAAACTTTCCATGGAGTTTGGTAAACACCTGATGACAGCAAGGTTAATCTTTCCAAGACGTCTTTGTGACCAGATGGATTTACAATTTTTTTAATGCAACTCTGTCACATCACAGTACTGTAGAACATACTAGAACTTTTTTTTTATATTTTAATGTTTAAAGTATTTAACAGTAGAAAACCTATTTTGGTGCCTTCTATAATACATTTGTAACTCTGTAACAGAAATTTGCAAAGATGAGTTTGTATTACATTGAATTTGTAACCTCAACATTCCACACATTGAGCCCGATTTATTAAAGCTTTCCTGGAGAAGATAGACTGTCATGGGAGAATCTAGGAGATCCAACAAACCTGGAATGGGTTTCTTAAAAAAAAAAAACTTTTGCTATTAGTTTTCAGTCATTGATCAGATCCACTCCAAGTTTGCTGGATCACCCAGATTCTTCAATAACAGTATATTCTCTCCAGTCTTAGAGAGCTTTAATAAATCAGGTCTATTATGTTAAGTGATAGGTGTCAGTGTGTTCATTTAATTTCTAGTGTAAAAACTTTAAAGGGAAGCTGGATACAAAATGAACAGCTAAATACAAACCTTAAAAAATATATGAATACTATTTTCAATGCCAAAGGATTTATAATTTTCTGCAGCCAATCTTGTGAACAAAGCACCCCTATCAGACTTTGTAGGTTAGCCTGGGAATTCTATTTCAGGTTTATCAGATCCCGGCACACCCGTGTTTGGTATATGGACAGTAAAAAAGAAACTGCTTTCCAAAAAGGTCATCTGCCTCTGACAACCTAACTGGTTAGTAGTGACAATGCTTCAACATATAATATCACAGAAGAAGGATGATAGCCTCACAATTAAATTTCCTAATTTTTTTTAATGTTTTAAATCTGTAGCTTTTTAGCAAAAAATCCAAAAAGAACTCCACAAAATACCCCTATACATATTGGGACAGATTAACTAGATCTCTGCATGACTGGAGACAATAGACTATCATGGGGGAACCTGGGCGATCTAGCAAACTTTGCATGGATCTGGTCTAGGATTGAAAATATTTGCCAACTAATAGAAAAACACTATCACTATATTTGTGTCTACAAACCACTACTTACACACAGACATACTTAATACAGCTATATTCCATTTGTATTGGTCCCAAAATTTGGAATTGTGGCATTTGTTTATAAACTGGAATCCCCCTCAACAAACCATAGTACTAAGCTCAATTGATCTCAGCAACCTCAACTGTTAAAGCAAATTGAAATTCCCTTTCGTTCACCCACAAACAGATTACTAGATATGTATGTGAAATGTCACTAAGGAGAGTACCTTAAGATGTTTTACAAAACAATTCCTCCAATACGTAAGCCTCTGATTGTTGTTTTTCATCAGTTTGCCGGGTCTGCAGGATAAAGTTATTATCTGTTTACCAAGCTGTAGTTATTGAAATAAACTAGTTCTGACAGATATAAAACGTATTCTGCAGAAATCTGGTTTTAATGTTCCTTATTTTCGAAAAATGAAGCCATGAGAAGGGGAAGGGGCTGTTTACTCAGCACAGTTGCAGAATTGGCATCTTTTGGACATTTGCGGAAAAAAGAATCAAACAACACAAATCCAGTTCTGCTATTTATTGCACACATTGCTGTGCCCAGTAAACTTATTGTAGCAAGGCATTTCATTATTATAACTATTGTGACACGCAATACAACCACTAATCTAACATGCTCATTGCAAGCTTACTGTAATTTGGCAGTGGTCATCTGACTGTGTAATGTTGCCTATACAATGCTACAATATAATAAAATATATATCTTTGCGGCATTGTGCCTAGACAACTTGTGACACAAAGGAGAAAGTGTTATTACCGCAATCAGAAGGGTACAATATATCACATCATTAGGGGTTCATTTTTAATTGTTTGAGATTATTGCTCTTTCAGCCAAAAACCTTATTGAGTATCTTTTATATAGAAAATAATATAAAAAATAAATATTTTCACAGTCTAAAACACAGGTTAGTACTAATCAGATTCCCAATTGTCTTGAAATTCTGATTGGCTGAGGTCAATAACGGCATGCAACAGAGAAGAGGTTTAAGGAACTTTAAGAAGTTATTTCATCTCAGCCACCATTAAGGTTCAGATTTTCAGGAAAGATGTGATTCTGATTGGTGGTTTTAATTATTAGTTTAGAACCATGATACAGCTGGCAGGGCTGTACTTCAACTTCAAACTATTCTAGCACTAAATGAAAAATGTTTTAGGATTTGGTTAACGTCACAGGTCTTTTTAAAAGTTGAAATTTTGTGCAGCCCAGTTATTAAGCAGCAGTATTGCCTGATTGCAATCGTACTCTTTCCTAACATATTTTATAAGGGAAACAATTAGTCATGGCAAGTCAATGACATGTGACCTGCCTAATGTCCTATTACAGAATGTTTCTGCAGTGTTAATAATGTAAAACACGGGTGCAGTAAGCCATGCCATGTCCAGTGGTGGATGTGATTTGTTATAAAAGGTCCCCCATACTTCAAATGCACATATTGGCATCTTGCCATAAAAAATAGAATCTCAAAATGAAACCCATCCAAAAAATAATGTCATGCTTAACCTATTGCCCCTTCTCCTTCTTTCCTTATTACCCCTTCTTTTCCTTAGCTCTTGGCTTTCATAACCAGAGATATGGGGAAGACGTGAGTGGCACAGCTAGGGGTGGAGGTAAAGCTGGACATAAAATTATAAAAAGGTTCATAGCAATATCACACCAAAGCGCCAATTATATTATACAAAGTGGTAGATTTATTCCTGTTGTATTATTTAAAAAATGTATATACGCCTGAATTTCCTTTAAATGATCCCCAAGGCCTAAAACTAATAAACTAAGGCCACATCCATCTATAATGTGTCTTGATTACTCAGCCAGTACTTGTATCCTCCGACATCACTCCAGTATTTAATAGCTGATAATAAGTACAAGACACATATAAGGAGAAGGCCTAAACTGGCATATTGTTTTTATGATTTATCCACTTCTGTTTCATGTGGTCTGATCAGGGGAATTAGCTTGGTGTTATTCAGCAAGCAGAGCAATTTGTAATACAGAACTTTTTCACTATCACCATCAGTATATTAAATTTACAGCTCTCTACAGCTATGTTAACAACGACAAAATATACACTGTAGAGAAAATATTTCCGCATACTCCTAAAGAAAAGATGTTACTTATTATAAAATATCTTTTCATAAGCTTTTAGGTGAACCA
>NC_092871.1:26481587-26568635 GCF_032062135.1 Pyxicephalus adspersus
GACTACAATAATGACATATGACTATGGTAGGGACATTAGATTGTGAGCTCCTTTCAGGGACAGTTAGTGACAGGACTATGGACTTTGTACAGCGCTGCGTTATATGATGGTACTGTAAATTAATAATAATATCAATAATAAAGGACTTTGACAGTAAACTCCAATGTACAATTTGGAGTTTACAAAAGGCAAATAACGTGACCAGCATTGTCAGACAGAAGTAAGGGTAGTAAATAATATAATTCCCCATACCTGAAAGGTGGCTGAACTGGAAAGTATAGGTACTGCCTAAGCAAATCATAGCTCAACTTCAACCCGGGCTGAATATTAGTTAGTCATTTTTAGTTGGTGGCTAGGTTTAAAAAAACAGCAACTAATGAGAAGCTAATAATAGCCTAGCAGGTAGTGCTGAAGTCAGATTTTCTGCAGCAACATCTCACCGCTACCAGCTGTTATGGATTTAATTTTGTTTTACATACAGGTTTACTATAAAATACAAAGGTGATGCTGAAAGCAAAATTATAGCCTATACATAGGACATATGCCATCCTAGTACATTTGCAGGAAGGAAAGTAATAAAAAAAAGTTGGCCAAACCAGACCTTTTGAATTATACCCGAAACCTTCTGCCCACCCGTGTGACTTCGGGGCCAGATTTGGCAGGTTGGACAGATTGCAGAACACCCACAGGTTTTGCCTTATTCCTCTATATTCATACAGAAGTTTACTAGGAAAGCTTCAAAAATGATGTTCTGTAAGTGTGTCAGCTCATTAGTTAACCCTATTATATAATGATATGTGCGAATGCAGAAAATAAGAGCCTGTCAGCTGCAGTTACATTAAATATATATTAATCCCTTTAATTGCTAAATTGCAGGCCAGTCAAGGTAATCTCAATTTTAATAAATGGTTTTGGTCTCTAGTGGTGATGTGTCCAAACAAGCCAAAACCTCAACTTTCTATATTTAGCATACACGCTATATATACTTTTGTTTAGTTTTCTGGATACAGTAATTCAAGACTACAGGAAAACACAGCTAGGAACATAAAACAAGGATGTCTGCGGCTCAGATGGTTGGTGGTTGATGAAGGATAACAGGGTAGTACAGTCATTATGCTCTCTGTACAGCACAGAAGTCTATGTTCACACTCATACTTGTACTACAACTTGTACATGCATGCAGATGTATATAATATTTAATATAAAGCCTCACTGTATTGTAATAAGAAAACAACTGTGCACCACAGGTATCAATGGAAAGAAATCATATAAAACAGGGCTTTCAAACTCTGGCCCCAGGGCCAAATCCGGCTCCCAGCATCCTTTTTTTGGCCCTCAAAGGAATCCTAAATATAAACTGCAGCTGGCCCTCCGCTGCATTGAAATAGCGCTGCTACTACAATTCCCGGCATCACTCGCATCTATAGACCAGCGGGCTCTCTGCCTATGCGTGGCCCCGCATTGGACTGTTTTATAGACGCAAGTAATGCCAGGAATATTAGTAGCGGCGCTATTTCAATAAAGAGGCAGTTCCAGCCCCGCATTGGCTGCGTCTGGCATTTCCAGCACTCCCCCTCAGCTGTACTTTTCCTTCCTACTCCAAGGCATGGACTTGAATGGTTGGATTTTCATAGACTAATATTGTTATTATTATTGTTAGCCTGTGCAAAAAGGTTACCATTGAAATTAAACCCAGAAGGCTACAAACAGAGGAAGAGGCATAAGGTTTTTTCTTAAAAAAAAAAAAATAAGAATTTAAGAATTTCTTTCTTAAATAAAAAAAATACAATTTTAAACAATTCTTATGCCTCTTTCTCTATTATAAGCTTGTTGCAGATTGAATGTGAAGCAAAACCTATTTGTTTCCATATGAAAAGGGTTTAAATCTAATGAGAAGGAAAAATGTCCTCAATTTTGTCAATAAAGTTTTTAATTTTGTCCCTCTGTGTATTTGAGTTTGACACTCCTAATATAGAAGTTGATCAAAATTTTGGAGAAAAGCACTGGAATGAAGGCTCTTAAATGTAAGTGTTTTGTGTTATAAATGCTCTGTGCTTGTTGTATATGTGTATTTAGATGTTTTTGAGGCATTTAAAGTAAACAACCTTACCCTTTTGTATCCTTTTTGAAGGACAAGATGCTCTTAGCTTCTATTATGATGTGCATTCGCCATGGGGTTGCACACATAACCAGCTATTACTTTAACTGTTTAGGTGGTAGAAAATACTCATCAGATAATAAATATTCCCAGTACCACACAGCTTGTTCTCGTTGTGGCCCATTACAATGTTCTGTTCGTCCACTGGGATGAGCACCGAGCTTGGACAATCTGCTCCGGCTGTATGGCACTAGGCAGGGTTTTGCCGTAGCACCTTGCCAACTGCTTCAATGGGTTTTCATTAACACATGCAACGGCTGAAATTGGTTTTCAGTCTGCCTATGTTTTCACTTTAAAATTAGGATTTATTGGATGAGTACCTGTGTGCAAATGCTAATTGTGCAGGACAAAAACGGTAACTTACATCTTTCCCTAAAATAAAGAAGTGAGATGATCACCTAGAACAATTACACATTAGAAAAAACAGTTGTCCTTATGTACATGTTTTGGGGGTAGTAACCAAGTACCAAAACAAAAAGGTCATTATGCTCTATAGCTAGACAACTAGTATACGCAGAATGAGAAGTCTAAAGTAGCTGACTCCATAGTTATCTATAGAAAACTATCCTTTGAATGCAATGCAATAATCTGCATCACAACTGCATAACATACATTCTGTCATAATTAAAAAAAAATGTGTTTTCAGGGAAAATGATTTCTCATGATCAATAAATAAAATACCTAAGATTGTCATTGGATATGAGCAGCTGTATGCAAGGAATCATGAATAAAAATTAAGATACTGACACTCGTGCTTTCATAATGTACCATGCATTGTTTTCAATGACATGTATTTTAAAAAAGTAAAACGGAACTACTGTGTAGTAATGAGAAGAAAAAAAGAGAACATACCTATGAAATGACCAAAAATGACTGCCCTATTTCATATATATATATATATATATATATATATAATTTAAAAAAATCAGCAATAACTGCAACAACCAGAGTGATTCTGTGGAGATGTATATGGATACAGAGGTGTTCAAAGAAGTAGGAAACATGTGGGTACGGGGGAACCAGAAAAGTACGAGGTTGGGGCACACAGTGGAAACATACACGGATCAGGGGTGTTCCGCATGAAGTACGCAGATGTACGGACATTAAATTAAGAAGCAGACATGTAAGTTGAGTTGAATCAGATTAGTATGTTAGGGCATTTAGTAGAGGAGTATGTGAGTGGAGGGGAGCATAGCTGAGAAGTACATGTATCCAGGGGCACCTAGTGGAGAAGTACATGAGTATAAAGTGCTCAGCAGACTGATACACACATGGAGAACATTTAGTAAAGAAGTACCAGGGCGTGAGGGTGTTCAATAGAGAAGTATGTGGGTACAGAGGCACTCAGCGGAGTAGTACATAGGTTAGCTCAAAGGTAAATTACACAAGTACAGGGGTGTCCAGTCAAAAATTGCAGGGGATACTGCAGTATTGCACCCGGTTGCTTTATGGTGCAAAGGCATATGGTGGAACAGAAGCCAGACACAGGTGGTTTATAGTTAGGAAGCGTGTTTATGCAACCCTGGCTCCATTTTTGGCCACTCTAGCTAGGGAAGGTTAACGCCAACTATGGACACTATGGAAGCCAGGAATAAATTCCTTAGAAGTAAAGTTGTCATGCTTAATATCTATACTTTCTCTAGGCTAGAGACTAAGAAAATAGAGAGATGAAAGCATCAGCATTGAGATCAGGCAACTGGTATTTTTGGAAAAGGACTAAAATAGCAATGCACATTGAGCGGTTTCTTTAATTCACTGTTTCTTATCAGGGCACATATGCAAAGGTTGGTTTGTGACACTGTGTTTTTCTAAATCTCCACATTTTCTGTTCACTGCTCCAATAACAAGAGCAGGCTCTGCTGCAGCCATTCAAAACAAAGACGCATACACTAGACTTGGTGCTCATATTTACAGAATTAGTTAGTTCTGGCCTCAAAACTCGACTTGGCACATGCCCCAATGCCCTCTTTTTATGTCCATGTCAATAGTAGTAAAGTATTAAAGCTGACCTCTATTGTGATCTTTCAAGGGCAAACCTTAGCTCTTGGATTTCCTCTACTGTTTACCAATCCAATTCTTCCCATCAGAAATAAATATTGCAGATCCCATCTGTAACTGACTACATCAGCAATATTTCTTGCCGAGTATAGTTATGCAACTCATCATGTATTGTTATCTAATTGCAGATCCTAGTCAGCACAATAAAAAAGCCATGTGTATCCTAAAATTCCACTTTTCAGCAGATGACCTTGGTTGATATAAAAAGAAAAAGGAGATATTAAGGTATTGTGGGGATGATGAAAAAAAAACTTTAGTTTATGCATTATTAGGTAATAAATTGACCTAGCAAATATGAACATAAGTGTTACTTTCAAGTCCTTCCACAATCTTTAGCAAAAGGGCTAAATCAGATGCAGCATTGCCAAGTTTTCCCCTTCCAAAACACAAATGTTGAATTATTCAGAGGAGAACTCAGAAAACATGCAGCATGCACTGCTGGTGCCCAGCGGAGAGAAACATAACACTGCGCTTACATTTACAAACAGTCCTCTTATATATTCTTGCATTTAGTGAAAATACCCAATGACAATATTACTATTAAAGTTTTACCAATATGACAAGAATTCTTCCATATTAGTCTGAATGCTGTTGTATGGAGGATTCCAATAAGCTCACAACAAGCCAAAGATGAGTTATTTTACACTAGCTGCATTAAAACATGAATTCCAATATCTTTTAATTAATACATACATAAAAAATTGAATCTTCACTGCTTGCCTTGTCACCAATAACTACATAAGTCTCAAACCTTCCTATTTCGAGGTACAAACATCTGGGACTGGAAGGGGTGAAGAATCAGCGATAAGTAATAGCTTACAGGCATGCTGGACAGTACTCAAACCCAACCTTACTTTCCTTCTTAATGCTACCTGCTAATGCTAATCCTTACCTCTAATGCTAGGTACACATGCCACCGTCCAGCTTGATGACTGGGGTAGCATTGAAAATGATTACTCATTAGAGATCCAACAGGGTGGATCACTAACAACCTTCTGCATGTAGTTGAGGAGTATTTGTTCACACTATGGCACTGATTTATTAAAGTTCTCCAAGGCTGGAGAGAATACACTTTCAGAAAAGAAGCTGGGTGATCCATAAAACATAGAATGGATTTTTAAAAATCACTTGCTATTTGCTAGCAAATGTTTAACGTTTCTTGTAAAAAAAAAAAAAAAAGTAATAAATACAAAAATATATCCAAATGAAAATGAATGGAATGCAAAGCGTGAGCATGATACAGCACACTGATAGTATCTATATGTATACTTCTCTCAAAGAGATTGGCGGCACCAAGGGGTTCAGGGGTAGAAAAATATTTGTTGGTTTGTAAAAAGCAGAGCACATGCCTGCAAAAGGCAGAAATTCAATCCACAACTTTGTTTGATTTAAGAAACTTTTGCTGGAAAACAGACAGAACATTCCTTGCTGCTGAGAAATCACGCCTAGTCACATTGTTATTGAAAGCAGTAATTGAGAGCATATGTCACAATTCAAAAGGATAACATGAGACAATTTATTAAAGATTTGGAATTCTACAAAAATCAATGTTTATTCTTTGTGCAAGACACAAACCAAAGGCTAATATTGCTCTGTACATTGCTAATCAGGCATAAAAGGCTTCTACATGACATATACTATGCAACAAACCATTATCAAGACACTTGTGTATGGCAGTGATGTGAAGAACACATATGGTTTATAGATTACATTTCTTGTTAATATTTTAATCAGACAGAAAAAAATAAACAACCCGACCTGTCAATTTCAGCCAATGTCAATTTGCTGCAAGAGACAGGAAAAAATAAACAAGTAGGTCTGTCAATTTAACCCGTCAATTAGCTGAACTGTTTAATCTTTTTTTGTAAATTATGCAGCTTTGATTTCACCCTCCGGACACTAAAAATACACTTTGCACACTTTGTGAAAAGTTTTCATGCACAGTTTTTTACCCTTGGTTAAAGCGTGCATTTGTGTTTGTTAGCATGTTTTTAACAAGCGACGAGCCTGTGTTTTCTTGCATGTTTTCGGCTGATTAGATAGCTACACCAAATACTAATTAAATCACAACAAGAACACCTAAAAGTCTAAAATAATTTCTATGACCACTAAAATACATTCTGGGCCAGCTGAATTTTATGTCACACACTATGAAGATATGAAGGGACCGGATTGATTTGCATACCAGTTTTAGAGAACCACTTAGATATAAACACAGAATTATATTTATTTTGTATTAAAATTTTCCGTTTTTACAGCAAAAATCTATATAAGTTACAGTTATACAAAGATGACCTCAGCCGACCCCTGGTTATTTACTTTCTACCCGAATTCTCCATAACATGCAGTTGGCAGATTTAGAAAATCAGGTTTTACTTTTGAGTTCCAAAGTGATATCAGAAACTGACGAGGATAGATTCTGCCTGTATTTTTTTTTTTAATGACATTATTATTTGGTAGGATAGATTCAAGATGTTTCTCTCAATCTATGAACTATTATTCTTTTCCCAGACTAACACTTACCTGGCTAAGTAGAAAAGGTCCAACTAAAACAGCTGATTTGTAAATTCAAACTGAACAATTAGGCTTTGCTATGTTATAGGGAACACCTAGAAATGTTAATTGTGCTTACAAAATACTCTGAAAGTAACCTTTTAGTTTGTAACACATTTTAAAAAATGGCAGCACACTTCCTAGTATATGAGGGTACTAAAATGCTAAAAATACTGTGGTGCCGTATATCAATTGTGTATGATCCCAGGCATTTGTACCCGACTACTACTCTTGGCAGTAAGAGAACACCAAATATCACTCCATAACTGCTGTGCCACTAACTGTTCTCTATGCTGGAGACTGACACAAGAATACAGAGCTCTGCCACTAACTTTTTCACAGAGACACAGTATAAAGGACAGCGCAGTGCAAAAAGGAAATATCAGTGAAACCACCAGAGGAAATACCGATGACTACTCATTTATTGTCTGCCTGGCTTATTGGGGGCACAGATTTCAGAGTTCAGATCTCAATAGAATACCACACTAAATGTTTGAGAAAGAGTGCAATCAATAACCATGCGCATGCCCTGCCTTAATGGCTTTGAAATGGTTTGTTATTCACAGTACAAACAATTAGGTAACAATAGCTAAGTAGCCAACACCATGAGGTGCAAGCTCTTACTTTATTTGCTCTCTAAGCTCCCCAAATATTCTATGCAAATACTAACTTAGGAATTAGTACATGCCTAGGGATAAGCCTGCCTTCCCAGTGCCTTTGGGTTGGTAACCATTTGTTTGGCCACCGGACACTGCATTGTGGAAGGGGGCGAGTGATCACACCTGGCATACCTTAAAACCCCAGCAGTGGAACAAGAATGAGAAATGACATGGTGGAATTATGAGCAGCCAATTTATGGTTCCTTTTGCATAGCAGTTCTATTACTTTTCTATGTCTCTCCTGAATACAGGTTTAATTTAGCACCAAGATATATCCACCATGCTCTCTACACTGGATTCATTTGTAGGAAGAAACTATAGAAGGTGAAGATATTTGGCAGTTTCTCAAACAACTGCAGATCATCAACTGCGTTTAGTGATCATCTCTTGCAGTCGTGGCTTTCTTCATGCTTTCAGATTCTCTGAACAGAATTCAGTTTTTAGCAGAGCTGCAAGATGTGGCAGATTTTGCCAAGAACATCTGAATGTACGATTGATTCCAGCAGCTTTGACAGTTGTTTTTATACTTTAAAAACACAAGCTCTGAATGATAACACCTAGATAGCATTTGTATAAAAGATGTATGTCCACCTGCTTTGGAGCACAAGTGAATAAAGACCACAAATAGGTCAATGCTGAATTCTACTTTCCTTCCAGTGTTGGGTGAGGAGGAAAACATACACTGTTCCATATGTTTTCCATATACCAGGCACTTGTATATGAAACTTATTTGTTCTGTCCAATATATATATATATTCTGGTCTAGGAAATGTGGAGCACTGACATTACCAGGTTTGTTGGAGATAGTCCATTGGCTTCTGTAGCCTATGACATCTCCAGCAATGTGTTTATCATGGTTTTCCTTTGAGGGTTTCTGAAGAACAAGCTCAAACCACACCATTAGTAGTACATCATCAGACAAAGTTACCCCGGTGCTGGAGTCCTTGGGAAAAGACTTTGGTGCTGGCCAGGAGTCATATCTGCTACCTTTGCTCTTCACTGCATAGATCCTGTACGTGTGAATTGCATTGTTTTATTGTAACAGTCTGTATCCAAAGCAGAAAAATAAACCCCAAAATGTTTTAGCTAAAGTATCCTTTAAAGTTAGGCATCAGTCAAATATATATTAGGCTTTACATACTTTATTTAAGTTTTGTAATGGTAATCTTTTTTTTAATACAGTAAGCATGGCCATTTATCTTACCTTATATTACCTTCCTTTAATCCTCCGTTGGATGGGTGATGATTTGTTAGAACCTAGTACAGAACTTGCTTTCAGGCTAACATTGGTAGCATGCCGATATGAAGGGAAAGCTGAATTATGACCTCTCATTAGTATGATAATGCTCTTTCTATAGGCTGGAGTCCATTACTAAGCTATAATGCAGCACAAAAGGTGTAGGTCTGCAGCTTAGCTATGCTGTGTTATAAAAAATGTGTAAATTACAAGGCTGGTCGAACAGGGTATACTAGGTAATACTTTGTAATTTTTTTTTAATTAAGAATTATAAAAAAAAAAAAATACACATACACAGTAGACCTTATGTATAACAAAATCTGAAAGCAGAGCTTGTCTGCCTTTCACATTTACAAGTGCTGAACAAGAAAATTAAGCTGGAAATCTAATTGACTGCAGTAAGCAAAAAGAATGATTATTCCCTCAGACACTTTTAAACTTGTTAAAGGAAATGGTGCATGGCAAATTCTACATATGCCTCACTACAAACTGCCAAAAAAAAAAAAAAAGTGTACAAGTTGTGTAGATCCTTCAACCATAAGAAGATGCTGTGGTAATTTTGCAAAATATGGAGGACCTAAAAAAATTAGAAAAAGCAGAGGAAACAAGTGGAAATGAACAATAGTGACAATACACACATATATGTTACTAACTAGCATCCTTCTGTAAGGGGATATGCGATTGTTTCTACAACCCTTCTATAGAAACAACCAAAATCTACTCTACTATGCCACTTTATCTTCATCTCTGCAGAGGTCAAGAAACCATTCATGGCATTTAAAGAATGAAATGTATTGATGTATTAATGAAAACAGAGCTGCATCAATATGTCTCTCTTAGATCTACCAAGAGTAAGCGTAAAAGCCATAGGTTGGGGATTTCATTTATTGAGGGTTAAATTACATCCCCGTAAAATCTTGAAGTTCATTGTTACCTATTATTAATTTTGAAGCAAGCCTAATAAATTTGCGCTTTTGAATATGTAAACTCTGTGTGATGTAAAAGTAGGTTGAATGTTCATTAATGTGTTTCACACAGAGTGCAAAATGTACCAAAGGCCAAAAGCAGCCAAGTCCAAAAACAATAAAATATGTTGGCGCTATAAAAATCCTGTTTAATAATAATAATAATAATAATAAAACAAAAGGCTCACTGTATGCTAAAAATAATTACTTATGCATGGAAAGTAATTGAAATTCGCACTGCCAGATCATGTTTATATTTCAAAACAGATAGTATCTTAGGTGTCAGTGCAATTAAAAGTGTGTTTCCTTAACTATGCATTTATTTGTGTGGAGGGAGAACAATATGCTACAGCCAGTGGTGGATACAGCTGCAAGGCACTGCAAGAAAATTGGAGTTATTGCCCGTCATTGCTATTAACACGGTATGCCACAAGGAACACTTCTTGGCAGAATGCCTCTTTCTGTGAACAGAAGTCAGTGTCTACCTCTTGTGAACTTGTTATACGAGTGCAAGTGGTTATGGACACAGCTTTCAATTTTAATTCTACAGTTTGCCATGCGAGTTCTTTTATCCTAGGTGCACATGATGCTACTAACACCAGCTCACCCACTGAGATGATCCCAGGTTATTTATCATTCTAGTTCACTGGTGGCCACCCTAAACTCTTCTGAGCTATGATAACCCCTTATGTTTTATTGGGGCCCCAGAGAAACTACACCGGTTACACGTCCACCCTTGGGTGTGAGTAAATAATATTTACCTATATAAAGTTGATGTTATTCTGGCAATATCTTCCACCTATTTCTTGTTGCTTTTGTCTGTTTTTTTTTGTCAGCCTAATAACGTAAGTGTGGACTTCCAAGACACAGCATCATGGTTCTGTAGGCTGGACCAGACTCTAAGTGGCTCAATCAGATTTCTAAACCAATGTGGTGTTTGCTCCTTGACCTTCATTATTCAACTGAATATTGATAGTTACAAAATCATTGGAGTTGCAATATCATGGAATTTGACTCGAACAATAGTACACTGCTTTAACTGCTTGTGTATCAGGAATTGTTTCAACAAGACTTGGTACACATAGAGCACAGGGACATATGGGCTGATATGCACATAGTACTGGTAACAAACATACTGGTACTGACATAGGATCCTTCCATATGACTGAATTTTAAAATAAACAGTTTTTGGTAAAAAAAAATGGATCCAGAAAAGACAGTAGCATAGTAGTGGAATGATTTGCAAAATTGGAAATAGGGTAGTTCCCTTTTAAGGAGTATTGTTAACCGCAAATAAATATATAGACAGAATAAAGGCAAACATAGGGGTTTTTTTTTGCAAAAAAGGGTTGTATCCAGTGATAATTTCTCATATCAGATCAAAACATTATCAAGATCTCTTAGAGTGATAGAGATCCAACATTTGGGCAGCTTATCCGAGTAATAACCGCATGTAGAGTTTGTGGAATTCGCATACGTGTAGCCGTATTATCTGACACGTTTCGCCCAGTATAAGCTTCTTCAGGTGTAGCTGCATGCTACCGGAATATTAGCATGTACTGGAGGCAGTCTAGGAGTTCATAAAACACAAATTTGTATTACTATTTGGTAATACGGCTACATGTATGCGAATTCCACAAACTGTACTTGCAGGTAATACTCAGATAAGATTGTATGGTCACAAATTAGGTTTATGTCTAGTGACAGCTGGCCAAATGCTGGCCTTTATTCTAGCTACAGTATATTTTGGTAAAAAGTGTCTTAAAGCTGAATTCCAGTCCTACAGCTAGGGCATGTTAAGAACTGCAGCGGGATCAAGTGATCACCAGTGGCTCCCAGCCACGCGCACCTTGCCAGCTGCTCAGTCACTTGTACCACACGCTTGTTCTTAAACAATCAGTGACTGCAGATTTAACAACAGGTGGCAGTGAGTGATACTGAACCACTAACTAATACCCCTAACCATTCTCTAAGGTCTAGGGCACACTTACCTCCTTTGTGCCCTCCAGCGATGATGGATCCAAGTTCTTGTGAAGACTGAATCCCTTGTAGCCACCATCTTTGTTTCATACTCCTTTGGGCCCCACTGCCAGCCTCTTTTGCTACTGGAGATCTAAAATTCTCCAGAAACTGGGAGGATTTTTTTTTTTTGCCCATTGCATGCCTCATCTGCCAAAATACTCTACCTTTGGGTGACATTTTGATAAATTGAATTTAAAGGATAATTTCAAATAACATGATTTTAACTAGGAAACCTAAACACTCCCTGTTGGTGTTCCCCAAGGGTCAGTGCTTGGACTGGTTCTCTTTTCTCTGTACACCTCCTCTCTCGGTAGTCTCATATCCTCCTTTGGCTTACAGTACCATCTGTATGCTGATGACACTCATCTATCTGTCCACCCCTGACCTGTCTCCCTCAGTCCTGGATAAGGTCTCATGCTGCCTGTCAGCCATCTCATCATGGATGTCTGACCGATTCCTGAAACTCAACCTGGATAAAACAGAACTCATCATCATCCCCCCCTCAAATTCCAAATCCCCCCGACATATATCTAACTGTTAACAACACTGTTATTCGGCCCTCCCCTCAGGCACGTTGTCTTGGTGTCACCTTTGACTCGGCCCTCTCATTTACCCCCCATATTCAGAACATTTCCAGGTCCTGTCACTTTCACCTACGCAACATCTCCAAAATCCGCCCCTACCTGTCCCCCGAGACCACCAAACTCCTTGTACATGCTCTTATCATCTCCCGTCTGGACTACTGTAACATCCTTCTCGCTGGTATTCCACTAACCCGACTCTCTCCTCTACAATCTATCATGAATGCTGCAGCTAGACTCATCCATCCTTCCCTCCGCTCTTCTTCCGCTGCATCTCTTTGTAGTTCCCTCCACTGGCTTCCATTTCACCTTAGAATCAAATTTAAGCTCCTGTGCTTTGCCTTCAAATCCCTACACAGTTTTTGTCCCACTTACATTTCTGACATGGTTAAAAAATACTCCCCCTGCCGCTCTCTCCGCTCCTCCAATGACCTACTAATGACTTCCTCACTCATAACCTCATAACACGCACGGATACAAGACTTCTACAGCGCTGCGTAATATGTTGGCGCTATATAAATCCTGTTTATTAATAATAATAATAACACACTTAAGCATTGTTTCTGTAAAACTCTTATTGGGGGTCTTAATATTGTTTTTTGGCTGTGACCTAAGCATTTCTTCCAATACTTCTAGGTTCTCTGTCCACCTAAGCTTGATTAAGGACTTGATTAATGATTGAATGATCTCTCTGAAAGAAGATATTCCTTGTTTAGCCAATGAACTACCGAGGAAGTAATTGAAGCACATTAAACCACATTCACCTTCCCATCCAACAAAAGCTATCCATTGCAGCTAAAAGAATTGTGCTTTTTTTGTCTGTTTGATCTGCTCCTGGTTGAAGAGTTGTGTCACATCTTAGAATATACCCTGTTGTGTCATCTGGTTACAATAATCAATTTCCAGGGGTACCATTAATACATACACACTAGAGCAAACACTGAACGCAAGCAGAGTACAATAGTTCTATAACAACTAAGTTTCAAGTTTCACCTTCAGTGTCTGGAATCTGTTTGCTAGAAAAGATAAATCTCCCTGGCAGGCCCTTACAATTTTAAAAAGTTAGTGGGCGGTTTAACCTCCAGTTTTTGCCTAAAAAAAAAAAAAAAAAAAAAAAAAGAGTTGGAGACTTGCACTACTTTGTTACTTGCCGAGGTCTTCTTGATATGGGTATACAGCATTCCACATGGCCTTAGATTGTTCTGCTTTGCACATTTATGTACTCCTTTTTAGTCCTTGGTAGCCATGGGTTTTTATATTATATGTATACTGTTTAGTTGCTTTTTGTACTTATACTTAAACATTCAATGTAAACCTGCTTTAAATATGTTTATTGGAACTGGATAATTTTAAAGTAAATTACACTTTGTATAGGTGCTATGGTGAGACAGGTTGGTGTCAGAAAGATTTGCAGACCTATACAACAAAAACACTTTTTAGTCCCGAAAAAGTTTATTAGAGTTTTCTGTGTTGGCTAGCTAGATCGAGTGCTGCGGAATTATTGTACTGTTTACACAACTTATACCTCCACATATATCAATTCTTTTTCCATAACTGATTTTGAAATTAGTTCAGATTACTTTTTATTAATGTTGACGTAACATTGGCAGACAAGCAGGGGGCTTTTCTTTAAATAATGAATGTTTTACCGACTCTCTATTTTCATTCTAGAAGTTGTTGATATTTTTTGACATTTCAGTTTTTAGTAGATGCTGCCTAGTTAAAATATTTATTTGGGTTCTTACATCTCTTCAGTTTCCCAGGGGTGAGATATCTGTTTATAAGTTTACTGGTGCATGCCATGACTTTTAAGAAGATGGTTCCACACTACCTGAGCCTAGTGGAGTTTTTCAACGTTTGTCATGTTTAGGAGAATACATTAGGAGGAGTGGAAACATGCAAAATCTAAGTAAGGCCTGCCAGAACAAAGCTAGGAACAACAAAAAGGAGGGAGATCTAATGGATTAATAGCTAGATATAAGATGTCCGTGGATAACCCAGACCAGTAAGCTTTACTTACCTATGAAATATCAGTCCGGGTGGGCCAAACGTTTACCTCGAACCTGTTAGCAGCAGCCAAACCACTACAACATTATATCCACCTGGAGCTCTTCTTTTTATTATCTGCATTTGGAAACCCATCATACAAACCATTATATATTACAAAGGCGGGCTATAACATCTAAAGGCAGAAATCATCTTTGCCGTGCACCAATGGCTTTCAGGGTGCTTGACTGTTCTGTTGTGGTTCACAGTCTTAATAGTTTTGGATAATCTAATCTTTTTGAACCTTTAGAATGTAAATTAAGTTGTGTACAAATCTGTATGTATAACAACACTGGTAAAACAATTATCTCTCTATATACTACTACATGCATTAATATATACTTTAACATTACTGTCCAGGCAACCTCTTCCTTGCTATCCAGAAACATTCTTGAAAGCTGGGAAAACAGTAAGGTGAAAAGAAACAAGTATCCCTCCCAGCAATTATTACATTCCAAGCAGCACTCCCAAAATCCAGACGGCAAGTAGCAATGTATCATTAAAAGATAATTCATGGTCAGAAATGGAGGCCCAGACATGTGTATACCACATCACTCAGTGCTGTGTATTGTTAGCGAACCTGCACACAAACCTGTCTTTATAAACCAGCAGCTTGAGCACAAAGGGGCTAGTTCACTGCAGTCAGTTATCTTGTCAATCCGTTAGCACACGCCACCTGGTCTGCCTTAGTCTAAAATGCCCCTCTTTTGTTCAGCAAAAAAAAAGTTCTCCTTTCTACAAACTTTACCTCCCCAAAACAAAGTTGTAGAAGTAAAATATTTACTTTCATTCAAGGAGTGGGAGAAGTAACATGTTGACAAGGGCATGATATTATCAGACTGGGAAAAGTGCTTCTTGGGGCTATGAAGTCTGCAAGACATTTTTTACATTTTTTCAGAGGATTCAGTCTGTCAGTTCACCCGTACTCTTTCAAATTGTGACGTCTTCACTCCCTGTGAATGGAACCTTGTGTTGTTGTATTTCATGCAATTTACACTATATTCATTTCACTACTTGGTGCTTCTGATTCACTGTTACTCAGAGCTTTTATTATTTTTATCAAGCATTTATCAAGCTGCAATCCCCAGCATGGCGATTTTACTATTATTTGATAATCCAGCCAGCTTTGCTTTAACAACGAGATATCCATGCACAAAAATATCCCACCAAAAGAGGGACTAAACTGAATCCTGACATCCATCCAGTAGCCGGCGCTGCCATCTTCTCCTCTTCTTCCGGCTTCTTCATCCTAGGTCACCCGACCCAGGCACCAGATCGGGTGATGTAGGATGAAAAAACTGGCGATCTCACTGCGCACGTGTGAGATCAGCAAATTTTTCTGTTTGCGCGAAAAGGCTCCTACTGCACATGGCCGAGATGGTCGGGCATGTACAGAACGAGCACCCAAGAGTCTTTGCGCTCCAATTCATTCTCGATCACCTAGACCAGGGGTGTCAAACTCAAATACACAGTGGGCCAAAATTAAAAACTTGGACAAAGTCGTGACTCGCGACCCAAACTTGAAACTGAAATAGCACCGCTACTACAATTCCCTGCGTCAAGAAAACAGTCCAATGCGGGGCCTAATGTTATGTTAAGTCCCTCTTCACTGAAATAGCACTGCTACTACAACTCCCTGTGTCTCAGTCCCATGCAGGGCAACGCATAGGCAGAGAGTGATGCCGGGACGCAAGTGATGCCGGAAATTGTAGTAGCGGCACTATTTGAATGCAGCGGCGGGCCAGGTGCAATTCAAGTTTAGGATTCCATTCATTACCATTACCATTTTATGTAAAGCTTTAAATCTTTCCGTATCCAGTTGTTTCTTTCAATCACTTTGGACCTTTTCCACTATAAGGAACGAACCATCTTCTGCTTCATATGAGTCTCTACTCAAACGTATCCTTGTGCTCTATATATCCCCTGATGAAGCTTAATGGCGAAACGCGTTGGGTTATTAGATGTTCTTACTATTCTATTAGGGATACTACTGTCAATCATTTTCCCATATCAAATTTATGGAAAATATAAGCAAAGTTTTATATGATTAATATAAATGTTAACTAGAATTTTATTCTTGTTCACAATATAATGTTTTTTGCCGCACAAAAAACCCTAGCTTTCCTATCTCTTTATTTTTGACTTCTAAAAAAAGGCCTAAGCCACACATGTGAAGTTTGACAATGATGAAACTTTACTGATTTGGGCAAAAAAACTGAATTCAACCAATCAAAAACATAAAACAGTGGCTTACATCAACTACAAGGGTAGACCATGTAAAATCTGATCATTCTGGGCAAATTTGTTGTGGTGTTTTGTTATTTTGTTTCTATTTCAATAAAGTGTATATAAGATGTCAACTTTGGACTTTTCAACCAACCCAATACTGGAGGCTGATTGTACATATATTTCTTGTTTCTGACAATTACTTTTTTTTGCAATTCTCTGTTGTCTCAAAACCATTTAAGTAACCACAACAACAAAACGCTTGCCATTACCTGTGCCCCTTTCTGATTTAGTGCCAACCATTGCCTCTGCCTTCTCTGTACAAAAAAGACAGTATTATTACAAAGAATAGTATACAAAGTATACAGTGCTGTTAAGAGCGTTCATATTTCTGAAATATGGGCAGAACATGTTTTTGTGTTACACAACACAGAATTTAGATTAATCTTTTCTTTAAAGTCCAAATTTTGAGTTAAAGGAAACAGGGATGTATTAAGATACTATTGCTATCATTTCGAGAATAATTGTTGCCTGATCGTGTCTACTATATTCACTGGCCTATTAAAATTAGTCAGAACCCCTGACTTGAAGTGGTATTTGCCCAAAAGTGCTGAATCCACTGGATCAGCATGGCAGCCAGCTAACTAGCTGAAGCTGCTGGAATACCTGGACACATTTGTAAATAGAGAGCTTAGCTACGGTATGCCGCATGTTCTGTCAGTAGGGGTTTCCTTTAAAACACAAGGACTACTCACGAAAGACAACCTAAAACCAGTTACAATAATTGTTTTTATTCCAACAGTGAAGTTGGGAGTTTTTTGGTAGCTGTAATGTTGTAAGATTCCATTTAAGGCCATTGTTAGAGAAGCAAACCATCAAAGCCCCTTGAGCCGTGAAAGGGTAAGATAATAAATAGTGTTAAATCGCCCCATCTGCGGAACAAAAGAGCTTCCAGAAATTACATCTCTTCCACTGTTATTAAAGGCAGTGGTTGACTATTAACTATTCAAAGAAAAACAGGGAATAAAAAAATTCCCTGAAATCAGCAGAACTAAATGTCTGCTTTTTGGGTGGGTATTGCTTCTCAGAGATACACCTCATAAATCAGGGTAAAGTTATGACTAATGGAAGTCTTCCATATGCTTCAAGCTGAAAACTTGGAAAGTAGAGAACATTCTGCTTGTTTTAAAGCAGCAAATATGGTTTATATTGATGTGCCGTATGATGCAAACTCTAAAAATATGTACAGAATGACATAATTACTGTTCACTGTTGGGCAAAGCCATGGGAAAATCTTTACTGGTAGGCAAAAATAACTTTCCACTGGTCCACAAATTCACTGGGCGACTGCTAATGAAGTAAAGAGGTCTGTTGCATCTCAGAAGTAGGTCAACTGCAATGTCAAAACACCTTTGAAATAAATCTAATTAATTTAAAACACACCTAAAAGAATGCTACATATTCTCATCTGCATAAGCCATTTGTTGCTAATAAATGTGATGCACTACCATGCTTGATCTGCCAAGATGGCAAACCACATAAATAAGGAACCAGACAAAAAAGGAAAAATAATTAAACAAGCATATTACAATACATACAACTATAAATACTGCATACAAAGGTGATAAAAAAAAAACAATGATCTTGTAAATGATCATTTTAGGAATGACAATAAAATATCAATAAAATCATAAATCAAGACATGATTGTAGACAAAACAAATATATATACATATATATATGTATAATATTAAAGCATTTCAAATATGACAAAGAATGTATCAAGACTAAAATTAAATATTAAAAAGTTTTGTATATAAAACTGATAAATAAGAAACAAGGGAATAAATGTAGGAAGAACAAAGTATGCATTTCTGTAGGGGTTCTTTATCACCTGGAAATGGAGAAAAGCAAGGCAACAGTGAGCTAGAACAGATGTTTTTAACCAGAGGTATTTGTTCCCCTTGGGGGTTTCTATAGCCCTTAAGGGCATGGGAACCAAATAAAATGATTATTGGACTGGATCTCTAAAATGAAACCTAATTATTGAATTCTGTATTACTGAACCAGGAACAAAATGAATTGACGAGTCAGTGGATCCATGACTTTTATGGTTAATAACTCTACGTTAATACAAAGACCTTGATTGCATAAAATCAATTGTAGCAAGCTTATGATTTGCCATAATTATAGACTCAAATATGAAAACATTTCTATTTTTTACATTAGCTCTTTTAAAAGTCATACAGCTACTCCATAGTACTAGTGAAGATGATAATCATTCTGACAGCCTAGGGAAGGGGTTATGGGGACATATTAAAGAATTTCTTAGGGTCACAATTGTAAAAATGAAAAAAAGGTTAATAGCTTCTGGGCTAGAGGGTTAGGCTTTAGGTCAACAGGCCAAATGGCAAAATAACTTTGTACTTCATGGGACAGAAAGCCCGAAGGATCTCTCCAAGACACAGACATCTATGAGAGTACTTTGTATGTTGAGGAAATATTGGAACCTCTAATAAGTCTTGTAGCTATTTGTGGTCCCACTGAGGAAATCTTCCACCACTTCTTATTGTGTCACTTGTTATAGATCTTATAACAATAAAAAAAAAAACATATTTGGGCTGGAGTAACACTTTATTATGCTTTATGATTATTCTTTGCCTAATTTACGTTGACTTTATTATTTGTGACTTTAATTTACAAGTGGGAAACAAACACAAAATGCCAATGTTCTCCTTTTCCATGATACAGGGCATGCAAACCTTTCAGACACAGTGACATTCATATGGCTGGACCCAGTAACCCAAATTAAGCATTTTTACTCATTTATAGTGTTGAACAAATGTTTCCTCCATACACTTGGATGTCTCTGACTATCCTGGAAATGAAACCTGTTTTAGCAATTTTTACTGATTTTGAAAGAACAGAAAAGACCAACAGAGCCGAGTCAAATTCCTGCAGGACAAAAACTACTTGGATTGCTTAGCAGAATTTGTGGTTTTTGTTTCCCAGTTTCAGGTTAAAGTTCCAAACAAATGAACGATATACATGTGTCCATGAAATCCCCAGTCGGTAGGTCTAAGTATCTGGGTCTATTCTTGAACATTATTTCTAGGTTTCCCCTGACACAGCTAATTTCCTGCAAGACCATAGTCTCACATTTCTACTCCAACTAATGTTCTGGACAAAAGAAACCTTAAACACATTTCACGCTAAGCATCAGCAAAAATAGCTGTTTCAGCAAATGGCTAAATTAAACCGTCATATTCTCTAAAGCCTAACACAGGCCACATTTTTTCATTTTTGATTGAGATAAATAATGTTAAGTTCCTATTTCAACTGTTATCCCTTTGGGGAGATTTCTCCCTCACTTCCTGTCCCTGAAAAAAACAACAATGCAGTTGCCATCAGGACAGAAAGTCGTTGTCCAAAGTTCTATTTCAAACAGTTTTGTCCAACTCTATCAAACTTTACCCAAAGCTAGGGTCACTTTTTTGGAAAACATATTTAAATCCCAGCGCAAGATAAAAACCAAAAGCCATTAAAAACATTAAAGCGTATCTAAGGCCAAAAACAAAAATGTAATAAAATGAAACTGAACAGTCATTACATAGATAACTGTGGGCTGCACGGTGGCACTTTACTTTGCAGTTCTAGGTCCAAGGTTCGAATCTCGGCCCGGAGACTGCAAGGCCAATGTATGTCCTCCTGTGTTTGCATGGGTTTCCTCTGGGTCCTCTGGTTTCCTCCCAAATTCCGAAAACTTGGAAATATGTTAATTGGTTACTGGGTACTTTGGTTGCTCCTACTTTCTGCTCATTTAAAAGAGCACTCAAAACCCATTTTTTCAAACTTGCCTACCCATCTTCTTCTGTCTTTTAAAAACCATCACTAATTCCCACCACTACATATCCCCCTCCTATTGTGTATAAATTCCCCCACTTCCTAGATTGTAAGCTCTTCGGGGCAGGGTCCTCTCCTCCTGTATCACTGTCTGTATTAGTCTGTCATTTGCAATCCCTATTTAATGTACAGCGCTGCACAATATGTTGGCGCTTTAGAAATCCTGTTTATTATTAATAATAACAACAATAATAATAATCCCAAAAACTTCCAGTCAAGAATGGCGTCAGACTGTGTTAATAACATGGGACTATAGTAACTGCATTAAATTGTGAGCCCTTTGAGAGACAGTTAGTAATATGACTACGGACTTTGTAAAGCGCAGTTGGATCACTGATCATGATATTATCTTAAATTAATATATCACTACTCATACAAATAAATCACTACTATTGGCTTAAAAGCTTACAGCATTCTAGGACCTGCAGCTGAGGATTATGGGGCTGCAGATATCAATAAGGTATGGGTATATTTATTTTATATCACTATTTTCTAGTCAAGACATACAAAAAAGCTGGGAGATTTCTCTCTTATTTGCGCAGACAACATTGCATAAACTGGAATTACCATTTAAGCTATATAACACCGAGTTAATATTAGCTTGCCATCATCCTATTGCAGTAAATAAAAAAAGGTCATTAACGAATAATTCTTTATTTAAACAATGGACACAAATCTCTAAAACCAACATAAATCCAATATTATTTATGGTAACATGTTGATTAACAATTGCCCTAAGCCTCTATTAAAAATGAATAATGTCAAGCATAGAATACATTTTATAACGGGAAGTGAATTATGTTTTTTTAAGATTGCAAATATTATCTGTCCAAGACGCAGAATAATGCATTGCAGATGTCTGAAATAATAAAAAACTCATGATAAAAATCCCTGGACATTTGCTTTCTCACTGGGGTAACATAATCAATTTCTTTACATAAACATCTTACTAACACATGTTTATAGTCACAAACTTTTAGACATGACACAAGTATGCATAAATCACTAGTTGAAACGGTCCCCTGTGTTACAAGCTGGACAGAAGGTTACACTGCAAACAGTTGATGATCAATCTGAACCTGGAAGAATATTCTATGGATCCCAAGTTTGAAAAGCAGACACATATGGTAAATAAGACTGGAACAGGGGATAGAATTCAAAACATATTTGGCTTACAGCATTTAAAAAGATGAATGAAGTGGAAAAAAATAATTAATTTTTACAAGAGCACTAAATCACAGCATCAAGTTATATCACAGAATTCCACATGTAACTATCAGTTATGTAAATCTGATTGGTTACCATATGCATGTAAGCAAAAATGTCAACCCTGGAGTCTTCTTGGTACTCTAGATCTTCCCAATCTAGTTCCTGGATCTAGTTCCAAAAGCCTTAAAGCTTTAAGTGTCCATACTCCTATTGCATTCTCCATAATAAAGAATAAATACAATTTAAAAAATGCAGCAAGTAAGGTGCAACCGATTGTAATGAATTTAGCAGGTGTATAGATCTAACAACTCAAGAGGAGGAAACTGAGATTTAAAGTCTATAAGAAATTTTAGAAGTGCCAAGACCCTCAAAACCTGGGCTCCAGTCCAGAAATCAAGCGTTGGCAACAGCCTATAGGCAAAGGAATACTTTCCCAGAAGCCTGCACAGAATATTTATTAATGCCAAGCCGTACTTAGTCCACAAGGATTGGCTACTTAACAAACATGCATGGTCAGGCCACAACACATTTCTGACTAAGCCTATCGGATATCTCAACAGAATTTGGCAGATGAAACATAATAAAAAGCCCCATAGTGGAGAAATCCCTACACAACAGCAAAACCCTAAAACAAGTGGAAATGTACTGGGACCTAAGGACAACCTTCTCACACTTAAAAACTTAAAGTCTTTAAATTAAGCTTGAATACAGCCTTGTACTTTGCACTACACTTTGTACTATAGAACATTGCTGTTTAGGTGTGTGGGGTCACATGATTTCCAATGGCAGTAGATTTCTGACTGCAAAGAAACCACAAATGATTTGTGCAACTTACCCTAGAGTACACATGCAATGATGCTCCATTACCATCAGGTGTTTCCAAATTCCCACCTAAAGCCTGTGTCACCAATGGAGCACAGCACAGATTTCCCACAGTCAATACAAATAAACTATATACCCCAGGGCATCAAAAGGCTGATCATTTACCAGATGTTGGTTTACATTTGTATAAATGCAGTAATTTAAAATTTAGCTCACAAAGGTCATGGTTGATCCCTACCAAACATTCAGCATGAAATTGTGTGCAACCCAAAAATTTCCATATGTATAAATATAATAACAGTCAAACAACAATTTGTTAGTGAGTAGGGTCAAGCAAGGACTAGCAGCCAGGTAGCAATCCAACATTAGCAGTAATGCTTCACTGGCTGCTTAGCTTCATTACAGGACACTCCAGCCTCCATATTTAGATCCTGATAAACTAAGCACAGTGCTTCAGTAGCCATACACTGCTGTAAAAGTAAATACTAGTTTTACAATTTTACGCAGATTATTTTTTTTATATATATCCAGGGCTGGCTCATAAAGTAGACAGAAGATCCAGTAGGAGAGGGGAGCAAAAAAAGCAGGACCTGCAACCTATGCTTCTAAAATAGTTCAAGGCAATAGAAGATAAAGGTTACACTTGGACCTTATATTTATTACACCTGACACTGCATATATCACTATTTTTATTTAGATAACACATTGGGGTCATTTTATAAAGCAGTGGATCTGACATTCACTGAAATTGTCCCTTATGGAGAATCTTCCAGGTACATTAGCCTTAATGGCAGTAATTGATTGTCCACTAGGTAATATTCAGGGAATGTCAGATTCCCAGCTTTAAAAATAGACCCTATATTGTTAGACACCTTTACGTGTAAGGTATAAATAATACACATAAACATTTAGCTCCTTACTAGAAAGAGATAATGTGTCTGTTTGTCATCATACCTTCAGCACGGGTGTAACTATAATGGGACTGTCATTGCGGGATGTTCTAAAATGATGGTTTCCTGGCTCCCTTGGTGGTTATCTCTGCACATGTTCAAGGCAATGAATCAGAAATTCCAGCAAATGAAATCAAAGCACCCGCATGACACCAAGTGAACCATCATCCTTAATAGGCAACAATGGCAATCTACATAATTCTCTCACAACAGATGTACTAAAGCTTTTCAAGTACCCAGACTAAAATGTAATGCCTTTTAGGTTACACTGTCACTATTTATAAAACAAAGACATGTTTGCAAATATCTGCTCTTTTTAGGAGCTACCCGGATTTAAAAATCTTTTTGGATTACTTATTTTTTAGATATTTTGGATTACTGGTCCCTCTAGTATGCTATGGTTCCATGGTAGTGATGGAAGGAATCACAATGTAAAGTGGGAGACCAGGACACCCAGAAGAATGCCAAATGATGAGAGTTCACCCAACTCATTAGTCTATGTAAAACTACACCATAATACAAAATAATACAGATAGGCTGCTTCAGAATACACCTCATCAGCATTCACCAATAAAGAAGAAAATCAGTTTTACCTGGTATTAACCTTAGCTGATTCCTTATTTTTAGAGCACTCTTTCCTGAGCCATCTTCACATTCATCCTCATCATCACAATCACCACTTGTCTCCTCCTCGTCTGCAGTCCTGCCAATGTGTTTCCTTCGCTGTGTTGACATTCCCTTTAAAAGCTGAAGAAACATAAGAAGAAAGAAGATATAAATAATGGTACTACATAGGAACCAAAGCCAATTATTTTAATACAGAATGGAAACCGAATAAAAATCCTACATGCTTTGCCTTCAGCTGTAGTTCAACCTTTTTGAATGTTTTGCCGACTTAGTGCCACTTAGTTACCTAAAAGTGATAACTGAATATCTGTGCTATGTCCTTTCCCCTAGTAATATTTAAAATACCAGAGTTGAAATTAGCATCAAATAAGCACCAGTTGCATACATTTCCTTCCCAGCTTACACAGAGTATAGATCAGCGCCCAGAGGGCAGCAATATGAAAGGACTAGCCGAAGGTCAGAGAGCAGCTGTCTCCAGGATTAGAACTGGACTCTTCAGGACAAGTGCCATGACTTTGAAATGGAAGTGGCTTCATTCATCGAACACCTTTCAAAGGCAAAGAGCCCCCCTAATCTAACAGTGGCCAGCTCTGTAGAGATATAAATCTGGAACAGTATAAACAAGAGATAAAGTGGTTGGAAATAGCTACTGTACTTTGCAGGTCTCTTGAACATCAAGGACTCAACTTTCCAAATGGAAGATGGAATAGGTATGAGTGGGTTAAAGAACACAAATTCCACTTCTGGTTGTTAAAATTTCACGTAGATCAAACAACGATTGTGTGAAGAGACAACGAAAGCCTCTTATACCTAAAATCTTCAGCTTAGAAGATGCAGCATTTCATATTTGATCACTTTGCTATTCTAAGGGAGTTAATTGGCTACAAGTAAAAGATCCTGTTATCCTGTTACCAGTCCATTTATTTTAACAAAAACCTCTGTATAAAATGATAAGTAAAGTTAGTTTTATTCATTAACTACCTGTAAAGCCTCACTTGTGTAGACATCCAAAGCCCCGTGGACTTCTGCTGGGCGTTGCCATTTTGGATGTGATGTCAGCAGCAAAAACAGACTTATATCAAGTCAATAAAGAAATAGATGTAGGGGGTGAGGGGTGGAGAAGCTGGGCCAGCACAAATACATGCCCCTAGGAGGTGAGGCAAGGAAGGTAGGCGACTAGGCTAGGACAAGGAAAAAAAGGCTAAATGGCTAAAAATGGAGGGTTATGAAGTGTCTTGATCAAAGCCCTGATTTGATTTTCATTTAAATGGTTGGGATGTGAAACAGGTAGCTGATAGAAGGAAACCCAGAAACATACTGTAGCTCTGCATGGAGGAGTGATCAACATTTGTCAGTCACTGTCAATGACGGATACCGATGAAAAGTAATTTTGGCATATGGGGGCAACTTTTTGGCCCAGTGTGAACTGATTTCTTCCACCACACACCATAACATCTATTGATATTTTTTATTTATGTATATAATGGTTTAATGTTTGCCTGTTTACAAATATTGAAAAGTAAAAAACTTTACTTTTTAACATTGTTGTGTAACGTGTCTTCTTTGTTTTCAGTTACACAGCCCTTTTATGAAACAGTGACCACTTTGCACATATGTAGCAAAGACGAAGAACCAAAAATATATCCTAAGTACAGCACACTGAGGACATTGCCAGGAATATCATATTTGATGCAAAAGACTGCCAATAATTGGAATATATGAATACTGTTGCCATGACTGCCAGGAAAATATTTGAATTCATAGGAAGACAGAATGAGGTTGCAGAATGAAAATTGAAGGTAATTTTTAACATCATTAAATTACAAAATGGCTCATGCAGCAGGTATTTCCAAACAACCCTGAAACCTGAGTTTTCCTTTAACACCACATTTCCTAAGAATTCTCATCCTTTCAGCAAATATACTTTAACATTTGCGTCTGTTTTACTGCAGGGCAGACTTCTAAACTCATTCCAAACATGTATGGATTCAATCAAAAGAAAATATTTATTGTTTTAGTAACAAACTATAGTATGTTTCCAACAGTGGAGCAAAACAAATCTTAAATTGTCATTAAATGACAGGCTTCTGGGAAGGACCCCGCTGAGGAGTTGGAAGTCGCTATTACCAAGATTTACTCATTCAACCCTTTTTCCTTCTTTCTCCCTTGGTGAATCGGGAGATGAATTCATGAAAAACGACGTAAATTGAAACACACTTTACTTTCATAAGAACCCTTCATCAAAGCTGAAGAGATTGTTAGTCTTTTTTCTACTATTCCCAGTTGGTACCCGAGGTTCGCTCTTCCTCTTTCAGCTAAAGATGTGGAATTGTGCCATTTCCTGATATCTAGATGAGCAGTTTACCCTCTGCTCCTAGTAAAACAGATCAACTTTCTCTCTGCAGGAGGTTTCTTTCAAAACATGCATGGGTTTATTTTTACTGTAATCGCGGACAATAAATGACATTTGTCATTGACGGATGAGAGCAATATGTGAACATTATAAAGAAAACAGCACGTTACTTAATATACTTTTACCTCCCATACATACTAAGAGCTACACCCTAGTCAAACTTAAAATTAAACATCGACCTGCTTACAGGAAGCACAGCCTACCTGCTGACAACTTCCATTTTCATTCTGTCTGTAATGTTGTGATCCTGGAGCAAATGTCTTGGTGATCACAGAACACCAGAACAACAGAACTTGCTGCCACTTATATACAGTAGTAGAGTTATATACTGTGTTAGCCATTAATGTGTTTTGAACGATCCCACCTTTAAAAAGGAACTAAAACCCATGAATATTCACCTATACCTATTCCATCACAGGGTGCTGTTCCTACTTTTCTTCCTGAAGACAAATCTTGGCCATCTTGATGGGCCATGCCGGGATGACAGAACTCCCGCACAAGAGTTCATTCCTTCCCGGTATGCACAAGGGAAGCTTGGCAAAATTTGACAGCTAGGAAGTCATTAGGCAAGTAAGAACTTTTATTGCAGAAGGTACGTCATCTGTCACTTTCTGCAAAAGTCACCTGCCTGAATTGTCAACAGTAAAAGCCGGACTTTATTATTTCAACAATTTGTACTAAAGATTCAAAAAGAGAAGGGTAACAAAGTTGGGGAAACATTTACAACCCAAGGTCCCCAGATAACATCAATTTAAGAAGAGTGTTATTGAGAGTGCATGTGAGCTTATTGATAGCCATAATTGAACCCAGTTTAGACCTCAGGGCAGTTTTCATTGCATATAATAGGCATTACACAATTCAATGCTGGTTAGGGTTTTTTTTAGGTCTTTGTAATGTAGGCAGATCATGGCTACTAGGAATGGGTTCCTAAAAAATCACAACCCCCTACCTATGTTTCCTACGCTACATCTGGAAACAGACTGCCCTGGGTAACATCTACAGTACTGATGTGATGCTGAATCCACCATGACTGAAAGAAAAAAAAAATCCAATAAGTGTAAAGGGCAGGCCAGGGACAGTAGGCAAAAGGAGCAAGATGATAGCGGAGATCCTTCACCCTAGAAATAAGATGGACCCAGATTTGATGCAGCTTCAAATGCAAAATGTTAGAAGCATTTCCTGTACAGTAGAAAAGCTTGCACCACTGCGAAAGACTGAAAGTAAAATGTAAGTTCACCATTAAGAATATTGGGTATCACTCAAAGTTGAGTTGAAGGCTTACAACAAAATAAATTGCTAGACATTGGAGTGTTCTGGTAGAACACAAACGCAAAATCTTTTGACAAATATGTCCTCCTCTTGCATCAAGCTAATTTTTAATTTGTGAACACTACCGCCTTCTTCCCAACATCTTTATTTTGACAAATAAAGATATAGATATCCCGGGGATGATGTAACTCCCATTTAAAATAGGTACATTGGTAGTAATTACTTCAAAAAAGGAGGGGAGCTAAACCTGGAAGAAATGATGAGGAAGATGGTGGTGGCAGCAAGAGTAGCATACTGGTAGTCAAGAATACTTGCACATTATGGCACTTTTTTTTTCTTAATTTGATCCTAAATTTGATCTCTTAACTAAATTTATCAGTTTAACCTCTACATGAAAGCTTGATAGCTCAGCGATGCAGAGTTACATCTTTCACTACTTTTCTTTGGTGCATTAAACAGGCACAGCACAGCAGTGGTTCGTTGAAAGCCATGTCTGCCCCTAAGGACCTATTTAGAAAGCGTGAAGGCTATGTAATTGTTCAGTTTGTCATTAACAAGTAGAACAGAAGTCCAGTAGGGGTGTAATAATGTTACCCTCCAAGTGTTAGGAAAGCACAATATAGGTCACCTTCCACTAGAGAACTCCAGAATTTTTTAGCTTTGTGATTTCTAGTTACACCCCTGCATAAAAATATTTTCATTTCTGCTAACACACCCTACACTATAAACTGCATAAGAGGTAAATATATAAGAGCTGAAAGGTTTCTAAATGTCCACAATTATAGGCACCTGAATAATCTGACCGACTCCTTCTATACAAAGAATCATTGTAAATGTACAGAAATGGAAGAAACACGCTGTCCTACTGATCAGAAAATATTTCCTTTGGACTATTTTCATGCCTCAGACTTCTTATCTGATTTTTTTTCATAGAATGCTTTATGTTTCTTTCCACAAACAGCCATTTCTTCAGAAAATATATTTTATTTAATATATAGCTACCATTTTTTTCTATAAAAAGTGCAGACTAAAATGCCCTTGACATCTATTGTGGAAACATTACGAGAGGAAATGGTCAGAGGTTGCAAAACAAGGATTTATTACATTTTTGGGGGATTTGGCTTCGCTTGTGTCAGCTAGATTTGCTTTGCTAAAGCATTCCTTTTAATATCTGAAGTCTAGGCAGACCCAAATCCCATGAACCCTGGTTTATAACATCCTTTAAAGTTATTATTTACATGTTACCGGTTTTACTTTAATTTACAAAATATGAGAACACCTTAAAACAAACAAAAAAGGGAAACAAGCAGTGAGAACAGTTTGTTCTGCTCTAGAGAAATGTAACCTAAAATATTCTGAATTACTCAAAGCAGAAAAGTTCTCAGGGAAAATAGATTTTAGGATTACTTCAATGATAGGTAGCAGAAGAGCTGACAGCGGGCTCAGAGATGTCAAAGGTTGGGGCAGAGGGTTCTAAGATTGACCATGTTCAGCCATTCATAAGCATGTCTATTATTATTATTAATATTAAAGAGTATTCATATTGCCCCAACATATTATATAGCGCTGTACATTAAATAGGGGTTGCAAATGACAGACAGATATAGACAGTGACCCAGGATTAGGAGAGGACCCTGCCCAGAAGGGCTTACGATCTACGTTAAACCCTTCTGATAGGCTGCATCTGGTTAAGACAAGTTAGTCCAGAAGATTACTATGGGGACCAAGGGCCCCTGCTTCTCTTTCTGAGCCCCATAAAAGGCTTTGTAGGCTGCTATGGATATTGTTATGGCCTTTCAGTAAGAGAAAGTAAAAATCTTTTAAGCACCTTCTCGGTCAACCTATGAAAAAATTTGCTAATGCACAGCAGTGGAATCAATGAAATGTATTAAAATTTCATATTTGGCTATGATGATTTGGCTCACTACAATTTTAAAATGAGAATTTCTCAGTTGTATCCCAAGATATTTGTCCCTCAAATGTCATCTGATCCCAAGAGAAAATGGGAAAAGAGAACAGGGGTGCAATTCTAAAACCAAGCCCATTGTCAGTCAGAACTTTTCTTATGGCTTAGTGGGTTGCAATAAGACAATAGGCAGTTTTTAAAGCTACTCTACTTTTTTAACACAAACACAGCCTTAGAAAACCCATTGCTTTAAAGGTAAACTTGTTTTTGGGTCAATTCCAGTTCATTTTAACAATTATATATAAGCACATTTTATAAAATTATAAGCACAAACAACCTTGATGTACAGAATATGAAAATGGCTTACAGAGTACTATGGTTAGCTACATAGAAAGCTCCAGTGGAGCGCTCTGATAAGAAATGAATTACCCCTCTGACGCATTCATTTGTGGTATTAATTTTAGCTTGAGCTACTAAGCTCTGTTAACAACAAGCTTTTAGAACAGGAAAATGGAGCCAAAATCTTCTTATTTTTTCACGCACCATTTCCTTTTCTGACTTTCATTAGTCCAGCCATTCTCGAATAGAGATCTTCCAGCGGTCGCTAGGAGTTCTTTGAACCGGTACTGACTGACCTTCAATTTGATGATACCTGCATAGTTTGGGGGCCAACACCATGTGTAGAACCAGCTGCATGATTCTAATGATGTTTTAGTTGTCTGTAAAGTGGTAGCCACCGCAGTTGCTTTTGCTGGCCATGCTAATGAGACTTTTTATCCACTGACCCCAAATGAATTGTAGGAGTCCTTTGAGATCTGAACATTATTTTTAGGGTTCATCAGGGGTGAAATGGTTCAGAAAGGCTGGTTCAGACTATACCAAACAAAGAGAAATATATTATCAAAAATATATACAAACATCTTCAAAGCCAGGTTGAATCAGATTGGAAACGGAGCTGGTCAAACTGCAGAAGTAGCTTCAAAGTCTTTAAGTCTTTAATTTCCTTATATCAAACAGCTCAAATGCAGGAATAAGCAATCAATAGTGGGGTAATTGTGTATGGTTGTAACACTTAGAACAAAATATACTCTGTAAGTAACCAGTATGTATTAGAGTATATAAGAACTTTAGAAGAAACTCTCACAAATCTTGTCTGTATATGTGTTTATGGAGAATCCCACAAATATGTATAAATAGCTTGTTTGATCACTTAGTAACTTGTGATCAGGATTAATGTGTTTGCCAGCAAGTGTGAATGATTTCACAGATGCTAAATATTACCATTCTGATCCCTCATCAAAGGCAATACTACAATCTAAATATGTGCAACTTGTTCAGCCCAGTAGCTTCTGAACTTCAGCCAAAATTGTGGGTGAGTGAGAATAGCCCAGCATCATTTCTGTCATTCATGAACAGACATCAGTGCAGGCTCAGGCAATGGCTATCTCGCTCACCTCGAGTTGCGGTTGCAGATTTTTAAAACTGCTTAGCGAAGCTTGCACTAAATCCACACATTGGTAATATGGTAATATCAAATCAGACGGATGTAAAAGGTACAAAATAATGTAGCTCCATAAATTTGAATACATCATTAATGCCAAAGTAACCCTGACGCACATACCTATCCGTACTCCCTCGCTGGGCACCACTATCTTTTTTTCTTCCTGTGATCAGCAACAATCCTCAGCCATCCTAACTAGCCATGCCAAGGTGACGTGTATTCTGCACAGGCGCATAGGAGTTCATCCATCCCAGCACAGGCAAGGGAAGCCGGAATCGCTGGGTTTCCCTGGCAGCTAAAACAAACGCTGCGCATGCGTAGCTAAGCCTTTTCGCAAATTCCTGGCGCAATGAGACACATAAAGTGGGATATTGTCCATTTCTGCCTGAGTCAGTAAAGTTCAAAGTGGGACACTATTTATTAGTGGGATGTTATATTTAATACTACTCTTTTTTTACTGATTCTGCTAGCCATGTTGTATCATTTTAAAAACGGGGGGATTTGAAGCCTTTTTATATAAAATAGTAAGTTTCTATGTAATGGTCAGATATGAGAGAAGAGTGAACTTTACTGACTGGGACCTCTATTTTCGACTCCGCAGATGGGCTAACTCTGCCGCCCTCCTTAGAGCCTGCTACAGAGTTGATGTTGTACTATCACTACCACCTAAAGCTGAGGCTGTGAACTGTAGGAAGGAATTATTTTGCTGAACTTGAAATATATTTACATTTAATTCAAACTTGCCCTAAAAAAACAAGATATCTGACATTTCCTCAAACATTCCCTGGTGGTAATCAATTACTGCCATTGAAACACAAGGGCCAGGAGGATCCACAACTGGGAATGTTTGCGGGAATGTCAGATTGCCTGTTTTATAAATAGACCCCAAACCGAGTTTTAATATGCCTATACCTGTTTTAGGTCATTGACGATACAAACAGTGACCACGGATCAGGATGACCGCTTCCAAAATAAGTCACCAATGGTAGCTTCTAAATTTCTATCTGACAGGTTTTTCCAGCACTTCCACCTCTAGATTTTAGACTACATCATTTTCAAATCCTTATAAATCAGACAGAAAGGTAACAGAAGATATCTGTTCTAAGGGTACTTTATTAACCACAAACAAAAATTCTAAAATATAGTCCAAAACTACCTCGAGACACTATTCCAAGTTATTAATTGCCTCCTTGAAAGTAATTTAAAAGAATTATTATAGGCATAGTGTACTGTAGAGCATGCTTCAAAAGGTAGAGCACATTGTAATGTTTTATGTTTTCACACTTCTGGTTTGATTTATCAACTATTTTTATTTTCCGTGGTAAAAGTAATTACATATAAAACCCGAAGTAAGATAATGCTGAAATATAAATCATCAGAGGTTCAGGCAGTTCACTTTCTGGACATCCAGTGTCTACCGTAGAAAAACTGGCAGAGAAAAGAGCCCATGAATTCATGCCATGCACAGGACTGTTTTTACAACAAGGCTAAAATTAACTAGTCCATATAAACGAACTCTAATATATATATATGATGCTAATTATAGCTTTAATGCAGTTGTCAACCAATCCATATTTATTTAAATATAGGTTGTTCATTTTTCAGAAACAGTAGTGTGCTTGGCTTTTAACGAATAACAGTTAAAGGAAATCCTTTTCTGTACTTAGAGTTAAAATACCTTTGCAGTTATTATTCTTTCTTTTTTAGAGATAAGCACAATGATTTCTATTTTACTGTGAATCTAACAGATGGTTATAAAGCAAGCAAATCTGCTACTTTTCAGATAAATCATGACTTACTTAAAGGAAAACTCCACTTTATTATTTTTATTATTATTATTAAACAGGATTTTTTATAGCGCCAACATATTACGCAGCGCTGTACATTAAACACTTTTGTTGATAGAACAAAAATAATAGCTACACAAGGCATTTTACAATTAAAAGTTAATCAACATTATCTTTACAAGTTCATTTGCAGCTGCTATGATGATCCAAAACTCTAAAAAATCAAATGTCACTTCCTTGTAATATGGCAGCCTGCAGGCATTGCCCCTGATTCATCAAGCAGAATTGGATGATCGCTCGCGCATTCGTATTCGCGATCCGAAATCGCATTGTGTCTGTGTGCAGAATACCCACATAAATCTTCTGTACATGACTCACTGCTTCTTCCAGACATCTGTCACAAGTCAAAGTACAGGCATCCCCCAAATAGGAGTTTTACTTTAGTGAGATAATTTGTAAGTTTATTTTCTTCCACAAAGGATTGTAGATATTACTTACTGTAGGAAAGGTTTAGGGATGAGAGACCAAATTTATAAAATTTGGTCTTGTGGCAAATTGGGACCTTCTCTCTTACCAAACATGTAGGTGAGAACGGCCTTTGTAAATTCAGCCGGCGAGACCAAATTTTTTAGACCTGCAAGACCAATCAGGGGAGCGGAGCTCTCAGCTCCGCTCCCCTGATTGTTCTTGCAGCCCTTTACTAGTTGTATGTGTTCGTGGATAGATTTTCTCTATGCAAGAACACAGGAGTCCTGTGTTCCTGGATGGAGAAACCTTTCTTCCTATCTTACTTCATTCATTTTTGAATGAAGCCGTGAGAATCCTCCTCTTTGTGAGAGATCCCCGGGCACTACAGGTCAGAAGGAGGATTTCCACGGCTGAATTTATGAATGCAGCCGCGGTAATGCTCCTATAGTGAGTTCCTGGATTTTCGCAGACTCATCAGAACTTCAAGGAAATTTTTGCGAGAATGCCAGAGGCATTCTCGCTCATCACTAGCAAGGTTCTAAGCAACTTTTTTTTTTTTATCCTTACATTTGCCTACTACTTCCTACGCTAGGCACTGAGAGGAGTTTCAGGTGAACCCTTGGTTTTTGCAGACCATTGCAAATGTTTATGCAGATGTTTTGCAGATAATTATAATGCCTGAAAATAGTAAAAAAAAGAACTGACATAGGTCAGGAGACATCTTTAATATGTTTAGCTGCTGTAAAGGTTTCTGGGTATCAGGCAGTTGAACCCAGTCCTTTGCCATGTCGGAGGGTCATTGTATTGTCTTCAGAGCTTCTGGTGCAGCCTGCTCCCAACACTGTAAAGCTGCGTACACACTGCCAATTTTTGTCGTTGGAAAGGATCTTTCACGATCCTTTCCAACGACAAGGGAGTGCACGATGCATGAACCGTGCTGTACATACAGCACCGTTCATGCTCTATGGAGAGGGGAGGGGGAGAGCGACGGAGCGGCACCCTGCTGCGCGCTCTCCCCTTCACTTTCATTACGATCGGCTGTCGTCCATCGTCCGTGGATCCGGCAGGTCGGTCGTCCGGACGATGGAAGACACCGACTGTACACACGGCAGATTTTCGCCCGATAATTGGCCGATGCCGATTATCGGGAGATAAAAATCTGACGTGTGTACGTAGCTTTACACTAACTTGAATGCCTGCAATCCTGATGCTGTGAAAAAAAACAAATCCATCATTTCTTTTCAGCTTCTGAAATGATCAGATTGCTGTGGTTTGTAGCTTTGCAAAAAAAAAAAAAAAAAAAAAGAAACTTGAAAGGGGAAGAAGGCTTTGACTTTGCACCAAGACGACAGACAACTCTCCTACCTTTTCCTAATTTAATCACATTCATTATCAAATACAAAAGCAAGAAACTGCTTAACCAACTAAAGTTTCTTACAATGCAAAACTTTAAATTCAAATGTAGGTGATAAAATGCAATAATTATCAATTAAATGATAGGCATATATCTTTTTTACCTCAGGTTATAACTCCTTGCATATCAATCCTGATCAAAACCAATAAAATTGTAGCATAATCTGAATATTGTTAATAGCTCTATGGCAAAAAATCTACTACTCTTGAGTAAAGTTTCTGGACTAATAGTTCACTTTCTTCAGGTAAGTCAGCCTGGAAATCATTATGTGAATACCATCTAGCTGTTAGACATAAAAAAAGAAAGTAAAGTTGTCTGAAATGAATATATAAGAGTGTGTCTCAATATCTTCTGGAAAATCCCATTCGATGTGCATTAGTGAATTATCTCTAGTACTTTGATATCACCCACTGAAGAATGAACTCATCTGGCTGCATATTAATGCTTAAAAAGAACAGGTTTCAGATTAAGGCATGTGAAATGCAAGGGCACGAGTCCTTCAATATGGATGAAATCTGAGTCATAACCTGCTGAAATGGTTTCAGAACTCATTTCCAATTTTCTGCTTAAACCTTTCTTCTTTGCCTTGGCCATTAATTTTTAACAGGCCTTGGTCTTTTAGAGGGGGCAAATAAAACCTGCAGTGGAGATTAACTACAAAGTGCTACACCGGGGGAGAATGACTCTGGTATCCTTCAACATGCTGTAGGGGGCTAATGAAACCCAAATATAAATGCAATTTCTGTACCATGATGAGGACTGACAAAGACTGTATAAGCAGTTTATGGCCTTGGCCAGCAAAAGTAATTTAACAAGACAGAATCTGGATGGCTAAATATTTAGCACTTTTCTTCGTATCTTACTACACTTGTTACATTTTATTGCCATATACAACACCAAAAATATACTTATTTTTTATGAATTTATTTTTGGGGATTATGTTATGGTAATTTTTGTAATAGCAGGGCAGGCAGAGGAAATCTATTTCTGTCAGAGGTAAGGTATTCAGGATTCAAGGATTTTCAGTTTTTCCTAGGTCATAGGTTCATTTTTTGAGAACTGAAATAATAAAATTGTTACCATATTGTGGTCCAAGAAAAGAATTTCTAGAATTGTGAAATGTCAGCAAAGGCTAGGTTCAGACCTGCAACAAAATGAGCAATCCTGTGCAGCTCCCGCAGGCTGGAACCTTGCCAACCGATTGGTCAAAACTACCCCAGTGCTTGTAAATTTGACAGCATATGACAGTGAGTGGTACTGTACTGCTCACTGACGTACTCATTTCTTCTCTTTTGGGCTGCCCACATGAAGATTCTCACCCAAAGAAGCAGTTCAGTAGCATGAGGAAGCAATAACCGCACCACATCACTGCTATTCTGAATGTAGCCTAAATAATACTGCTACATATTTATTATATTACATCGCTGGTGCATCAACTGCAAATAAAATCCATTGAGAAATTTGGCGCCATGGTCTAAAACAGCGGTCGCCAAACTTTTTGGTCCCGCAGACCACTAAAACCACTTTGACAACTGAGGAGCCAGGAACCTCTCCCATAATGATGTCATAACCCTGCCTGCGATGGTAGAGTGGGTGGGTTGTGTCGTGAAACACAGCCAGTTCCCTGAGCCAGGGATTTGCATGTGGGATGTGGTCCGTGGCTCAGACCAGTGCCTCCCCGGCGGGGTCCTTCCCCTGACCCCGTTAGGGCGTGCACCATCCAGAGCCGCGGACCACCGGTTGGCCACTGCTGGTCTAAAGCAGAATTGCCTAACCTTTTCTGGTTTTTGCAGGTGATGGAGGCCCCAGAACTATGCAGTCATCATCAAATCAGCAACTTTTAAAGGAACCCCCAGCAACATTTGGAGGAACCTTGAGATTCCATGGAACCGGGCTAACAATGGCTGGTCTAAACACCGTTGTTTAAACTTTCTGCTCTGCTTTTGTGGGTTAATTTCATTTTGTGGGTCAATTTATTTTCTTGCGTGTTAAATTTAAAAACTTCCCCAATGTTACCATTCCGTCCACAGATCATTTGTTCAGCAGCCTGCATCATCAAAAGCTTCTCTTAACCATAAAGTTTCCACCTTTCTCTGGAAACCCTGCACAGACACTGAGGCTGTCACATCTGAAGGAGATTTTAGAGTATGTGCTGCAGCCAATAACTAGATTAGTTCCTGTATTCAATTATGTTGGCTGCTAGCACTATTTGAACCTCCCTAGTTCCAGGCTCTGCTTGCTGGATCTTTAGCTTGTTACCCAAGACTCTATCCATCTATACTCTTCCATTAATTGCCTTTTTGGATAACTGACCTCAGCTTGACCTAGATCCTGCTCCTCATCTTTCTTACTGCCTTGACCTTGGACTGTCCAGACCTGGATTCTTGCTTGCCACCTGCCCCGACCTTAGTCACTGTTAACCTTGTCTCCTGTCGGCAGCTTACCCAGTACCTGATCTTTGGTTGTCCCTACACCAAAGCCCTCTATTCCACTTTCTCCATTGGAAAAGCCTGGGGCAACGCCCTGGTCTTCTCCCCACAGCAAAATAGTCCCATGGCCACTAGAATTACCGGCTCATATCTCCTTCTGGGGTGCTCTGGTGAAAGTCAGAAAACACTTAGACTCTACGCAGCAGATATTCCTGCGTCACCTGCCAAGAGGTGCAGCCCAAACACCCAAATACAGCACATTGTGGATTCTCTTATTTCTGTGATCTTTGGAAAAGCAAAGAGAAAAAAAATTTTGATTTTAGTTTCTTTTTTTTTTAGCAGACCAACTACTACTGGTTCTCTTGCTCTTACAGTCTTACCTGGGCAAACACCTCCACCCTTAACATGCACATGCTCCAGTTTCCATAAGTGTCTCTACAGTCACACAGTCAGTGTGCTATTATCTGCAAATGATTAGCAGACTTTGCACTTAGACACAAAGTCAAGTGGTGACCCATCCCAAACTTGTTCACAACTCAAATGGAGACCCAACCCACTGTTTAAGAAAGAGAGATCACTCAAGCAAAGTGTCTTTTTATTTAACCAGATGACACATGACAAAAATGATATAACACTTCCCTGCTCCAGATTTGTTTTATTCTTCATCTTCTGTAAAGCCAAAGTTATCTAGAGTTATTCTGTCAAAGCCTATTGAGCCATTTAGGCTTTCTGTCTTTTCATGTCTGTTTGTGATCTTTGTATTCGACGTTTCATGACGAATACAGAGATCACAAACTGGAAGATTCATGAGACTTCTAAGAACATTCAGTTCTAGGAGTGAAAAGGCTGCATTAAATTTCCTGGAGAGGAGAATAACAGTGCACAAAGTTCTACCAAGACCTAAAATACAAAACATAATACGATGAATATTATTTCCAGAGGCAATATTTTCAATAACGGAAAACAATGTGAGAAAAAAACAAAAATGTTGTTTGCATTCCAAAGTAAAGAACCATAATTAAAACAATGGGGTTGATTTACTCAACAAATAGAGGTTGTTCACTAAGCAAAGAGAACATTCACTTTGAATGATAGTAGACAAAGTGAACTTGTGTTCACCTTGAATACCCAATCATGTACAGGTAAAACGAGGAAGGGGGGCAGCTGTTTACCCTTTCTGTATTTCATCTAGAATTAAAAAAATAAGGTTTTGCCATTTAGGTATATTTTAATTCCCCTTCTTTTCATGTTTCTTCTTTCCAATCTGTCCTTCTTAATAGCAGATTTATATTTCATGTCCTGCCCTTACCCCAGTCACCTGGCTAGCCCTTACATCACATTACCTAGACCAGGCGTTATAACGCTGTGCACTAAAACAATTAACATTGAGTGGGTAAATGACACTAATAGCACATTATTAACCAACTACAATGTACAAACTACACATCTATAGAATCGGTGACATCTCCCATTGCCACATCCTGCCATTTGTGTATGTCATGACTCTTTAAGGGCAATGGAAAATAAATCTTGAGGAGGAAAATCAATTATAATTTCTTTTCAGCTTGCAATGGGCCCATACTCCACATAATTAATTATTGTGTATAAACAGACAGAAAAAACATGGCTTAAATTTTGGGCTTTCAGATTGACAATGTCTAAAGGTAATCTAAAACAGGGTAAAGGTAACTTATCCCTACTCCTAGCACATCAATACAGCCGACCCCATGAAAAAGGTTCAAATATATACATAAAAAAGAGAAGACTTGGGTTTCAAGCAGCTAATCAAATTGTGAAACATATCACAGATTAGGTAAATGAAAACATCCAAACACATAATTGATAGAGAGGTTAGTCCCATTACTATCATGGGTTATATGACCATTACTGTACAGGGAATTCTCTATATATTACAAAGAAAGTTGGAAGATGTCTAAAGGTATGTGTGCTGAATCCTCTTGTGTTCCCTTAGGGCACTTTAAATCTGAGTTTAGTCATGGATTAAACTCTTTACTTCAACCAATCATGTGCTAGCAGAAATCCTTTTTTTTTGTGTTTCTCCAGGGTGAATTACCTTCACTTCCTGTAGATTTATTAGGAAGTGAGAGGATATTTTTCCAATGTAAATCAGAATAAATCTTCTAAACAGGAATTTGGGATTTATTATCACTTTCATTTCTGGTAATATTAGTGATCAGGATAATAAGAGGGAATAAATCTTGTTAACAGGGACAGTGATAACAACTTGATAACCACTATATCTAAAACTAAAAGATTTTCCTTAAATATTCTTTAAATATAACTGACAAAATGCATCACAAACATGACATAGTATAGAGGTGAATGTATAAACAGTGATGTCCTACTTTTCATTATTAAAAGAATCTTCCAGTACACAACTGAAACCCAGCTACTGATAAATTCTGAAGGTTTTATACACTGCTGAACTTTTACAGCTAGGTCAGTTTAAGACTTGTATAGTGGTTACGGGCTGTCAGCACAGTATTGATTTGAGAATGCTAAAAGCTATCCATTTCATATATATTTTCCCTAAATACAATTGAACAAATTGTTGGTCCTTGGCCAACTCTTTTCTTTTGACCTATGTGCAAAACGTAGAATGCCAAGGCTAAAAAAGAAACCTCTTTCACTGTACTGTTTATCATCAGAATTACACATGATGAAATCCTATATCCTTCATGCAACATGCCACAGCTGCATACAACAATGGTAATAGAACTCAATTATGTCTGAAGTATGGGACCACTGTGAAATGAAAGCCTGCATGAAAACAGACCAAGCTACTTCCAAGTAGAGTCTCGTACCAAAGAATTACAGTGTAAAACAAATATCTGACTGGTTATCTAAGGGGTTTAAAAAATGCCAAAAGGTTGAAGATTTTCATAAGAACTTCTAACTTCCATTTCTTTGATTTACTATTTTACATAGTATATAGAATTTGAGAGCCAGTGGCAAATATAGCTTTGGAGTAGTCCATATAACAGAATAAATATTCAGAAGTGCTAATGATAATGTTTGGGGAAATAGATGTTAGTCTATACCTGTCATTTGCTGAATAAACGGAAGGTTCTGCCCTTTGAAACAAGTGGTATTCTAGGGTACAGTTTCCTAAACAATGGGAGAAATTTCTGAGCCCCATACTAAGTGAACTACCTGGGTTCCCCTTCCCTGTTTAAAAGCTCCAGAACTGCAAAAGCCAATCTCTAGGAAAAAAGATTACCTTGTTGCCACAGTAGTTTTACAACAACCAACCCCCTAACCACCTATATCCTTTTCAAGGGTATTAAATGTAATGAAGCTCTGGTTCCAAAGGGATTCTTTTCCAAAACAGCAGAAACTCCCCAGACTTGTCAGCACCATATAACACTGAGTCAGTTCAGGGGATAAAATTTAGTACAGAAGTACCCCTTGTTCCCTTTGATAGGAGCCATGAACAGTAGTACAGGCACCCCTGTAGGTACTGTTACTTCAAATGAACCTGCACACCCATTCAGAAAATCCTGCCAAAAAGTACCGGTACATACCCCAAGCTAGAATTCAAAATTCAATAACCAACAGATTGCTTTGCTTGAATCTTCTATGCAGCAAAAAAAAAAAAAAAAGCAATGACAGTCCTACTCTATCAAAAAGATAATGGATATCTGTTTAGGAATTTTTCCCAAATGCTTTATAATAAAAGAAGATCCTAAGAAATATGAGATTTCCTCCCCCCAAAAAGATAACAGTGCCATTATCTGTAATTTGAAGTGCCTGTGAATATGGATTTGTGTGAATAAACACATCAGTTGTGTAGACTTAAAAAGTTTCCACATGGACAGAATGATAACCGACCAACACACATGAGTTATAGGATCCGCTCGGGTAATGTGTATTACTCCTGTACCTTCCTCTCCATATGTTACTGGTTACTGACTATTCATCACTTAATAAAACAAACTATTTTATTACAGTTTATTGTATAAAGTGTTTGCAATGGATTCCTTTGATAGCAGGCCAGCTCAGAGCAGAGTGATTACCTAATGGAACTGTAAACGTAAAATGTGCACTGAATTGCCATGGGACTGATTGTAGAGAAAAGCCATTTTCCAGCCATAATGACTTTACCTTGCCGGACTTACTCAGATTACTTAAGATTACAAAAAAATGTGAGGAATGGCTGGTCCTGTTGTGGAATGTTTTTTATTAAATATTTTCCAGAAAGCATGCAACACTGAACACAAGGTATTTTCAGGCAAATAAACAACTCTTCAATAGCAAGGACATACACCGTGCCCCATTATCTGATTTTAGGACTCTATGGCCAAGACTATCAATGGGAAAATAGATTACAAACAGGCTAATTCAATAATACAGGGCTCAGGGTAATGGTGACAGAATCCCATAGCAACAAATTGATGAGATTAGGTCAGTAAAAGATTGATGGACAGATATAGATGGGAACTTCCTATTTCTTGTTTGGTATAATCTCACTTTGTATCAGCCAACCACTTAGTCTTAGTAGAATTTTATAGTAGGGGAAAGAAATAGGAGGGAAAAGAGGGTTTTATTTAGGCAAACATATATTTCAGTGACAAATTTTAACAGATTCAACAAGTGGCAACCATAATAGAATACAATGACGTTAAGTTTTATAGTATATACCCCTACAGTGTTTGTGGGGTTTATTGAGATTCATAACAAAACAAAATTCTCCTTATCAAAAAGTCAATTATCACATATAGGGGTACCATAAATTGAAACGTTTGTAGGCAGAATAACGGTCTCAAATTCTGACGCGTTTCACCTTTCCTAGGCTTCTTCAGGGGAATGCGAGACTGTATGTGGCAGATTGAGTCCCAGATTTGGGGTTATAATTCCCTTTACAACAAGCAGGGATTTTTTCAAGAGATAAATCAGTGGTGCAAGGGGAATGGTTGATTTTAAATCAAATATTTGGGGTGCTTGGTGGAACAGCTTAAGCAGACTAGCAACTGAGGTTTCTGGCTGCTGGATGCAATCTAGAAGTAAAAGATTGTTCTGAATGACTTTTATGGGTTGCTGTATTTTATATGTTTATAAATTATATATATTATTATATATGTTTATAAATTATATATTTTATATGTTATGATGTTATCACTCTGGGGGAAGCTTCTTCCCTTTTGAGTGACACACGGCTCCCGCGGTCCAGAGTCCGTGAATTTAGTGGTCCATGACAGCCAAAAGGTTGGGGACCACTGACTTAGACAATAATGAGCATTTACCTTTGCAGTGCATGGATAGCCACACTGAAAGGGTCTCTTAGGATTCTAATGATACATTTGTTTTACAGGCAAAAAATTAGACATCCTCCCCTGGAGTTTTCACTTGATTGTTGCCCATACCATTCCTTCATCAGGTTGTTGTAAATTTTGTTTGACGAATTGATTATTTTAGTCCTTCCATGCAGGACCTCAGAGGCTGCCACCCACACATGCTCTAGAACTTACATCCTGCACTTCGTAGATCCCTGCCATGGTCTGCACATATGAAGAGATATAAAATAGAACACAATTGACAGATTCAATCAAACCTTTAAAATGAAAATTAGATTAAAATAAGAAAATTAACAAATTATGGCTTCTGCTGTTTAAAGTGGAACACCAGACAAACAGTTTAGAACACATACTTGTAATTTTGATAACTTAGAGTATTTTTTAATTTGGTTATGATGAGTCGCTTGCTCTTAAATGATTTTTGCATTATTATTGCCCACCAGTAGATGGAGCTGTGTCCTTATGTTATTATGTATTCCTTATTATATAATACTCATGTCTCTTGTCCCCAGTAGCAAGAGTTTGTTACACATCTTGCATTAGACTTAGTGCCATCTCTTGGTGTGACCCAAAAATAAATCAAGGTCTTTTTCTAATTTTTTTCTGGTTTATACTCTAGTATATAAAGTAGTTTAGTTTTATATGAATATGTATATGTGTGTGTATATGTATATATATATATATATTTACACACACATACATATATACCTTTCCAGTGGTCCAACTTAATCTCTGTCTTTTTGCTGGTGTCATTGAAATTCTCCCCAACATTTATGAACAAGTAGTAGCAATAAACACTTTCATTTTGCCAAATTTCATTGGCTGCTTTATGAACAGCCCCATTTCATTAACTTGCAGTAGTTTAAAAAACACAAATTTATACCCTGCAGCTTATCAGAGGCATAATGTAACTCAATGACATACTAAAAGTTCTGCAAATAAAAGATGATAATAAAGCATCCTGACCACATTAACGCAACTTTGAAGCATAATTTATTATTTGAAAGATATTGGTACTGCTTATGAAAAGATGTTGGTACCTATACTTCTTCAGCAACTGCTAATGTGCTGAACACATGTGAATTGTTATAGGCATTGAGTTAGACCAAACTAATTAAATCAAATGTGGCTGGCATAGTTAGAACATCTTAAAAAATACCGCTCGTAAAAATAATCAGGTTTCAAAGCCATCATCGTGAGCGCCTGGGATAGAGGGTGTTTTAATTCCAGAAGATTTGTCAGAGTACAATGTGGTGACATAATGCTAGCCGTTAATATTCAGGATAGCAGTTTTATCTGCATTACCTTTCAAAACAGAGCTCCTACAATGAATATGCACTGATTAATAGCCAATAAAATACCCAGAGCTCTGAGACTAGAAAATCATTTCCAGTAGCTTATGAAAAAATGCTGGAATGTAGGCTGTTTTTTCACCTGCTTTCAAAGGAAATTCTTGGCTATTAACCACCAAATCCTCCCTTAAGTCAGTCTACATAACAGGTTAGAAGACAGTGCCAGGTTTAAATTAGACCAACACAAACTTCAAAGCAACAGCGCCCCCTAGTGACAAGATCCCCGTATGACATGGAAATTGGAAACAGACTTGTAATAAATAGTTTGCTATTAATGCTGATGGTGCTTGAACATCAATAGCTGCTTTAGGTCGCTCAATGTTGATTATAGTCACATTTTTAAAAAATAAGTTTTATTTGATTATTATTATGATATGGTACTAATGATTGACCAATAATAAGATCCACATGGCAAAAGAATTGCTCAAAAAGTCATACTTATGCAAAGCAACATAAGTTACCATTTGACAGTAATTCTTGGTGGCCTTTAAACAGTGCTTGTAAGACACATTTGTCTTGAATGTCCAATAGATTAGATTAGCTTTTTTAAGCCCTGAAAATACCTTTTGGGTCTTAGGGAACCCCTCTATAATTAGTAAATTCTAAGCTTACAGTACAAATAGTTCCAGAGTTAAGGACATCCAACATATTGGCGACTCCTAGATATAGGAACGGGGCTTCCCTGCTCACACATGTCCATGACGGAGGCTTGATGGGGAGGAAGGGGCGATTCACATGACTTGCAGAAATGTCTTTTAAAAAAACACAGCTGAGTTTTAGGGGCTGAGCTGTTCTGCAACCTGTTGTAACTCTTTAATGACCAAGACAAACTCTGCAGTTGTTTCCTTTTGCATAACAAATCACAGCTTGCTCCAGAAGTAAATAATGTCTAGGCTCCATAAAGATTTTTTTTTTTTGCTTTGTTTGTGATTAAGTCACAGTGAGGATTTTTTTACAGTAACTGACACCACACTGCCTAATATTATGTTGGGACAAGCATCTGTCCTAATTACATTTATTAAAATAATGTACCTGTTCTGACTTACAAATTCAACTTAAGAACAAACCTACAGTCCCTACAATCTTGTATGTAACCCGGGGACTGCCTATACATTCACCTGGTGGCTAATAGGAAGAATGCCTCATACATTGCTGGTCAGTGGGAAGAATGTCACCCTTAGACAGCCAAAAAATCCACTGTGTGGTTAAAGTGACCTGAGAGCCACAAATCGCTTGTTGCTTACGCAACCCCCAGCAACCTGAAGGAACCCTGGTTGAGAAACACTGGATTGAGTGCTTCTGAAAATCACTTATGATATGATACCAAAACATGACAACTAATAGAATCTAAATGGCAAAATATTTGCTTAAAAAGATATGATAATACATAGCAAGTAAAACATTGCAATGTTGCTGTAATTTTTTTTTTTAGTGGTCTTCAAACAGTGATTCGGATAATTTGTGTCTCAAGGGTCCCATATATGTTGGCTGTCTTGAAAACTGCTCATTAAGAATCTGCCTATACATCTGTTGCATGACATGCTTTCCAAAAGCACTTATGCATGTAGCTTTTTCCTGGTACACATATGTCATGCATTTTCTTTATATTAATTACATTTTCTGAATTTTTTCTTACAACTTCTGTCACTTGCAACAGAAAATATTATGTGTAACATTATGATCAACACCAGAACAGACTTGGTAGGAAATGAGTTATAAGGATGTGTGGCACAAATTAAACTCATCCTATACTGCCTAACCAAAATATATTACCAAATGCTATGGGTCCTGAATTTTACACATTCTTATTATATCAATAAGCCTTAAAGTATTACATGTGCTGCTCATGAACACAAAGTATTTCCTATGGAATACCGGGTGTGTGTGTTTGGAGAGATGGGAACCCCCATTGAAGAACTACAATGGTACAAAGCTTCATTTGTGCCTATTCACACCTATGTGCTACACACATTACCACATATGGAAATCCATGCAATGAACATCTCTAACTTGCCATCTTTGGAATGAATGCATGTTCAAAACACCTGTGCATGCTTGGCACATTTGTTTCTATACCCCTTCTCATTCTCCTACAGTCAATTTTTTGGGGGAAGACAATTAGCCTAACTGCAACTGTTTTTGGAATGTGGGAGGAAATCTAAGCAAGCACATACAAACTCACAAACATGTAGATACGTGCGCTATGAAGGTCAGAGTGCTAACCTTTGAGCCACCGTGCTGCCCAGGTAATGATTGTGCTGAATAGGTTTTTTTTTTTCTATTAAGGAATAAAACACAGGAAAATTTGCATGTATTGTGATTGTAGACTGCATAGGTTTTTGTTTATTGTTATATTGCCTAAATAATTTGCTTTTCTGAAAACATTTTCATGTGCATTGCCCCGACTCACTAACTTGCAACCGAACCTAAATTAGCTGTGAGAGGTTCTATTACAAGCCCTTGCCAACCCCACTACACCCGTGCCACTCAAAGGGGAAGACACCTCCCCCAGAGTGACGTTATCATAACGGAACCTGCCCACTCTCCCATAGCGGGTCTAAGCCTGCGATGGGAGAGAGGGTGGGTTGTGTTCAGAGACATGCGTGCCCACTCCCGAAAAAAGTGGGGGCACGTTCCTACCCGTGCCTGCCCCACTACACCTCTGTTTAAGATATCAATAAAAGTGTTTAAAAAATACAAACTTTCCCTGTTGGACATTATATATTATTATATGTGTGAATAACAAAGACTTCCTCTGGCCACTTAATTAGGTATACCTGTTTACCTGCTTGTGAACTAAATATGTAAGCTGCTCTGAGCAGGGTCCTCTCCTCCTCCTGTGTCACTGTCAGTATCTGTCGGTCATTTGCAACCCCTATTTAATGTACAGTGCTGCGTAATATGTTGGGGCTAAATAAATCCTGTTTAATATTAATCTAATCAGCTATACTGCTCTAATTCAGTTCATTTAGGTATGTGGACATTTTCAAGACAACCTGCTGAAGTTCAAAGTGAGCATGAGAATAGGATAGAAAGGTGATTTAAGTGACTTTGAACATAGCAAGGCTGTTGGTGCCAGGCAGATTGGTCTGTGTATTTTAGAAACTGTTGATGTGCCAAGATGTTCATACAACCATATCTAGGGGTTTACAAAAAATGATCTGAAAAAAGGAAAATGCCCAGTGAGCAATTCTCATGGGGAAAATGCCTTGTTGATGCCAATGGTCAAAAGAGAATGGCCAGACTGGTTTGAGATAAAAGAAAGGCAACAATAACCCAAACACCCACTTAAGCTGAAGATACTTAGATAACTGAGTCAAACTATAGGCAGGGTTTTTATTAGGATAAAAAAAAATGTGAACAGTTTCAATTATTAAAACAATACAATTTATTTTAAATTTATGGATAAAAACAATACAAGAACTCATCTTGAAAGCTGCACTTGAAAATTACAGGTATTACTCCCCTCATCTGCATGTTCATAAATTTAAAAAAACGCTCCTAGCATATGGCACCAGCTCCGAGCATATGGCACAGCTGGCACACAAATGGATCAGTTAAATTTTGAAATCCCCACATATGTCTAAACTTATTACAGGCCGGACTACCAGAGACCACAAGCTTGCCATTCTGACCCACCCGAGGTTTTACATATAAATACATTTCCCTCCAGTGCTTACTTTGCCCAAAAGATAATCACGGATAACCCCGCCTAAATGGAAAAAGCAAACAAAGTATCTGGCTATTGACAAAAACTTCTCCACAGCCATGTGAAGCTAATCCATGTCCTCATTTCATAAATGACATTTGTTTTTCACTGTGCAGATTTTTGTTAAAGCAGCAACTAAGCTTCAAAGTACTTCAAAAAGAAACTTCTGACAATGGAAAGGTTTAATGAGTCAAACAAACCCTGCAGACAGGGACAGATTTCTGAATGAGCTAACTAGTAATGTGGGGGAGGGAGGAATTAATCATTTACTATTGCTGTACCTACATCTGTTTTTTTCATGGCTAACACACCAGGCCTGTGTTATGCACCATTTAATGGGGAGCAAACGATTCCCGACAAGGGAAAAGAGAGTGGTTTGCAAGGAAGCATTGTTTACCTATAATACCCTGTCCATCCTTTTGTTGTAGTGGATATCGATAAGTGACAGCAAAACTAACAATATATATTCCTTTAAAGGGAAACATCATGATTTTCTGTAATTTAACATTTTTAATATACATGCACACACACATTTTAAAAACTTCTAATGTATGACAAAGGATTCCCAGAGCACTGCAGGGTTTCAGGCACATCATTGGCTTTCTGGTATATCTTGACAATAACATATTGAAAAGAGACACCTGTTAAGGGGTGAATCGCTGCTCTGAATAATTTCCTTTTGTTTGGATTTTATATTAAGCTATTGGGCTCTGTACAAAAATGTTTATTCCAGCAAAAGACAAGGTGAAACAGCAAAAATGTGAAACGGAGTTGAATGTTCCACCTGCTTTCTACCTGTGAAAATGAAAATCATTCACATGGAATATTGATGACTCTAATAAAAAAAACACCTGCACAAAACTGTACAACCTTTTCTGAATTAAAATTTTTTTACTTACTTATTTTAATCCCACTATGCACTTATCAGCCCTCAAACTGAAAAGTATTGATATTCATGCCATGTCACCACACCTTCAAGACATCTATCGTAACAAGGACCTAAGAGAGGGACTTTTCAGTTAATGGTCTCCCATAATGGAAGATACCATAATGGTTTGGCATCTGTTAGTGGAATTTTACCCTCTACTTAAGAATCTTTACATCTGATGACTTTTGGGCAATTCGTATGCTTGCATCCTCTGACTTGCTCGGTTGTTGTGATTGCGGGTGAGAAGTGAGGGTGAGTGATTGCAAATTCACAGTTTACTCCCTTTAGCAGCTAATCTGCAAATACCTCTACATAGAAAAGGAGTGCAAATTGTCCTAGAGAATATTAGGATTTTTTGAACGGTTATATATTTTTTAACTGTTCTTGAATTCACTTATCTATAAGCAACCTTTGTTTTAAGAATAAATCTTTAATTGCCAAAATAATTTCAGAGAATTATAGTTCTGCCAAAAAAGCAGACAATGCCTGCTAACATGGTTTGGAAAATGTGAAGAGGAGCCTAGAGCTCCACCTGCTGACTCAGTAGCAGAAATGTTCATACTCAATATTTCACTATTACACACCCAAACAGAATATTAAAAAAAATTCGATTTATTTAGGCATGACCTTATTGGATCTGTATAACATCAATATATTCCTTGCAATATCATAGCACAATTAGAGAAATACACAAAAAAAAAAAAAAATCACATCAAACATTTTTAAGGAGAAACTGCACATTACCACACCTTTCTCCTTTAATTGGAGTTGGCAGAATATTGTAGGTCCTGCTACAAAAGGTTGTATTTGCACACTTGTTTGACAGGTGTAATACAACAGTTAAATACTCTTTAAAGATCCAATATATGTAACACAAAATACCCGACAGTCATCAGTAATTCTGATAACATACAAGCTGGAGGGTCATTTGCACCTAGTCTTGTTAGGTGTGAGTATTTTAAACAAATAATTGACTTCTTTGCATTGTGCCCAATGTTTGTGTGCAAATAAAGCTTCTCCATAATTGTTGCAATGATTTATTTCGGCTACTTTAACATTCATTGGAATAATTCTGGAATGTTTCAGTATAGTTTATAAAAATTTTTGCAAGCTGCCTGGTGTAGAGAACATTTTACATGCTAGATATCTATCTTTCTGACCTTCATTTTTCCTATCATTCCTTTCCCAGACATTGCCTGTTTTGCAGTGCAATCTAATTTAGGTTTGTAGGATGTGTGTTCACTTTGTCTTTTATAGCATTTAATAAATAGTCAGTCCCATAAGTCTTGGTATAACTGTCTGCCTTGGGCTATCCACATTACCAACAAGTGAGAGTTACAACTTTATTATACCCATATGAATATTCCTATAGAAGAAGTTGTAGGATGGCATGGCCAAAGATACTGTTATAGCTAATGATAATTGATCTTTGTTGTTAGCCCAATATTTGTGGTCTACAAACATTCCTAATTTAGATCTGGATTGTATTTATTAAACCTATATGTCTGGACAAGATAAAAAATATTTGGTATGTCTTTGTAATCTTTGTAATAAATAAAAAGTTTCATCATGTTATGTATCTTCTGCAAAAACAGAAAAATAAGATTTTTGTCTAATTCAGGCTAACAAGTCATTTTTTTCTGTAATAAAATTTCCTGCTGGTCTACAAAACACCTTTACCTATGTTATGAGGATGAGAAAATAGGAAGGTGTTCTGTCTGAGATTTCAGTGGAACAGGAAGAAAGTTAGAAGCATTCGGGATTACTGGCAGATTGATAGGAATTCTTCAGTACTTATTATTATTTATCAGTATTTATATAGCACCAACATATTACAGAGCGCTGTACATTCAATAAGGATTGCAAATGACAGATAGATACAGACAGTGACACAGGAGGAGGAGAATACCCCTAAAGATTATACAAAACATTTTGTAGTGTTTTTTTTTTATATATGTCTACTGTGCTTTCTATAGATTTGCCATACTATTCTGAGAATTCTTTGCTGTTACAACCTGAGAATCCTTTGCTAATACAACCTGAGTTAAATGTTATTTGTGATAAATATATAGGAAAAAATCAAACACAAAATCAGCTTAATCATATAAAAACAATAAAACCGATCAAACTTTTTACAGCTGCCTATGAGGTCAAATTTACCAGGGAAAAAGGGGGTAAGAGCACTCCATAAAATGACACCTTAGATCTAATATGGGCTGTACTTGTGTTAAATATTTACGTAAACATCTATTTATGATTTTACATTTATTAGAAAAGATCCAAAAACAGAATTTCCTTGCATTTTCTCATTCTATTTAGATTCTATTTGTGTGAGAGGGGCATGTTAACTACAACCAATGTCTGACCCCTAATACACAGGAGAACAATGCAGGTTAAGCTGTAAATTCCAGATCTAGACTCAGCAAAGCCGCACAGCTCATGCAGCTGATGAGAATTACCAGATACCTACTAATACACATCATTCACAAAAATACCATTTAGCCTCCCACGCCACAAAAGGAAAGAATCGTAAAGGCAGGGATCACCCCACTGGCATGTGGTTTTACTAGTTTAATTGCTCCAGTTATTTATTACTGATGAATTCTACTTTCATTTTTTTTTCAGGTACACAAGGACAAGTTCATATAAGAGAAGTGTGGGCTTTATCCTAAATCTTTATATCTCTAAACTAAATCCAATATCCATGAATATTTCACTTCTCATGCAAATTTCAACTTGAGATATTAAAGTAAGAATAACCCCCAATAAAAAACCTCTTCAATCTCTTCTACTGATTGCAAAATAGGTCACAATTTAGTTCAGTTTTATTACCATTTAATCTGTAGTAGTATCACCCTTTTATGGATCTTCTTGCAAAAGTGCACAGACTATCACCATGTAAAGTTTTATTGTATGTAGTTCATGACTTAGAAGTATTTGTGTGGGTGGGAAGGGGTTTGCATTAAAACTCCACTTACATCAGTGATTTTCTACTGCACATACCCAGGCAGAGTGCAGTATACCGCCCATGCGTTCCAAGTAAAGTCATTTTTTGTCTTGTGTTTTCATGCACTGCACATGTGCAGAGAGACAGCATTGTACTGTGCATGTGTGTGGATTCACACCATTATTAATATTATTTATATAGCGCCATCATATTACCCAGCGCTGTACAAATTCCATAGTCCTGACACTAACTGTCCCTCAAAGGGGCTCACAATCTAACATCTTCATATTTCTTTATTACAGTTTAAGGTCACTTTTTTGTGGCAAGGCAATTAGCTTATAACTGCATGTTTTTGGAATGTGGGAAGAAACCGGAGTACCCGAAGGAAACCCACACAGACACGGGGAGAACCTGCAAACTCCATGCAGATAGTGCCCTGGCCAGGATTCGAACCTGGGACCTAGCGCTGCAAAGGTTAATCTCTAGTCCTGACCCAGAACTAACACAAGGGTGTTTTTTCATTACTTTCATACTTTTAGAAGGTTTCCTAGGGAGTACTTTGGCATGCTCATTTGCTTGGTATTTTAAAGCACAGTAATCACATATTGTAAGTAGCCATGTATTTTGTTACATGTGTAGAATTTGTATATTGATCACATATTGATCTTATTAATGCTTATTTGGGTATTTGTCACTTTATTTTTGTACTCATTTGTTCTATTTTTAATTCTGTATAATTGTTTTATTGTTATTTATTTTTAGTATTCTTCATCATTATGATCGCCGCAATCCCCTGAGGAAGCCTTGTAGGTGAAACACGTCGGGAATTTGAGATAAGCCCTAAAAAATCCTTGATCACTCTTCACAAGTGTAAAAACTACATATTGGTACATTATGTTTACGAATTGAATAATGTTTAGTTCGGAATTTCTATGTCTATAATAGAACTACAACAATCTTTTGATCATAAATGTTAATCCTTCCTTTGCCTTTAAAAGCCTACTTACTTTTCTACTTCTTTCTTTACTCCATAGAATAGTGTATGAATATGTAGCTACCATACAGGAAGAAGATACAAACATTTTATAAACTTATTTTTCGGATAGAACAATGGAAAGTGAAGCAAGCGTTTGGTTAGTTGCACTTTAGGTTTAGAAAATGGAAGGATTTCTACAACAAGAGGAAACTGTGAATAATATGACAATGAAGATACTATAAGTTTTGCCTGTATGGAACACTACGAGCTCCATTTATAAAACAAGGAATCAGACATTCCTGCAAACATTCCCCCATGGGAATCTTTCAGGTCTATAAGTTCCAATGGTAGTAAATGATTCTCCGCCAGGGAACGTTTAAAGGAATATCAGATTGTATTTTTGTTTGAATACAGCGCAAAATATGTATATGCAACATTTCATATTTATTAAAAAAAAACACTAATAATAATTAATAAAATGGCTATTTGCCTTAAGGTTTGATTGAATTTATGTGATGCGTAAATCTTTTTTATATATATATACTGAATCTATATTTGTTCAATAAAATTACAAATAAAATGGCTATTTGTTTTAACCCTAACTATAATAAACAACGAAAACATAACAAAAAAACACTTTACCAGGGAATCTGTCATAATAGTCAATATTGGGGTTTCCTTATAGTACAAAGGGGCAAAATGGCAGCCTAAAACGTGCAATTTTAGAACCAGCAATGATGCCTTACATACGTTCTCAACAGGTACATTTTAATTTCACCCAAATCTATTATTTCAGGAGGGTTAATAGCCCACATAGCCTAATATCTTATCTAGGCAATACAGTGTTCAACCCAGAAATGTATTTAAGCTGGATGGGAAGAAATTGTTGGCGGGTGGTGGGCCCCTGTAATATGACCCAACTCATCAGTAACCACCCAAAAACGGCCAGGTGGTTACTGACAAATTCCGGGTGCTGCGCACGGCTAAAAGGGGCTGGGGAGAACACTGCAAAATTATGAAAATATTTGCAATCTGTAATGGCCATTGTAAGTCAGAACAACTTACTATTTGCTGTTGAGTTGAGATTATGGAGAACACAGTAGAAGATGGCAGTTGGCTTTGCTATAAACATGATGCTGTCCCCAAAAGCCAGAGAAGAGATCTACCAGTCCATTGAATAGGAGCCTGCAGTGTGTGATTTGGCCAAGAGACAGATGTGGTGCAGAAGCGATCAGCACTCTCTCATTGTGGAGGAAAAGATCCCCCTGGCCACACGGATTCTGGTTGTGTGCTAAAATGCTCATTGTAGTAGATAGTAAACTAGGAAACAATGAAGAAGGATGCAGTCATGAGCAAAGCTGGCCAAAGACATTCAAAGTAGCTTGGATGTTAGGTAATCTGATAACCAAAAGACCTTTTCCCTCCTTACTACAATGACATTGAAATGCATGCTTGCAGAAAACAGCCCCCAGCCTGTTCCCAATTCGGATTAGCTTTGTCTTCTCCATTGAAATAATGTGGTCAGCTGCCAGCACACATTCTTGACCCTCACTGATTAAAGAGGCCCTGTCACAATAAATTATCATTTATAGTAATTCAGAAACCATCTCCATGTCTGCTATTTGTCCGAGAATGCTAATGTTTTACTTGATCGTCATAAGTGGCTGCTATCTTCTTTCAATTTATTGGTATTTGCAAACTGAGATGCTGCACAGCGATGGGCATATATCAAAGGCAAAAATGCTTGGGATGTATGAGATGATGGCAGACACAATTCTACAATCTGTCTGCCTAAACTTATTTTACTGGTCTGCTACAAAAACAGCACTGTCACATCCCCCAAATGTGAATGTGGCTCAGAAAGATCATCCAGAAAAAACCCAGCCTGGCCCAATATGAAATACCCACCCCACGTACAATAAAGCACACTTCCATACTTCAAAGGCTTGTGTAAGGCCATCTGAATGTTACACAAGTTTACAATGAAAAGCAGTCCAATAAAAACAGAGAACAATCCTCCATCCCCTGGAATTCTCTTAAAAATACATGCAAGGAAAGAAAATGAATGAGCTGGAATCCCCAGTCTGACACAGTATTGACTGTTTAATATTCAGTTAAGCAGCTGTGTGTTTTCTTTTCACCTACCTGATTGACGTGATTCAATTTATCAATGATCTGGTTAATTACGGGCTCAGTACTCCTGGCTTTTCCTTCTTGGTTGCTTGTTTGAACCTTTAAGCCATTTTTCACTGTGTTAGGATTGAATCTGAAAGAATATTGACAGATCACAAAGATGTTAGGATTGATCTGCTTAGTGCTGCCAGTTAGGAAATTCCACAAGCAAGGTTAAAGGAAAAAACATCACCTACTAAGACTGTGTCACTTTTATGTTTCAGGTTTTAAAAGTTGTATCATAGATAGTATAAGGTGGTCACGTATGCAAGCATGATCTGACCAACCTTAGGAGTCTGCCAGCGCATTGCTAAGTATGAACTGTCACTGCTGCATACAGAGAGACAAAGAGAGAACAAAATAGAGAAATAAAGAGAAAAAAGAAAAACATAAAAGGAAAGGCAAGAATAGAAAAAAAGGAATAAAAGAAAAAAAGTTCTACTTGGGGATTTCAAACATCAAGATAATCAACATTTTTTAATGAAAGTGATATGCATACACACTATTGCCCCCTTTTATGAATGTATTTCTAGTTGTATCAATACCAATGGCCAATCCTCTCTCGTGATCCATGATTAGCCCATGTTCTCAAATTCACCGATGATCATTCATATGCCTTCTATACCACCTAGCTAAATTAGTATTTTCCTTTAACCCCCCATGAGGTTACACTTGTACAAATAGTGCCACGTAAATATTGCATTATTAGGCAGTTACACATTCCACGGATTATGAATCACTCAAAAGTCAAAAATCATCCGGCAAAATTTAACCCATTAAATGTGCAATATGGTTAGTTTAGAGATAATTCCCTGATGGATATTATAATATAATGATGGAGACCATGTGATAATGATACAATCTATGCATGAACATCAGGGAACCAGGACAATTTATTTTTCCAATCTAAATCTTGTACACATTTAGAAAACCCCTTGCCCTTGGATATTTCTGAGCCAATTAGAGATGCTCCATTGCATAACTTTTTGTCCCCACTTCTATAATTTACTGACACAAGCATGCCGAGTTTCGGCTTTATGTTTAACACTCAACATCTTTGAAATATTTCAAGTTCCTTTTCAGAAGGTTTATTCCACACCCTAGATTGTGTTACATGAATAGAGCATCAGTCAATGGAAGCTTTCCAGGACAATAAATTGTTCTTAGAGCGTCACCTAGTGGCAGCCGTCAGAAGTAGTACAAACTGAATGTGAACGAAGACTTTCACTGCTTGTGCACCAATTCCATTCCATTAGGTTAATAAAAGTTTTCTGTTTTTTGATGCTTCAATGTTTGTTATCTTTATACTCTATTCTAAAAACTTTCCTGAATGATAAATCACATTGTGCAATAGATTTACATAATAAGTTAATTGGATGTTCGCAAGAGATTCACAGAAAACACTTACTGAATATATTCACCAGTATTAAAATAAGGAATTATTATTTCAACCAAGAGTAAATTACACCTAAACTCAACCTAAACTAAAAGCAGAAGCAAAAATACATATTACTGAACCTGTTAACTAGATTACATACAGTATATGGAATTCTGTTCAGTTTTCAACAGCACAGCCAAACCAATCGCCTTTGGTGCAGTGGTAGTACAGGCTGGTCAAGAACATATTCCAAAACCCATGTTTATTAATCAATAAAGGAGAATTAGCACTTTAGTCATCATAATTCTCCTTCCACCTCTCACTCCAATATCTGTGCACTACAACAGTGCCGGATTGACACTATGGGCCTGATTTATTAAAGCTCTCCAAGACTGGAGAAGACACACTTTAATCAGTAAACCTGGGTAATCCAGCAAACCTGGAATGGATCTGGTCCAGGATTGAAAACATTTGCTAACAATTAGCAAATGCCTTTTAGGAAATCTATTCCAGGTTTGCTGGATAACCCAGGTTCACTGATGAAATTGTGGAATAAAATATAATATAATACCTAGTTCTGCAACCACTTATAGTAACGGGTTATGTCTGGAACCAGACCCATGTTTTTCTGATACTCCGTGGCACCTAAATTATGTAGCAAGCATACAATGTTAACCTATGACTATGTGGAGTCATAGGTTTTATCTCACTAATATACTAGTATTTGGTCAGCTCCACATATGGATATGTGGAGCTGACCAAATACTAGTATATTAGTGAGATAAAATGGCTGATGAAAAGATCACTGTATAATATAAATGAATACAACCTGCAAAATGACATCAAGTGTATTTTTCAACTGTTTCAACTTCCTTTTCATTAACAATCATTTTGTGACGTCATGCTTTGAGGGTCACCTAGAACTGATTATACAATTTCCATGGTATCAAGTCTTTTCATTACATCAGAAAGTCAATGATTTACAGGACATATGGATACTTGAGTCATCTGTTTCTGTTCCGTGTTATTCTAAATTTCCTTGTGACTTGTAGAGCATTCTGTAATATGTTACTTGTGTTGTAGAAAATTCTTTTTAACAGTACAGTAGATAATTCTACAGCAGCTTTCATGATGAATGGTTTTCTGATTAGTGTTTAAATCACTGGGTATCAGAGAACTTGTCACTCTACATCAAGAACATATCACAAGATATGACCCAAGCATCCCTGACCTTACTGTGAACATATGGGGCTCTCTTTAATGTGGAGAGGGGCCGGCAAATATCTACCATGTGTTGGGCTTTTTTTTTTTGCTTCTACCCACATATGCCAAGATGCTAGCTGGCTCTGGTGTGTATATTAACATATGGAGAGCACCCAGCCCTGACTTAAGATCATAATACAAGTCTCTGGAGTTTCAAAAGAAAGCATATTTTCGTAACAGAAGAGGAGAACATCGTCAGCTCATGTAATCAAAGATCACAGACTTTGCAGAAATGTTGTGTCCTCCTTCCATGAGAACCTGATAAAGGGTAATAGATTTCAAGAAGTGTCAAATGATAAAGAATTTGCATGGCTCTGTAATATTCCATCTAATTTGTTTAATAAAACAGCTGTTGTGAATTAGGAAGATGCAGATCAGCATTATATATTGTATGCTGTAGAGAAGGGGTGCCCACGCTTTTTTGGCTTGCCAGCTACTTTTAAAATGACAAAGTCAAAATGTTCTACCAACAATAAAAACTTGGACTTAACAACTCCTGTGGACGGTAGCGTTTATTTGAAAAGGCAGGGCTCTGCGATCTACTTGCGTTGCCTTGGCGATCTACCGGTAGATCACGATCCACCTGTTGGTATTGTGTTATATTGTGTTGTTTTTAAACAAGCAAGACCAAACTACCATATTTTAAGAGATAGGTTTTTAAAAAAGGGATTCTGGTTTAATGGAAATAATGAAATTGCTTTTAGATGATATCTGCCCTCCAATCTGTCTTCTCCCTATGTGCTGGCATACAAAAAAAACTGCTAGATGACCCTTTTTACTAACCCTAATTCACAGTCACATGTCTTTCTAGAACCATTTTTTCGGGGGAGTTGGCATGGCCACATCTGCAACGCTTGATTACAAGTCCATTGTACCTGGAAAAAGTACTTGTGAGCGGCCTAGATGGTAGAACTAGGTGAGTAAAACTGGCATTACAAGGTAAAACCAAAAAAAAAAAGACCTGAATGGGTAAGAGGTGTTTGGGACGGAGCAAAAAAAAAAAAAGGGTGATTTTTGCTTAAAGATAAGCTTTACAATGCATGGATGCTGGAATATCCAAATATAATGTAACTGAAGATGTGGCTTGAATAGACTGCAACATGTCTTCAACATTACAGAACAAGTCCAGAATGTGACTAACTATTAAACAAAACTTCTTTCTTTGCAAAAGGAGATCTAAAATGACATGACATTTGTAAATAAGTGTATATAACACCTTAATATACACAATATCAACAATTCTAAGACAATCTTGTGCATAAACATAGCTGCTGTATCCAATGTGATACTCAGGGCAGCTAGGGAAAGCAGGAAAACGTTTTTTTTTTCGCTTTGGGATAGCCAGGAAAATTAAGAACCTCTGTCTTATTTTTATTTCTGTCCAGGTTCTCTATAGATAGCAATAACCCCTTTATTTGTCCTGGTTGCCATCGTCATTAGGACAAAAGGTGATGAGAAATCCAAAATGTTACAGATGTCACCAGAACAAGAGGTGAGAAAAAAATCTTAATAATGAGGGTACAAGTAGTGTGAAAAGTCTAGAAAGAGATTTTTCCTCACTTTGTAAAGATTTCTTCTTAATTTCTGTTGCCCCAGGGACTCAAGGTGCAGTGAAATCTCTCCAATTGGCTACAGACTTGGTGCTATATAATGTCTGCACCAAATATAAAGATAAATATATAAGATAAATATATCTTAAAACATGCAGCATTTCTGATCAGCATGCTTGGCTTGGTGTGAATATTGACATTCTATAAGCTGCCATCCTTTATGGACATGTTCATTTTATAGAGTAAATACAGACAGCAAATAATACAAACCAGTGCAAAACCTACACTAGCCAGAAATTACCAGAATTGCTAAACTTAAACTCCATTCACCTGTATACAATTCATTGCAGTCAGATTTAATTACCCTTCAACAGAGCTTTAGAAAAAAAATTACCATTTCACGATTCTTTCCAACCCCTCAACTCTGAAACACATGCAGCTTGTATAGATCCTGGAACCATTCATATTCATCAGCAACTACTGAACTTTATCTAGGACTAAAATATACATTTAACATTTATTAAGTGCCCAGTTTGGTGAAATATTTACAGTGTATATTTATCAAGATCTGTTTTGTTCGGCTCTTGATCCAAATGTTAAAATTTTCCAACTGCATACTGGTGATAACTGTAATAAATTGCACACATCAGCAAGATAGAATTGAAAGTTTTTGATTTGCTGCTGCTCGGAGTTTTAGACTATATCCTTTGTGCTCTGAAATGTCATCTCTGAAATATACTTCCTTGTGTGAGGTATGATTCAGTCATCCTGTTAGTATAAGCTTGTCAGTTAAAATAAAGGGAATATATACAAGTTTTAGTTCAAGCATTAAAGTTTAAATTCAACAACTGCCAAACATGTTTTTTGCAGAGCCCTGTAAACCTAAACACAAAGCATTTGTGCACGTTTCCTCTTGTACAGCGATCTGACTTGAGCTTATGTTTCAAGTTTATGTGTATGTATGTAGATTGAAATATTTCGTCAGAATGTCTATCCTGTGCAGATTGTGACATGCGGAGAATGTCTGGAGAGGTGAAGGGGACATCAAGCTGAATCGTTTGTGCTGTGGCCTATAAGGGTCTTTGTATGACTTTAACATTCTTTCCCATGTATGGGAATTCGGAGCTTTCTGACTGGCTTGTGTATATCCTGCCATAGCAGACAAAATATCAACATATGATGCTATGGTTTTATCCTAACATACACAAGTAAAAGGACTCATAGCTATATAGACAGCTAAATGTTACAGCTTGATGCAAAGAATCTTACCAATCTTATGATTAAAGTGTGCTTATACTGTGCTGGGAAAAATAACTGATTTATGTAATGGAAGGCACGTTCAAGTGGCATTAAAGTTTAAAAAAAATGAAATGCTATGTCCTTTCTGCAATAAAACAAATTTACCTGCCTGTTCGCATTCTTCTCTGTGATGTATACTGAGCTGAGCATGAACAGCTTGGTGCACAATCCTGGCAGCCGGGAATAAAAGAGCTCCTGTGCACATGCAGAATTACAACATTCTGGTCTGGGCAGGCAATATGGAGGAAGATCCCGAACCAGGGGGAGAACTGGGTGAAGATGTTGGTGCCAGCAATGGCACAAGGAGAGGTTAGCTTAGTTAAATAGCTGTGAGCCGACATGAAAATTTATTCTACTGCAAAAGGGACATTGTCTGACCCTTATGCAATAAAGAACCCACCTGCTTCCAAATATTTCATTTTTAAATTTATTCCTACTTTATGTCTCCTAGAAATGCCAAATACCTCTGAATATGGGTATACAGGTGATACCCCTCCGCCTCCCCACAAAGCCCAAGCTTCTCTGGGGATTGGGCAGCTACTGATAATGTAACCCCAGTTATATTGTCTCTGGTGCCCATCTCTATTTATGGCAAGCTGAGAGTAGAGCCATGCTCACAAAAGCAAAACATCACTAGGAACTGGGGGACCAACTTTTTGGCAAAGGAGATATCTACGTCCTGGTGACATTTAATAAAGGAATGTAACATTTTGCTGTTAGAATATGTAAAGATTTATGTCCACAGTCTAGGCACAAGTGCACTTTAAATTTGTAGATATTTAGGAAATACCTTGTATGTGTAATGCGCCTGGGCACACAAACTACAGCCAACTCCAAGAATCCTTTCATCAAGCTTTATTGTTGATCAGTCCGATAGGTGTGGTACAGAAGGGTAAAGCAGAGGCAGGTCAGAAACAATCTGAAGTCAGGGCAGGCAGCAGGCAAGAGTGGTCACAAACAATCCAAGGTCAGGGCAGCCGGAGTTCACGCAGAATCAGGTATCAGACCGAGTTGCTATTGGTAACAACAACAGGTTAATATGAATCAACACAGAGAACGCACCCAAGCACACTGTACACACAGAGGCTTATAGCGGGCAATGGTGTCCAGGACAGGTTCTCCTTAAATGGCCAATGACCAATGAGTGCCCAATGACCTTGCGCGGATTGGCCGCAGGGAATTCAAACTTACTATGTCCCGCCACGCCGAGAGGCAGCCGAGTGCCTTGTCCTCGGGAGGTACAAGAGGAACGCGTAGTAGCGCGCACACCTCTTCCCACAGCACCCCTGGGACGTGCCCTACTTTGCACATCCACAGGAGTACTTTCTCTGTTCACGTCCATAGGGATACTGGGGATGCCGCCTGGCTGAACAGTAGTTTGGCTAGAACGGATCCCTCCGCCTGCAGGGAGAGACACACAGCCATGCCATGCTGCCTGCTGCAGCGGCGTCTCCCTCTGCGTCTGTGATCCCCAGGGATGCCGTGGGCTCGCTGGAAAGATAAGTTCCTTACAGTATGATCATTACATATATAGGGAGCAGAGAACAGGAGTTATGCTTTATTTCTCTGCTTACCTGAAGAGGCATGGGAAGCAAAATGCTGATCTTCTGCATTGTCAACTCAATCCATCCAGCGTCAGTATGGTGGTATTGTTGTTCTTATCACGTTCAACAAGTTGAGGGTCCTGTTTACAGTAGAACCATGGCTATTAAAAATATAGATGTGCTTTCAGCAGGACAAGAATTCTGCTTATATGGTGGCTGAGGGGGGTAGACAACTATTCCTGTTGCTACACAGGGGGTTTATACATAGTTTGGTAGTTGAGCTGAAGGATCAATCTAGTCAATACAAATATTTAGGTTAGTTCTAGTGAGTTCCAATGATTGTCACCTTGCTAAGGCCATTGCAAGTGGTCCCATCAGGGCTATTGAATTTTGCATTTATTCATCATTCCAAAGTTGCAGAAGGAGGGTTATGACCAAAAGCACCAATTACAAAGAAAATTAGGACACTGTTTAAAGTTAGAAGAGGCAAGCAAAAGACAATCAATCCGACACCTATCTACCTTACGAGGGGGTGCTGAGAAATTCCTGGCATTGCCAGATGAAATAGAAAAATGAGTGTGGGGGCATATGACAGCCTAATTTCTTAGTATGTAACTGTGCAAATATCAGATCTTTGCAATTCTTAAAACTGCTTTTTCTTTTAGTGAGAAGCTGTGATGGCAGAGGCACAAGCGAATTTCACGTCGTTGGAGTTACGGGCTGATGTGAACTTTTTGTTTCTCCATGGAAAGTCAGCAAAGGACATTCACACTGAGATGTCCCAAACACTGGGGGAAAAGTGTCCTTCCTACAGCACTGTTAAAACCTGGATATCTTGTTTTAAGACTGGGTATTTCACCGTTGAAGATGAGCCCCGCAGTGGGCGCCCCCAACCTCAACTGACCCGGCAACCTGCGATGCTGTACATGAGCTGAATTTTGAGGACCGGAGAATATCCGCAAAAAAGATAGCCAGATACTTGACATCTCACAGGAGCGTGTTGGGTTTGTTATCACCACTCACCTAGACATGCGCAAGCTTTCAGCGAAGTGGGTGCCAGAATGTTTGAACAGTGATCAGAAGAAGGAACAATTTGAAGCATCCAAAGTCGTTTTGGCCCAATTTGAAGCTGCACAGGACTTTTTGGCTAGGTTAGTGACTGAGGATGAAACCTGGCTCCACATCTATGATCCTGAATCCAAGGAAAAGTCAAAAGGAATGGCGCCACAGCGGAAGTTCAGAACCCAGAAATCGTCCAAAAAAGTCAAGGCGTCCGTTTCCTGGGACAAAGACGGTATTCTGTTGGTGGACTACCTACCTCAGGGCTCTAGTATCACTGAACCGTATTATGCTAACCTCCTGGACCAGCTGATGAGGCAATTAAGACAAAACGCTGTGGAAAGTTGACCAAAGGGATCTTTTTTTGCAGGACAATGCACCTGCGCACACATCCAATGTTGTGGCTGCCAAATTGAACACCCTGGGTTTCCAATTGGTCCACCATCCCCTCTACTCACCTGACCTGGCCCCCTTTGGACTATTACCTGTTCCCGAATTTGAAGAAACACCTGAAGGGGCAATGTTTTGAGGACATTTCTGACGTCAAAGATGCTGCTGAGAGCTGGTTTGCGGCCCAACCAAAGGACTTTTATTTGAACGGTCTAGAAAAGCTGCAAATGTGCTGTACCAAGTGCATCAGTCTTAGGGAGGAATATGTTGAATAAATCTGTTATTTCATAGCTCTGGCTCTCTTCTTTCTGGAACTTCTTAGCACCCAATCATAAATATTACCTGGATTTTATTTTTACTGGTGACTTGTTTATTCTATCTCTTCTAAAATCTATTGGTATATAAAGGCTTATCGGCTCTTTAATCTAAGCAATGGAATGTACAAACAAAAATCTTAATACACCAGTTTATGTTTAGGTCTGTGATGGCTAAAAAGTATTTTCATTCCACATTGTTAAATCATCAAAGAAAGTATTCTGGCACACGCACAGATTAGAAAGCAATGTATTTGTTTACCAAAGGAATGCAAGACCTTATGGATGTGGACCGTAGTCTGAATGCCTGAGCAGCTTGCCGAGTTGTTCACATAGTTATAAATGGCAGGTTTCATATTGGGGAGAGCGCACGCTCTGTCACTGACACTTTCATTTGTAAGTCCTTTAGCGGCTCTCTGCACTGCCAGAGTTCAGTTATATATCACAATCGTCCAATGGCTTCATATTTCACTGGCTGCCTTCATCTACAGCAGCATGCTGCCTGCCATGTGCAGTGTGTTCATCACAGATTACAGCTTTCAGCTCCCATAATGAATGTCTCTGACAGGCCTCACCCAAACTCTGCGCATGCTGGATATTTTAACTGTTTGCAGATGAGTACTAGTATTGTTGGTTTATTATTTTTTTATATCTGAAGAAAACCAAAGTGAGTACCATGTAAACCATGCTATGTAAACCTTTTTCAGTGAAGAATATAAAAAAACATGTTATATAATGAATTTAATATATCATTAGCATCGTACATTGTATTTAAATTAATACGACATATAGAATATAGTTAAATAAGTAAATAATAAAATAAATTAAAAAAAGAGGATACTGTCGGCTGATGCCAATAACCTGGTTGGTAGATATTTATAACGGACAGGTCAGTTTGGACAAATACCAATCGTTTATCTGAGGGAGGAAGAGGAGAAGAGGAGGGAGGGAAAGCCAGGCTTTTGAAGGGCAACCAGAGTTAAATTTAAAAACAAAAAATTTTATTGTTCCAACAACATAATTTAAAAGATTAAGAGCTTGTCTCTATAAATGAATCCTAGGCTAACGTATAACCAAGTTTCCCAAAAAAATAGCAAAATAGTTTAGTATCATACTAGGTTAGCGATGGCAGTAAGGTGTCCCACCCGAAGCGTTTCGCCTGTACCGGGCTTTATCAGGGGTAGGGGGAGACTTAGTATTATTGCTGGGGCTTTTTACCGCATTAAAAGCCTTGTGATACTGAAATGCTACTTATAAGTATTTGATAGTGTTGATCAATTTGGACGTACTGCTGGTGTTTCCAGATGTCCGAGTGGAGTGAACGGTGTGATAGAAGCTTGAAATGTTTATTCCAGGACCTTCATATGCACAATGATTATGACATCTCTGTCTGTCTTAGTAGAAGTAAATGGTGATCCAGCAAGGGAAGATAAAGTGTTGTCTTCTCGTATAGAGTATTTTAGTTGCGGTATGTGGGTGAGCTGCAGGCAGCAGTCCAAAAGGGACGTCCACAAGGCTCTTAATGCAGTAAACACAAGAGCAATTAAAAGGGTATATAAAGTAGTTTTGTATATAGTTCCATTCTAGTGAAATAAAACTATTTAATATTAACACTTTGTATGAATTGTGTATGAATCCTAACATTCGTATTTTAGGAGAGACTAAAAGTAACTATCCTCCATTGTGCTCTCTTTAAAAAAATACTCTTTGTATCACGTGTCTTTGTGCACTCTGTGTATAAAACAGATATAAAGAATTGTTTTAAAAACATAAAACTTTAAGAAAAAACTTGACTCAAAACAATTATATTCATTTAATGCTGGAGTCTGAAAAAACTTTAAATACTACTCCAGATATTTCCACAGACCTGAACTCAAATATTATAGCCATCATCTGAAGAGATATTGCCCCTTGAGATCCCTCTATTGTTATTAGTCCACTACATGTATGTTCCAACAGTGCTTTGCCCTAATGAAGAGGGACCATTTCAACACCTAAACCGTGTTGGTGCTTCATGTTGCATGAGTCTGAATAAAATTACATCTAGGCTTTATATGTTCCGTTTTGGTGCACACCGAGGCTCTACTATATTAATACAAACCTTCATCTCCAACTCTAGGTAGAGCTGCCTGGGGAAAATCTCTCTCCATACTCCATAACATTTAACAGAACACATACTGCTTAGGAGATCCAGCACCTTTCTTCTTTTCTTAGGTCAACATTTGGGTTGTTCTGATGATCAAAGCACCTTTGTGTTATAATGGCTTGGAGGCTATTGAATATAAGTGCCTGCACTTTATTTATGCATTACCTTCAAATCATTGCTCAACAGTTTTTCTCTTTTTTCTTTCTTTTTTTTTGTTGTAGATTGGCTTTAACCATTTAAAAGTTGTGGACTGTAAACAGGTAAATAGGAAGGTAAAAAAGGTAAAAAAATATATATATGTGCTCATTTACATTAAAGCTCAACAGGGCTTTCACTTTAAACAGTTTAATACGTCATGTGCATAAAAAAAGTTATGCAAAGTATAGTCATTTAATCTGCCTACATGATGAAGGAACCAGTAAAAAGTAGTACTTAAAATAATCGAAATGTGCTCAAAATGGATTCATTAGCGCCGTTTAAAGTTATATAGCAATCAGTAAAATTGTATTCCCGGCATATATTCTACATTAGAATCAGTAAGCACTTGACAGCCAGTTCCTAGGCTCAATCCATTCTTCTAGCCTCACAGGTTAGTATTCAGGAGTATTATATTAGTTCTAAAAATTACCCTGATTACACTAAATGCTGGCCAGTAATATCTTGCACCTCCAGATATAAGGGCAGTGTTTTACATCCAAACAATATTATGAAATGGTTAAAAAGTGGACATAGGCAAAACGGCAGCTACTTTTGTGATAGATCATTTTCAACTGCTTTTTATAGCACTGTTTTACAGATAAGGTCCCTTCTTGTGCTTTAAATATATGTCAATAAGGCCTCGTCTCCAGTGGATTTGAGCAAGCTTGAGGGTGCATAGCAAGGAAAACACAACACGCTTCAGCTTTGATTTAGCTTTACTTCATTTACAGAACACATAGGACGACCGAGGGAAATGCAGCTTTGACAACCTGGTAGTTTTGATTTAAATTGAAGCAAAGCAAAGCTAAAACAAGCGTGGTGACTGCCTGGTTGCTTTCAATTAAAAGCTATTGAAATATCCAAATCTGCTTCTTTGATGGGTGTCTAAAGTGGATACTAGGCATTAAAATTACAAAATCAAAGCAAGCTCAGAAAATACCAACTGGTAATAGTTTTTTGCAAATTCAATGCACTGTATTTTCGCATTCTGAACTACAGAAGTGAACTTACATTTTAAAGGGTATTTCCCTATCTTTCTGTTCACAGAAGGACCACCACCAGCAAAAGATTTGCATTTGAGTGTTATGGTTTTCAAAAAGTGATTTGAAGGTAATGCAAAATAAAATAATAAATGTACCAGTATCATGTACTGAGAACAGGAAAAGATGATCTGTTGTTTTTTTTTTTGCCTTTTAAAACAACAGGAAACACCAGAAGGACTCTTTGGATGTCACATGAAACTGGTGACCCCTCTGCACTTGTTCTTGGTACAGAAATTAAGCCAAGCCACTTTTCCACAATCACCTTCCTCTCCGTACTAAATCTAGTAAACAATCTGAAATCCAACCATGCTTCCTTCTGCCCTCACCACCTGTCACTACAACACACTTATTTCTCAAACACATATTGTATGGAACTCAGAGATGTTTATTTAGTATATTATATTGTATAGGAAGCTATAACTATTGTTTGAATTAAAGGCTACGTCACAAAGCCAAGATTTTCACGTCACCTTTCTCTCTCCCCAAGAGGTTATGTCTCTTACATTCAACCTAAATAAAATATGCATGTACATATCTAACTTTCCACCCATCTATTGATCTATGTTTTTTAAATTTATATTAAAGTCAATCAGAAAATGGACAAAGTTGCTTGACCAATATGTCAAAACCTTCCAAAATACTTTTACAAGAAATTGCCAAATTAGGTAAAATTGTAGCAACAAATTCATTGGCACCAACAATTGTATTTAAAAAGCTGAAAATGCCATAAAAATATGTAAAAAATCTAAATAAATCACCTTTTGCAGCAACCAGATAGGTGGTGTCTGGCCCCAGAAACTATCATTTGATTGGTGGTAAAAGCCAGTCTTCAGATCAGGGTCAGCAAACGCCAATAACATGTTATTAATACCAGGGCATGGTTTTGAGAATGATTTCATCCTCATTATGAAATCATTTTGGATAACACCTTATCTAAAGTTTTTTTTTTTTTTTTTTGGCTATAATTTTGAGATGGTGATCACTTTATATTTACATGTGTATACCCAGGTCTATCAGAACATAATACATATTTATTATGAATTTTACCATTTTAATAAAGATTTAATGCAAAGTTTCCATTTCTGCTGAATGCCACACGCTGCTTAACCAAGTTACTTTTCCTGGCTGTAAAAGGGCCTTCTTGTTCTTTCCAATTTTTTATCATATAAATATATAAGAGACCCTTTACTGGAGCAGCCATGTTTTCATTATTACCATATAACTAAACTCTGATTTAAATATTGTTCTAGATTTCTAATAATATGATGTTTAGCTGCTAGGCATACAAACTGGATGAAAAATCTTAAATTGACTATTCAGTGGTAGAAAGCCTGAACAATGTATATTACATCGGCATAATATATAAATTTAACTGATTTGCCATTTATCTACAAAACATTACACAAAAACATAGAAAACCATTTGCATTTAAATAAGAAATTGTTTGTTGTAATAAATATAATGTACATGAAAATTCAACAGCTGCATGTATACAACTAAAAGAGGCTACAGACATGAAAAGCAATTCTGTGCAGCAGGTTCACTTATCTAACACCCCTCCCCCAGTTAGCTACTTGGCACCTATTCACAGAATGCTGTGGGCATAAAATGCATTTAATTTTGTACGCTAACTTTGCACCTAAAACCACAAGGAATACATGCCCCGCTTTATATTTTTGGTCAACATGCAAAAATAGGGGCACCAATTTTTTTGGTTTATTGCAAAGCCTCTGAACAAAAATATTTTTGGGCTTTTAAGGGCATGTAGTGTTTTTGTTAAAAAAAGATATAATTCTTTATTAACCCTTTGGCTATAAAAGATATAGCCAAACGATAATGTAGGATCCATTTGATTGTAAGGGTGCTAGCTCTGTACAAACACCAATGTTTCTATGAAAAGAAGAATGAAACAGCTGTGCTGATGCCCCTGGCTATAGGCTTATTCTAGATGAACATAATAATGATTCCACCTCCAGGAAGGTTCAACCAAGGGATGTTAAGGAACACTTACCGACATCCAAACATACCCCTTTTAGACTATGGAGAAGGTAACAGGCTAGGAAAGTACTATTGGTTGTATTTAATGCTAGTGCCACCCAGCTACTTTTTATAAATGTAACTCATGTATTTGGCTCCTTTCTCTGTTCCCAGGGGCAGACATGGGGGGGTGAAAAGTTTGCCAATGCACTAGGGCTTCAGACCCTCCTCCAAGCCAACAGGAGTCAATTCTGCACAGGGGCCCACTGTTGGCTACATCCACCACCGATGTTACTGTACCCGGTTGCCCCCCCACCCCTATTCCCTCTACCCTATTAGGTAAGTTCTGATACAAATAGTGGCAGATGGGATTCAGCTTTTTCAAATTTTAGTGCACTGTTAATTAAGCTCTTTCCTTTTATATCCTGCCTTGCAAATACCAGAGCATATAAAATAGGGGTTTAACTGCAGCCACTAGAAAAAGGTCTTCCAAATTAAGTCAGATTGTGGCAGATGAGCTCTAGTGACTTTTAACATAGGCTCAATTAACTTCCATTAAACATTAACTGCAAAAAAATCAAACTTTAAATGCACATTAAATTAGCCAGAAAAAAAATCAAAAGTCCCCATACCGCTGTTTCTTCTGGACAAATAGAGGTCGTACAGAACCTCAGGCCTGGTTATTCATATTAATAGAGACATATCCTTGATGCTTGGGTAATTTTTAAAAATGATCCGCTGACATTTTTTTATCCCTGTAGTGCTTTGGGTCAGCTCTTTAAGTAGGGGTTAATTAATACCTTAGGTTACTTACTGTGGAGACATTGATATATACTTCCGCCGATTCTCTTTCTAATAGTGCTGGGAATCTGTATTACTTGTATATGACGAATGAAACGGAACTTAATGAAATTCTTATCCCAGGATAATGTAACTGTCATTAATAGAAGGGTTCCATCCTGTACAGAAGGTCAGCGATCTGCATATGCAATCTTGCAGAAGAGATTAAACCAAACTTAAACAGCTCATCAGAGGACAAAGCCATACTTATGAGTGCAAATAGCACACTTGTGGATTTATTGAAGGATAAGTGAGAACTTTTAGTGAATGTATATTTAAATCCCCTCCTCTCCTTCTCCAGGGCTTTGGTCAGAGGTTATACTTACCTGTAACCTTGATCCTCCAGCACCTTTGTTGTGCATTGCACTCAAACACCTCAAAACTCTAAACAGACTAACACATATACAGCACAGCCTTCATTTTTTGAAGCCTGTCTTCAATTAAGTAAATGGAGGTTGTGCTGTACATGCTTAGGTAGCACAGACTATGGACAGCATTATTTAAAGGCATTTCAGTGGTTGTATTATTTATGCATTGTATAATTTCCATGCTTTGCACTAGTTTGCAGTGTGCTACAGAACATCAGAACCCTAACCTTGTGAAATACTATATTTCACATATATTTCTCCCCATACTAAATATCATGACAGAGGCACCTGAACTTACCCCTGTTCGGGCTGACAACCTATTGTGACTCCCATTCAGAGATAGACCTAAGACAACCTACCCTACTAAAGCTTTACCTCCTTTAGGACTGCAAAATTTACTGATGCCCCCCCAATCTTCAACTTCTTGCTTTTATGTAAAACCCTGATTTTCCTTCAGGCATCTTCCCAATCACCTTTTTGTCCTTTCGATCCAAAAAACTTGATCTAATTATATAAAATTCAAACACCTACTGGTGTGTACACTTTCCCACCTTCCTACATCCTCCAGTTACATAAAATCCCTACATCACATCGTGCCATGTTTGAAGCTGGGACAGTGACCTACATGCCCATGGCTTTATATCCTTTCTTTACTTTTTCCCCACCTACTGTCTCCTCACCACAAACAACCTACCTCAGCTGATGGTTGAGGAAACCAGGGCTTACTCTGAGTAATGAGATGTGCATATCCCCATCCCAAATGACCCACAGTTGCTCTTAACCACAAACCTGATTCGCTTATGCAGGATGAAATCCAAATCATGACCACAAAATCCTTACTGCTGCTAAGCAATGCATAGCTAGGATCCCTTGGATTTACTTTCCTTTCAACATATGGTCCTACACTACCCCATTGTCTCCTCTATTGCAATTCTATTTTCTGTCCCATCTCCTGCTCGTTCCCACTTCCCCACTTCTACGTGTGCTTTTTTTCCCTCTCCTTTGGGTAGTCTCTTGAAACTGGTGAGTTTTCTCCTCTGTTCAACATGACCCTCCTGGCTTGGAATTGTACTTTTATAGATATATTTTTCCTGAAACTATCCTAGATATTTGTTATATCAATCAGAAACAACAAAACTCTGCCATAGCAAACAGACACAGAGTCAAACCGATTAGAAGAGAACTGGATCAATTGAATGGATGGGCTTTGAGTTTTCAACTTCATCCGTGTAGTTATATTGAATAATCAAGCAAATGATCATAGTGATATGTGTGTAGCCACCATTGGTAAAATATCCACCCAAATATAGATATATAAAGTTTTCTAAAGATAGAATAAAACAATGGAAAAGAAGCAAAAGAAGTGCTGTAAAGAGTAAAATACAACTGCAAATAACCAAATAGCAATAATCTGCACATAGTTTAAGGGATACTGGAAGGTACTGGACAGTATACAGTGTACATGGGTAATACAAATCTTTGACATAGCTCAAGACTTACTTCTCAACAATCTCCTGTCCATTCCAGCAAGAAGTATCATTCTCAGCGACGGTGCTGTGACGACAGACAAGTGTAGGGAGGCTGCCATAGAAGTGACTGTAGGCTTTCAACTTCATTATAAACTCCCTTGAAGAAGAAGATATGTTAGCAATAGTGTCATAGAAAGATAATGAAACAGAGTTTTTTGATTTTTTTTTGTGGGTTTAGTTGTATAGCTATTATAGGCCTTGCAGTACTTTAATAAAGCAAAAAAACAGCAAAAATATGATAAAAAAAAAAATGAATTGAGATAAACAAGCAAAACCACTTTTGCTGCAATATTTACTTTCAATTCAAATGTTTCCCCCACTAAGTCCTTCTCGTCCTGGGCAGTGAAAGGAGAAGCAGCACAGCGATGAGCTAATTTCTCAGTCTAAGGGTATGTTCAGACCAGCAGCTAAAAACCATGGCATTTACTGCATTCCTATGCCTTGTACTGCCTACAGCCCACAGCCAGGCACACAGGAGTAGTTTCAGGCAAAAACTTGTCAAGACATTGTTTGTTTAGGATCCCCATTAATTTTAAAACCAGACATTTTATTAGAAAATTAGAATTTGTTGTCATTTCCGCAATCAGCATATAATTGATGCCACATCCCAACATTCAAAATATAAATACAAGAATTTTATCTCTTACAAGGCTTAGGACCTTTCTGGATAGGAAATAAGAGAGCGGGTATACGTCCCATTCCTCCTATCTATAAAGATTGCTAAAGAAGGAAGGGAGCAAAAATTTTTTAGCCACCTTCCTTTTGTCAAAACCAGACCTCTGCCTCCTCCAACAGTGGCACAGGCCATAATTGTTAAAGAGAGCCCCATCCCCACAACATGACTCCAGTGTTGTGGCAGTCTCTGCATGCAGAGCTTATTGGAATCTGGGAAACGCCCAGATATCCACCACCTCACCCTGGGAAATGAGTACAGGGGTACATTGCACCCCATACCCATTCCCAGAAAAGGCTGAATGTCCCCAGAAAAAAATGGCACAATAATGACCTTTGCAGGATCCAGCAATGTCCAAATAAGAGATCCCACCAAGATCCATCAAATGCTCGCTGCTTCCCATTGAACAAAGACAGAAGATCTGTCCAGCTAGGTAGAGTCCTGCATTGTTTACATGTGTTCAGCCAGTCTAACAGGGGAAAGTTGACAGCCATTTTACTGCTGGTGAAAATTGATAGTGTCTAATTGGCACCTTGTACCGCTCCTTCCTCTCACGCTTCAACTCTAATGTAGACGGTCTGCAAGAGGCTAATACCGGGTCAAATGCAGGTATGTACATTGCTCACATTTAAAATGTATTAAATCAGTTTTTTTATATCTGCCTATAGTTCAGCTTTGAGATAGGCAGATGTCTCACTAAGAGTGATGCTCCTTTTTTAACTTGCTAGGAATTGATGTGATCTGCTCTGCACCTTAACACACATTAAAGTTTCAGCATTGTTACCCATTGTGCTACTTCTTACCCTGCATATCCAACCACCACTTTTGTTTTCTTTCCTATATGTGTGTACATTGATTTGCCAGGTGTCTCCAGCAATTCCATATTCCAAATTCAATATCTTCATAACATGACATTTAAATCCTTTCAAAGTTTCCTTATATGAACAAATGAAATCTTAATACAGGCCAGATAACCCTCACCAAAACTAAAATAGGGGATGGAAGGGGGGGATACAGTTTTCCAGTGGGCTTATTCTCAATAATAATCGTATCTGCAGACTTATACAGAGCTAAAGTCCTAGTCCAATCTGAGATATATTTATTATAATAAAATATAATTTTGTATTCCATCTAACCTTTAGTATCATTAATTTTAAATTATTTTTTATTGTCCAATTTTTTTTACTCAGTTCTCTTTCTGTATTTAGATCTCAAAAAATATTCAACATATTTTTTATACACAAAGAAAAGAGATCAGATGTAAATGTGTGAAAATAACTTCACTGCATAGTTTCTAATTTCGTATGCACAGAACAGAAGAACTATCTGCGCATTACACATGCAGGCTCTGCCATCTGATTGCAATGCACCACAATGCTTGCCCTTTTGTCTCTTTACAATGACAGTAAGCTGACCTAATTAATACATCTTCTATATGCTGGTATCCTACCTGAGCATTTGTTAAAGTGGACCCAAACCAAAATTGTTACTTTACATAAAAGGGTAGAAAGCCCTTTTATAGAAAGTATTTTTTTTTTTTACTGCAACACCCAAAAAAAAAAAAAAAATTAAACAGGTGAAGCTCTTCCTATTCTGTCTTGATTGCTGTGATAATCAAGACTGAATAGAAGCCCAGAGCCTCCCTGGATACCTACGTCACGCATCCCAGAAGGCTCCTGGCTGCTCCTTCTGCACATGCCAGATCTCACGCATGAGCAAAAGGGGAATTTTCCTACACCGAGAGGAAAGTGATGCCAATCTCACACATGCGCAGTGAGATCAGCCTATTTTTTCCCCCTTTACAGCAGGCTACGTCACCCGATCCCGCCCCGGCGCAGTCCAAGATTGGATGACGTAGTCAGAACAAGGATGAAAAAGGTGGAGGTGCCCGGTGCTTTCTCCACCCCGGAATGAAGGAAAATTCCAGGATGGTACAAGACCCGATGGAGCACTTCTCCAGCGCGATGGAGGAATCTTTTGAGTAGAAGGTAAATGTGATTTTTTTTTAATTTTCAGTTAAGTTCCACTTTAAGTGTACAGGATGCGTGACTGCAGTGACATATGGAGCATTTTATAGTGGTTAATCTAAGCATCTTTAATGTGTAATACAAAAGCAACATTTTCAGGATTAAGCTGATTTCAAGAATACAGGGCATAACCTATAGTAGGAGGTGGAAAGTTACAAAATTAACATTTTATTTTTTAGTTTTATATTTCTGAAAACAAACTTCTAGCAGACATACATTAAAATAATGCTTAAAGATGAACCACTTGTTCCTGCTGCAAACATTCCCCTGCTAGGGCAATCCTGTGTGGTAACCAGAAGTAATTACCCTAGCACCAGCATGCAAATGCATCACTTAGAGATGTTTTATTGATTTTAGTTTCCAGAGTGTATCAGGACACATGAAGAGATACATGACAGAGTTTATGGCAAATTGTAGGAAATCTAATAAACCAGTCATGAAAGGGGCTGAAAATCCTGCCTTCTCCTAGTAGGCTGTGATGCCAATCCCCTGGCTTCAATACTGTAAGAAACTGACCTGGAAGACAAATTTATTCTGATGTTCCAATCTGCATATTTTGTTTGGATGAATTTCATTTTGGTGCTTAATGCATTGGATAACAACAGAGGGCAATGACGTAGGACAATGGATTTTGAACTAGTGCATCTTAAAACTGGAGATTATTACACAAGAAAACAAAGTTTATGATAAGCTTTTCCCAACTAAGTTGTAAATATCTACAATAAATTTACATAAAGTGGAATTTATGTAAAGGGATCAGACACATAAGACACCTACGCAGTTTTTTCTCTTTAATCATATAGTATGTGGGTATCAGCTTATGTGCCTGGTTTGCTGATCTGGTAACATCTCGGAAGACATGCATTTAAAAGGAAGGAATTAAAAAGTAAGCAGATCAGGTCTGGCATATTGCCTGACATTTGTGGATAACCACGATTATTACAAAATCTGACCCTGCAGATCTGTGTTAAAGTGTATGTATATCATAACAATCAATATCTTTTGTTTGCTCCCTTTTGGATGGTTACGTATACAATTCAAAGCCTTTTGTTATGTCTCTTTTATAGGTATAAAAATGCCTGCCGTTCTTGCTGGAAATCCTTTTAGTAAATAACATTTTGCCTGTGTTACACTGTTATTGGTTAGCAATGTTCCCAGCTTTCTCTGAACTAGTGGTATGAGGGAGAAGGAATAGATTATAGGTTCTTCCTATGCAATTTTTCAAAGGACCTTTTGGTTAACTGCCAACCCCTTGGATCTTGTGATGATAGAAGGAAGAGGGGAAAACAGGGTTTTTTAGGCAGACAAATGAATTTTTAAATGTTAAAAAATCAGTACAATAGTGCATGAAAAAACATCACATAGTTTTTATTGTAATAATTTTCATTCGCTAGCAAGTACATGCGTCCCTGTTAGGAGGATACATCACTGCAGGTGTGCCATAGTCATACCGTAGAGAACATTGGTTATAGAATTATTAGGTGGTAGTCATAAAGAGATATTGTCTTCTCAATCCCAACACTTTTTGCCAAAAAGCTTCCTCGTTAAAGACTTTAAATTCTAGGTGATTAGGTTCAAGGTTATTGGTACATGCTGGTAGTTTAAATGAATAGAGGTATTACAATCCCCAAGAAGTTCTCTATACAGTCTAAACCTAAAAGAAAACTCTAAACTCTTTAGATGCACCATAGATACATTGATATAAAACCTACATGCAATAATAATACCTGTATTCATTTGAAACTACCAGGATATACCAATAACCATGAGCCTAATCACCTGGAATTTAAAGTCTCCAAAGAGACCCCTGAGGAAGCAATTTGGCAAAACACGTTGGGATTGAGACGACAATATCTCTTTAAAACTACCAATTAATATTTCTACAACCAATGTACTGTATTGTATGACTAAGGTACACCCGCATTGATGTCTCCTCCTAACAGAGGCGCATGTACTTGTCAACAAATGAAAATTATTGTTCATATGTTTTTTCATGCATTATTGTACTGATTTTTTTTCATTTATAAAATCTTTTGTCTGCCTAAAAAAACTCGTTTTCCTCTCTTCCTTTTATCTTCACATGATCCAATAAAAGGGGTTGGCAGGTAATCAAAAGGTCCTTTCAAGAACCTACTATCTATTTTTTCTCTCTCATACCACTAGTTCAGAGATAGCTGGGAACATTGCTAATCAATAACAGTGTAATATTTTAACATTTATAAAATAATTTTTATAAAAAAATAAATAAATTTTATAAAAAAAAACCCTCCTTTCCTCTTTTTCTTTTTTCTCAGAACTACCACATCTAAGGACCAGTAAAAAGCAATATATTACATTTTTGGATTTTTCTTTACCAATGCAGTGGAAAGGCACTGGTGTTACAAATAGCATGTAGTTTGGATAAGCTGATCTGAAATAACAAAGAAAGAAAAACACAATGTTTAATATACCTCCGTTTTCCTGGTAACGTCTCCTCATTGTCTACGTTGGCCTTGAATACCTTTTTAGCTGCATATGCTTCCACTCTATTGCGTGTTGACCGTGTCACCCTTTGTTTTGAAGCACCGCACAGTTTAGTAACCTAAAAATGTGAAATATGTGTTATTACCGTCAAAACACTAATGATACATTTGTCACAGAAGGCCAGCTACCAGCAATTCCTAACAATGTTTTTGCCGGTTTCTTTCTATTCAAACACTTAAATTATCAAGTCCACTAATACAAACAATTCTCTATATGAACTAAAACCACAGTAACATGTGTAACTAAAGGAAAATGCAAACAGCACAGTATTTATTTACAGCAACATATGAATATAGCATATTAACAAAATATCATAAAGAATAAATATTTATATCTAAACTATTTTTTTCACACTATTTTGTATTCAGCCATTATAAACAGCAATTAAAGAGCCCCATAATAAATCTTGATCTTCCCTACAAAAATCCATCGGTTTCAACTACTTAGGTGACTTACTGGTTGAATTAAATAGGCCCCTTGGACCCACCAGTGAAAGGGCTCCTAACTGTTAGAAGCATGGCATGAAGTTAAGGGTAACTTTAAGTGCACACATTTTTCAGACATTTTTTTAGTGGTCAAAGGTAATGAGGGGAGGTCTAAAGGTTGAAGAATAGTAGTAACCTGAAACCTCTTCCTATCAACCTTCCCAGTAGTAAAAAAAAGTCTCTGATTGATGCTCCTACCAGACCTTGGTTATTTGGATATCTGACCTAACCTTATAGTTATGGCATGTTAGATTGCTCATGTGAGCCCTAGTACCAGGCACTAAAGGCTGCCATATGGCTGGTTATCAAAAAATGAAACTGTGCATTGTCCACAATCACAATTTCATTAGTCTGCAATATATTTTAGAAGTTCTTGGTAAACAATTTGCAGGCACTATAGCAAGCACATTTATTCAGGTCACACATAAATAACTACAGAGGCTATAAAATAGTTCTTGCACAGGCACATGGCTTACACAGTGGAAAAGTTTGTGACAATATATATATGTACATACACAGATTTTGTCTTACATTTTCATCAGCATTTGGAGTTTAGAACATCCACTGTATCATCACATGGGAAAAAACTTTTGATTTGTCCTTCGGGTAATTTAGGCATCATACAAATGTAACTGGTCAGGTTACATCCTGCTGGCAAGTAATCAAAACTGGAAAACCCATTACCATAATGACTGACCCTTTAATAATTGAAAAGCCTGTATGGATTTTTTTTTCTTTATTAGGCAAAACTAAGGAAATGCCTTTGTCATAGAGGTGGTGAATGGAGACCTTTAAGTACCTTAAATTAGAAGTCAAAATCAGGCTAAAATTGCAATATGCAACATTCATGTTCAGTACAAAGTACAAAGAAAAAATAGTTTGGAACTGTTGCTCTTAAAAACTGAATAGGTGTTAGTCTTTTCTATCATCTTGCCTCTCTTGTCAAATTTAAATAGGTTTGATGGGGAAAACAAGAAAATACTAAAAAGTTTTTATAAACTTAAAATGAGGTTAAAAACTTACAAATCAAGTTTATATAAACATTTTTTTTACCATCCAGGGAGGTTACTTTCCCATTCCATAGACCTACCTGACCCTGAAGCTACCCAGTCATGAGTGAATGTAAAATCCTGTGGACATTAATAAATATTAGGATAATTAGGAATATTAAAATTAGTTTATTGGAATATATGTGTAAATATATTGCTATATTTTATTTATCTTCTTAAGAAGTGGTTTTAAATCTGTGAAACATGTCAAGAGCCAATTACAGTGAAAAAGTTGAATTTTCCATACTGTTTCCTTTTGACCGTTTATTATTATTATTAATTTTAAACAGGACAGGACAGACAGTGACACAGGAGGAGAGGACCCTGCCCTGAAGAGCTTACAATCTAGGCCTTGTGATTAGACAATGTTTTGTGGCATCTTTATAAGGCTTGTACACATGGCGGTTACATTACAACTAACTAGGTTGCAGTACATTGTTACATTACTTTTGTTAAATTACAATACTATGTTTAGCACCTTGTAATCTTAAATGTTGTTTTATGTTTCTTCTATATGTCTGTCTCTTCGCTTTATGCAGTGTATAGAGGTTTTGTAACAAATCTGGTATTTTTTGATAAAATAGGGCAAATTTGTGTATTTTAATGCCGGTAAAGTTCCAGTTACTTGTTTTGTTTCCCAATATCCTGCAGGGGAAGAACTATGTGCATTTTGTTATCAGCTTTTTGCAATACTACAGATCAGTATATTTCTGACCACCTGTTTTCCAAACAGCTCTTAGGCTACCATTACTTGACTTCTTCTAACATGGCACAGACCCACCATGGAAACTCATTTAAAAAGAACAGTTCCATTCTAAGATGTATGTTATATGTCAAATAATTCTTCAAGTATAATACAAGTATTTCTGGTCAAGAATCTGATTGCTTACAAAGGCCATAATTGTACACTTATTAAAAAATGTTCTAGCTAAATAACAAACATATTGGCCCTGATTTATTAAGGTTCTCCAAGGCTGGAGAGTAACAGCTTCACTGAGGAAAGTGTATTTTCTCCAGCCTTGGAAAACATTATTAAATCAGGGCCAATGAGCCAGTAAACTCAGATCTAACACATTGGTATATCTCTTTATTCATTACCAAAGTTTCCACACCAGCGAGCACCATCAAATCTATCTCAGCAGAATTTTTCAGCTTTCTTAATTAAACTATAGGTTTTATACAGCAACAGAGTAAATGTCTCATACAACTGTGTGCGGTTTCAAGCTCCACATATATTACATAAGAAATAGCAGAATTTCCATGCAGCATTGAAGACTCCCTGCTGTATTTGCAATGTGTTACTGGAAACCATTAAGCCAAGACATGGAATTTGTTTCAGCAAGTGCCCACAAGGGGCTGCTGCAACACAACAATTGGCTGCGCAAAGATTTCGCTCAAATTAATTCTGCAAGTGATGCTCTAAATATTTGCAATTCACTATTGCTGTTTATTTTACCAAACAAACAAGCTAATTTAACAAGACAAAGACGATGTGCAAAGTACAGTAAATGCAGCAACTGGAATTTACCTTTCAGCAGATCTATGGTACTTATATGTCTGTTTTTAAATCAGACCTCGACTCTTAAAAGGAGCTAACAATCTATTTCACAGTCACATACACAGGCATTTGGGTGGAAGCAGATTAATATACCTTTATGTTTCTGGCAACCTAATAAATAGGATTGACTAACCATAATTCAGATAAGCTGTACATCAATTTACTAACCTTCATTTGGAAAAAAAAAAAAAAAAAGTTTTTTTTTTGTATGCTTTACTATAGTCTATACTATAGTAAAGTATTCTATAGTATACTATATATCTACTAGCTACTTGGCTCTTACTGACTTTGCTGATAACAGCAAGTAACACCTGACCATGATACATTTTCTGGACCTTTGATTCGGAAAGCATTGCAGTTATTGATAACAAAGCCAAGCAACTAGCATTTTCAGAGGGAAAGGTCATCTTACCTATTTCCCTCAATACTGTATTGTTTTAAGAGACTTTTATTTAGAAACAGGCTCAGATCTGCACACAAAAACTGCCAAGTCTGTAACCTAATGAAACTAGTCTATTCATCTTGTGTTGGTTCTTTTGGGACTAGTGTATTAATCTATCTTTCTTCTTGGTATTATGTCCATGAATATAAAAGTAGTGCTTGCATACAGAGTAACAGCATGAAATGCTATTAGCCAGGTACTATCGGTGGCACAAATGGTGTCATTACTCGATTACATTATTCACTGCGGGCTGCACTTCAGTCCACTTCCCATACATAATGACTCCATTGCCGATTGGAAGCAATGAAAGGACGCTAGCTGGGACTTTCTTATAGGAAAACCATTTAAACTTTAAGAAAATTAAAAGCAGCAACCACAGGATGAAGGATAGTATGTGAAAGCTATATATACAAGTGGACAAATGTATTGTACATGCATAAGGGCATACAAAAATCCTCTGAGAAATATCACATTGATGTACTGGAGATAAATATCCTATCACTGTGCCCAATCTTGCAGACAATCTGGTTTGAATGACATATACTGTATACTAAAGAGCCCTAGGATCATTTGTAATAAAAACTCAAATAGAAAGAGGTGCAGAATCCATGTAATGCATGGTTTGGTCTTGAATTGTGAAACAGATTGAAGCAAACCTGTCATGCGAGCAATATGTACAATCATTTCTGAACTCTACAAGGTGCTAGCTGCATGATGTAAGTCAAGTCACAACATTGGTGATCCCAACCGATGAATCAAAATACTGAAATAATGTGTTAGCATGAGAGCCAGGCAGCTAGCAATATGAGGCAGCAATGGTAGCCCATCTGTTCTCCTAGTACATGTTTCCTTTAATGTGCATGTAAAGCCAAAACTATTTTTTCTGGTTTCAGATTAGAACAGCTTATAACCCATTGCAATGTCAAAACCCAATCCTTCTTGGAAATGAAAACCCATTTTTTTGGTTTCCTACATCTCTAACAGTCATGTATGAGAAATAATTTAACGGAGAACTTATATAGGGTAATTACAATAAGGTGCGTAACATATGATTGTTCTATTGGTTCCTGGATGACACCTATGGAGCACTATGGTGTGTCTATATGCTTGGGCTTGCACAAACCTACATCACATGGTGCAAACCCTGGAGCCTGAGAATCCTCCCAATCCAGCCAATGTGTCCTTAAAATGGAAATATAACCCCAATTTACAAAATTGCAGAAGGCACAAAACACCTGATTTTGATTGCAAAACACCTGATTGCATTTTTTTTTGTAATACACTCACCTGTCTCTGCTCCAATGTTGGCAACATACCTTGTGTCCTCATCTTCAGACATCTTGATTGGCCGAGCTGGGATTAATTTCATTCCCAGCAGCCCCAGCGGGTGCCAGGATATTAGACACTGCTGGCATTGTATCCTGAGCGCATGTGCAGCTCGGCATTTTTATTTTAAAGAAGACAGTGAACAATGTGATCACCTATCTGATCAAAGAAAGCAGATGCATAGGATTTCTTTCCTCAAAATGCATACCTTTTTAATGTTTTTTTATTTTATTCAATTTTAAAATATACAAGAAAAATAATGAAATATTCTCACCAAGGTACATTTGTGTTTTAAAAATATTCCTTGTATCATTTCCAATTTTATAAGTACTAATAATAGTGATATTGTGTATATTCTGATTACATCTTCTGCTTCCCATTAATTCTCATCACACTGCAGGTCAACTAGACAGAATCTGCTTAATAAAAACTGACGGTCAGCAGCCTTTAGCACTGAACTGTAGAAAAAGATCAAAGTACATGGATGAAATACATATAAGGGACTTTTCTTTACTTGTCAAGGGATTTTGACACAGCACAGCCTTATCTGGCAGGGTAGGAAACCTAATTGTTTTTTCTCTTGCATTTGTGTACCACAGTTCTTGTTTCCCCCCATCCTGTAACTTTAAATTAAAAGAAGCAAAAGACAGATAACCTTGTTTCTCTATTGCCTCCTCCTATTTCCACGTAACTTCTGGTACCTTCACTGCTTGCATTACAATAGCTACATTTAAAGCAAAACCACAGTCACAATGTCCCCTGTTATCCTTTAAATAGGATTCATATTATTACTTCTAGGAACAGAATCTTTTTATTTCCAAATGAACTAATTGTAGCAGCATTACTGGCATTGTCACTGCTGATCAGATTGTTGCAGGAGGGTTTCTGTTGTTTCTGTGTCACTATAGGACTAACTGAGTCTCTGAAAGTCAAGAATCCGGTAAGCCCTGAACTTTTCGAGATATTGGTTACTACAATATAAAGTGGTCTGAATGTTTATATAGTAAAGTAAGTGTCTTTAATCTATTTAACCACTTATTTTTTTGCCACAGAGCACTTTGCATGCCTCTATTCGATTACCAGTGGCAACTAATCTAAATTACTTGCAGAAGGGAAACTTTTTCTTCTAATCTCAATCAGCTGCTACAAGTTCTTCTGAATAGAAGCGTGATATACCACTGCTCAGTGGTTCATTCAAATCATCCCTGCAAATGTTTTGCAGGTCTCCTACTTACTAATAAAGAACTAAACAGAGGCAGACAGTGCTGCATACTTGGTTTGAACAACAATAGGAAAGCATTTCTTCTTCTCCGGGCACCTAGGACAGTTGATTTTTTTTTAGTTTTCCGAAAAAGAAGCAGAACATCTTCTAAGACACCTAGAGAGTTTAAGATAATAGCTTTTGGATAAATTAATAAACTAGCAAGACATGTTTTACACTATCACCTGTATATAAATGCACGGCCTACTGCAACACAATGATGAAGAAATCCATTTGTTCCAGTGCTTATGTATCAATATTCTATTCAAGCAAGAGGGGAGCAGCATCTGCACAAATTTTTGTTCAAAGAAAAGGCAACATGGCAAAAAGACAGATGTCAACTGAGTTAAAAAAACAATAAAAAACAAATGAATAAAAAATGTACAAAGTTAAAAACTTTAGAATTAAATTTTTGTAATTTCAGCAAGGAAGCACTTAGCCAGATTATATTTATCCACAAGAGGGCGCTCCAGCATACCATATGCTGCACATCATGTAAAACCTGAACATTTAAAGTATACCTGTGCAAATCAAATACATTGCGCACTATGGCTGTAATATCCTGCTAGTTCCTTGGTTGCTACGTTGATTCAAAAGGTTTCATATTGTGTGAGTTACTGACCTAAAGTATGCAAAAAAAGCGACATGACTTTTCAAAGCCTCTACTGGCTGCATCCTTTTTCCTTTAGTAATATTGTAGACCAGTGATAGTCAGATCACTAGCAAAATTGGTGACTATGTGCAACAAAATCCCATATACCCCTAGTTACGACCCCCCCATAATGTCTAAAATAATTTTTGGAAAATCACAAATTTTGTTTTTGGTTTGGATCTTGTTTCACCAAGTAGAAGACTTATATACCATCAGCCTATTGTTCTCACAATGGGGCAATACCATTTCCAGGTACTAATCTATGCTTAATATAAACATTGTGCAGCATGATCAAACCTTTTTAAGTGTGATTGATTTAGGCAATTACTAGTGCACTTTACAATGTTAAAAGAGCCACAGTATGAAATTAATTCTAAGGATTGCAAGCTTCATAGTAGCCAATAAAAATGGATGCCCTGGTGCTAAAAATTGCACAACGTGAATCTCAATTAAAGTGTTGGATCATTGGCAGCCAACACTGTATCTTCATTTATATACAAAGCCACTCAAAGGATTTTATGTTGGGGGTGCAAATTGAAATGCTGCATATACAAAGAAATCTTGATATATAGAGTAAATGATTACAAATAATAATGAATATAATTCTAATTGTCTTGGTGACAACAAAATGAAAGAGAACTGAACCTGTATTTTGCAGCTTTGTGACTGAAGTTAAAGGTTTTAGTATAATAAACCATACTGGTGATATGACATTTTTTGGGATTATATAAAATCATGAGACGTTAAAGTGAGCTTGTTGTAAAAAAAAAAAAAAAAAAAAAAAAAAGAAGGGTTTAGCTTAACTTGGTAATGTAGAACTACAAAATTGACCATTGTTATTATTACAAAGTATTTATATAGCACCATCATATTATGCAGTGCTGTAAAAAGTACATAGTCATGTCACTAGCTGTCCCTCAAAGGGGCTTACAATCTAATGTCCCTACCATAGTCATATGTCATTAATGTAGTCTAAGTGATTCCACCCTGTGAGGCACCCTGTGAGGGAATGTGGGCATGTGCGAAAAAAAAAAAAAAAAAAAAAAAGGGTTTAGCTTAACTTGGTAATGTAGAACTACAAAATTGACCATTGCTATTATTACAAAGTATTTATATAGCACCATCATATTACGCAGTGCTGTAAAAAGTACATAGTCATGTCACTAGCTGTCCCTCAAAGGAGCTCACAATCTAATGTCCCTACCATAGTCATATGTCATTAATGTAGTCTAAGGTCAATTTTTGCGGGGAAGCCAATTAACCTAACTGCATGTTTCTTTTGGATGTGGGAGGAAACCCATGCAGACACGGAGAGAACGTCTAAACTAAATGCAGATAGTGTCCTGGCCAAGATTCGAACCTGGAACTCTACTATGCAAATGCAAGAGTGCTAACCCCAGGGCCATTGTGTTGCCCATGTTGGAACCCAGAAACTTCTCTTTATAATTCCTGCATAGCAGCAGGGCTTGAGAAAGGTTTCTTAGGGAACACGGGCTATATTTCAGAAGAATGTAAAGCACGATCATAGACCCAAAAAAGTTCTCTCACCTTTGTCCTGATTCAAAAAACAAGTTGCCCTGCTGGGCATATGTCACTACAGAAAGGATTCCACATTACCACAGCTATCATTTGACCCACATTGCCCACACCACTGGTATTTGCAGTTGCATGACATTGAAAAAAACAACGATGAAGTAGTATTTTCTTAAAAGTTTGCCGTGATTGTATGATTTAGCACATTCATTAACACTGCTATCATAAAGAAAACCCAAACACAACCTTGGGGGTGATAACCTAAATCAGACTTCTAGGACAGTTTCAGACAACTTCTAAATAAAAGGTGTAAAGCTGTCTCATACAAATGCCTTCTGAAACTCTGGAACATTAGCTGCCTTTTTTTTACGAATTTGAATTATTATTATTATTATTATTATTAATAAACAGGATTTATATAGCGCCAACATATTATGCAGTGCTGTACATTAAATAGGGGTTGCAAATAACAGACTAATACAGACAGTGATACAGGAGGAGAGGACCCTGCCCCGAAGAGCTTACAATCTAGTAAGTGGGGGAATTTACACACAATAGGATGGGAAGTATGTAGTGGTGGGAAGTAGTGATGGTTTCAAAAGACCGAAGATGGGTAGGCAAGTTTGTTACACCCAAACTGATAAACCCATTAAAACTTCCAGAGAAATCCTTACTAGACTGACAAGTGTATGTTCTGGTGCTATAAATACGAATATTAACATAAAGGATAAAATATACAGGCAACAAACCTCCAAAAGTTATGGGTATATTTCAGAGTTCAAAGTGAGACTTGTTCCAACACAGAAACAACCTGAATGTGTCAGAGATCAAGGCACTTTAAAATTGGAACCAATTATCCAAGGCCAATTGGTCTAAGCCCTGAAGTTGTGCAGAGTGCGATAGGGAAATGACAATTGTAAAAATTCACACTATGGCAAACTAAAGCCTTTGAGGCATTTATGGAGATTTATTTCATTTGTTAAAGCGGAACACTGTTGTATTTGACAAAATATTCAACATTTTGTTCGTCAGTCTTGTGAAGTGTACAAGCCAAGCTATATAGCCAAATGCTGACAGCACAATTAGTACCAGAAGATTGTTCTTCTATCATCAGCTTGGCCAATGGAAAACACATGCACATCACCACACTTGTTAGGTCCTCGTCTTCTGTCCCCTTCCCGAAAACCTGCCAAAAACACACCTACAATCTATGGTTATAACGTGAATATTGATACATTTGTTTGGAACCTTATTACCGATGTCATATAAATTATATATTATCTGTGAATATGTATGTTTATTATAATTCACCCATTGTACCTCTAAGGTGGTGATATTAGGATTTAATACTTATTACAATAGACAAAAAGGTCTATTTTTTCTTCATAAAATATTAAGGGAAAGGAATATATAGTAAACAGATGAGCAGGTTAGTATGTTATCCTAGGAGAGCTACAGACATAAGATTAAGGTGTCTCTCTAGACAAAACTTTTTAAGTTTTTGCTAGTGTGCAAAAGCTATGTTTCCATAGTTAAAAATTATCCCTCTATTTGTCCTGGTGACAATTGTTAAGCAGAATAAAAGTGACTTGGATATTTCAAAACTTTACAGCAGTCCTTTAGAAGTAGATGTAAGGAGAAATCTTGCAATTGGGAAAGCATGGAATACCCCTTGTTTTGGATATGTACACGCAACAGATAAAAGTTGTTGGAAAACAAACTATTAACGGTTGTTTTGAACAATAGTATTATGCACCATTCTATACATGCTGTTAGGATACAATCTGTCAAAGATAATTGACTGATAATGTACAGACACTAGATGTGATCACTGAAAGATAGAGAAAATTACGTTTAGAATAGAAAGTGACGTTAAGGAAACGAAGGCTTTGAGGGAGACAAAAAGAACGTGCTCACAAACGGTCAATCATTTTCTCATAGAACGTTCTTCCTGAACACTGTTAAAATTTTTCTTCCTGCAATAGCACTTTCCATGTGTTCTCACGTAAAAAGTAAGCAG